>NC_139044.1:52879409-53304409 GCF_965140915.1 Aythya marila
GATCCAATTCTTGCCGTGATTCTTTGGCAGGTACTTCAGGGCAGGGCTTGGTGAGATACCGAAGAGGTGTTCGCAGGAACCCGCGGGTCCCACGCCCACCTTCCCCGCGTTTCTTTCCCTGCTGCCCACGGATCTTTTTAAGGCAGGGAGAACTCCATGTCGAAATCCTTGGCTGTGGCAGTGACCCCAGCCCCTAGGAATTAGCCCCTGGGGTGCCCGCGCTGGGAGCCGCTGAACCGTCGCAAGCACCCTCGGTACTTGCTTGGGGGGGGGGGGGGGGGGCGGGACACGATTTTTTCCCTGGGAACACACACAGCTTCAACGAAAAAGCAAAGTCTGGCGAACACCCCGCTTAAAATAAATCAATCAATGAATAAATAAATAAATAAATAAATAAGATCATCCGACGGCGCACCCCGGGCACTCATCCCGGCGGGGATGGAGACCTGCCGGTGGCAGAAAAGGACAGTGTGAGCCTAAAAGCTCCGGCTATGGGGTGGGGGGACTCGGCGGTGAGGGAAGGGCCCCGAGGGTGACGGTTCCCCAGCTCCCCGCTCCCGAAGCCGCCGCTGGCCGCCTGCTCTCCTGCCTTGCGAGGCAGAATCACGCTGACGACGGGGCCCTGAACGCCGCAAAACTAACTCATTAATATAAATCAAATAATGGAAGGGGGGGGAGGGGGGGGAATTAGGGGGGAGACAGGGTGCGCGTCTGCTCATGAATTAAATATAAGTCTCTGGCTGTCCTGAACAAAGCGACCGTCCCCTTGGGAAGGGTGACGTCTCCCCAGTAACGTGATTGCTTCTTCGGAAGCAGAAACGTGTAAACGCTATAAAACGCGGCGGCGCGGCGGGCAGCTCAGATCGTGCGGCGGGACGGAGCTCTCCTCTCCTCTCCTCTTCTCCTCCTGCTCGTCCTCCGCCGCCGTCCCCTGCAGCCTCTCAGCCCGACAGCGGGGCAGGGCGCAGGTCGTCGTCCCCAGCAGACCAGCGCAGCGCAGCGCCCCTTGCCCGCTCAGCCAGCCCCACCGACGGACTCGCGGCTCCGTGAGTAACTTTCCCTCCACCGCAGCGGCAACTTCCCAGCGGGTGAGGAGGGTGGCCCCGGCCTCAGTCTCCTTCTGCCCTCCCGGTCCGTTAGGGAAGCAGCGGAGAGCGGCTCTGACCGCCCTGGGTAGCCGGGCGTAGCCTTAAATATATATGGGTAGCCTTAAACATCTATGGTGTGTATATACACGGTGTATATACGCCATATATATTTAAGGTTTCAACCTCCACGTCCCGAGAACCTCTGCCCTCCGCAGCTTTGGGGTCTTCTTCCTCTCCCTTCCCCTCTGGCATCTCCCCCGCCCCGTCGACGCCGCTGCTGGCAGCATCCCTCTCCCCTCGGGGACCCCGCGCAGTGCGGAGCGGTGCGGTGACGGCTGCGCTCTTCCCTCCGCAGGTGGCGGCCATGGAGCACCGCGGCGCCTCCCCACTCCTCCTCGCCCTCGCCCTCCTCAGCGCTCTCTGCTGGCGGGCAAGGGCGCTGCCCCCCCGGGGGGCCGCTTTCCCGGCCGTGCCGCGGTAAGGACCGGGGATGGCTGGGGGCTGCTCTGCTTGCTCGGGGATGGGACCCCGAGAGGTCACCTGGGGCGTGCTCGGAGCTGAGGCTTTGGTATAACATGGCAAAGGAAGCCCGGTCTTGCCTGGTCTTTAAATCCCCCCCGAGGCACGCACGCATCCTCAGAGGCACCGTTGGCAATGCCGCCCCATGAGCCGAATAGCGGTGACCGCTCTACTAGTAAAAGGCTAAAGGATATAGGCTAAAACGTGCTCATGGGAACAGTGGGTGCCCAGCAAAATACTCTGCTTTTCTTGTGGGAAAGCCCCTTCATTTCCACAGGTCTGCTAAGTGGATAGGTGAACTGCTGTCTTTTTTCTTTTCAAAAGCACAGACATCCATAGGAAAAAACAAAAAAAGAAAAAAAAAAAGACATTAAAAAATCCCAAATCATGAATGAGGGGACATGGTCTGCACGGATCAATATGTAGGTTTTGTACCACTACATGTTTTGAATTGCTGAAGTTTTTATTAGTTATCTAACTAAATTAAATCAGGTGTTATAAAGAGTTTCTACATGTGGGTTGGAGGATCATAAAGTGTGAAAACAATGTAGAAAATGCAGTACAGTGATTTATTTCCAAGACTTGAGTTAGTTTGTTTTACACATAAAAACTTTATTAATATTATTATTAATATTATTATTATTATTATTATTATTTATTTATTTATTTATTTTTAAACCAGAGAGATCTTACATGCCTCAAATATGTAAGTCACATTAATAGCTATAATAACTGTAAGCTCATGAGGAAATTAATCTTTTTCAGTTTTCACATGTGCTTTTTTTCGCATCATCACACACAAGGGCTTACCATAGGAATAGTAGACTTGTGGCTGCCACAGAACACAACAGCAGATAGACCAAGCATCTGATGCCAAACTACTGCTAGTCAGTCAGGTTGTCCTCGATAAGAAACAGCAGTCTAAACAAATGGGAAAAAATGTAAATGTAAATCAGTTTATACAGAGCACTTGCAGTGATACATTTGAAAGGGTTGTGAACAGTTTTTAACTTGCAACTAGTAAATTAATTTAAACAGAGGAGAATAAAAAAGTATTAGAGTTACATGACTTCACTTCATATTTGGTTTGAAGTTTGAAGAGGGTGTGTTTGTCTTCCTATAGAGGAAACCTAAGAACTGTTTCATATGCACTTCAGTGTTTAAGTCTTAATTGGAAGGTAAGTACTTTACGGGAACTCTTTTCACTTTGCATGGGCAGAGATAGGCAATTTCATTCCTTGTTCATATAAAATATAGGTGTTATGAAAAGTGTTTGCCACTTGAGCTGGAATTGCCATACATTATGCACTGTTCACTGGAACTAATTGTGTGCAATGAAAACATATTTCTCAAATGCACACATTACAGAGAAAGGAGATCTGTTATGCTAGTTACTTTATCACTGAGCATGGATTAAACCTGAAAGTGATTTTTGAAAGTGATCCAGACTATTTTAAACTGCCTTACAGATTAAAGAAGTAGGTGCATTTTACCACAAAACAGAATGCTAAGTTACAGTGAAACGCTGCATATCCTCAATCAACTGCACTTCACGTGGTTTTCTTCTCCAACAGATTGGGAAACAGAATGCCATTTGATGCAGCCAGTGAACCTGACCGTGCCCATGGGTCTTTAAAGTCTGAATCAGACATTTTGCAGAACACACTACCTGAAAATGAGAAATTCTATTTTGATCTGTCCAGAATTATTGATAGGTGAGTTTCTTTATTGTCATAAATGCAAATGTTGATGCATTGCTTGAATTATGCCAAAAAATCTGTCATATTTTTCAAACAGATATAGGAAAGGAAGAATCAATTATTGAAAAAAGAACACGCACCCTCTGTTGAATATTTGTAGCAGTAGAAATGTATGAAGAAATGTTGATGGCATTGCCTTTCTGGCATGATGAGTTCATACACTTCCCAGAAAGGGTATACATATTGTGAAAATCTGGAAGTTGTTTTATGAAACTAGCTTAATTTAATATGTACAAGAGATAACTTAAGGAAAGCGGTATATTTACAAAATGAACATTATCAAAATGATATAAACCCAGGTTGTATTGTAGAGTTTATTTATTGTCCATTTCAGAAATGCAAGGCATGCTGATGGAATTTTCACCAGTGTCTACAGCCATCTTTTGGCTAAACTTGCTGTGAAGAGATATCTGCATTCGCTTATTAGAAAACGAGTTAGGTGAGGTGACACTTGCATTAGGTAGAGTTTTTTCCTAGCTGGCTTCATTGGCAATTTTTCACCCTTCTGTACCTAAGTTCTCATTTTTGCAATTTAGAGGTAATGAAAGGGCAATTGATATAATAATGGGGGAGTCAAAAATCCTATATGATAACTTAGTGGGTTTTGTTACTGAATGCATACATTGCTATTTATTTCTGATACAGCTGTGAGGGATATAGCATGTAACAACAGGGGGATATTCAATGAAATTAAGAAACAACTGGTTTACATTGACAACAAAAAGGGATGATCTTTTTGCTACTGTAGAAACTATTGCCAGAGCACTTTGGGAGTTCTGCATTGTAGAAGGACTCAAAAAAGAATGAGGCAAATCTGTAGACAAGGGGTCTGGACGCAATTTTAAAGCACGGAGTTCATGAACGAATGGTCTCAGGGTGCTGAGAAGGATCACTCTGTACTTCTCTTTCTTTCAATACCCCTAGGCAGCAGCTATTGGGTACTCTTGGGAACAGAATAATAAGATACTTTGGTCTGACCCAATATGACAGTTCCTATTAGTAACTACTTACTGCTTAAAAGCAGAGTGAAAATTAGGTCCTCCATTTTGACCTATTTATGTCAATGCTGCCTTTGTTCCAGAACTTATAGGGCCAGTTTCTCTTATGCTATAACATAGATCACTGATATCAGAACACCCTGAGGTGTCCCAAAACCACACATGAAAAATATACCTTCAAGTTTGGATTTCACAAATTGTGTTTTGTCTTCTGATACTTCCTTAAAACAGACATTTGCAACTATATATGTAATGTTACGCTCTCCCTTTCCTCAGAGGCAGGTTCAGTCCTCACTGAGTTAAACGTGAACAGAGACCTGTCCTTTTAAGAGGTTACTTCACGTTGGTATTGGACTGAAATGTATTTAAGCAAATGAAAGGGAACAGAATAATTTTTTTTTTTAATTATTATTATTATTATTTATTTTAAAAAAAGAGTGGTGGGGGCTATGAGAACACATAGGACAAAACTGTAAAATTCTTGCACAGCCACTTGATCCTGCAGACTTCCTGTGACAGGAGCTCTGGAAGTCATTGAGAATTGAGAAATCAGTCCTTGATATTATGATACAAATAAAGCAATGACTTTTCAAGAGCAGAAAGATCCAAAGTCGTAGCTGTAAATGAAAGCTGAAATGAAAATTAGATTTTATTTAGCTCGACATTGTAAAGTTTATTTTATTTATTTAATAATATCTTCTTTTAAACTGTTATTGTCTATTAATTTTTCCTTCACGATTGTTGTATGTTGCCAGTTCCCAGGACAGTCCTGTCAAACGCCACTCTGATGCTGTTTTCACTGACAACTACAGCCGCTTTCGGAAGCAAATGGCTGTGAAGAAATACTTAAACTCAGTTTTAACCGGAAAAAGAAGGTACTACAATAAAGAAAATTTATTTTTTTCCATAACAGTGTAGGACTAAACATAAAAGATTTATGGCCACTTATATATACATATGGAAAAAAGACAAATGACAATGAACAGTAATGACTTTTTAACATAGTTTATAACATGACTTTCAAATACAGACAGCATTTTCTTCCATTCTGAAACAGAAGCTACAATCAGATTAGAGTAAAAGAATGAAGAGGAGATAGCATCTAGTAATCTTAAAAAGCTTCTGACATATTCTTAAATTGATTTTATGTGTAAAAAACAAAAACAAAAACAAAAACAAACTTTTAAGGAAGAAATCAGAGCTATGACACATGAACAACTTTTTTTTTTTTTTTTTTTTTTTTTTTTAAGGAAGAAACACTATTTGATGAAAATCTATCTTTAAGTAAATATAAAAAATTTAGAAGACCCCAAAAGATCATATGTCCTTAGGTGATAAATGCCAGTATGTTTTTTAGGGCTTATTCTCTTGTATATTCACTCAGACAAACTCTTCTAAATATCTTGTCTTTTCACCTGATTCAAATGTGCTATTTCATGTTATTCATAACATTTCTGTATAAGTTTAACAAAATGTACAATAGATAAAGTTAGTACAAGGCTTTGCTTCTTTTTTGCTTTTTCTTCTGAAGGTAATAAAACTTGTTTTTGATCCACAACAGCCAGGAAGAGCTAAACCCCTCTAAACTTCGTGATGAAGCAGAAATTCTTGAACCTTCCTTTTCAGAAAACTATGATGATGTTTCTGTAGATGAGCTGCTGAGCCACCTCCCCCTGGTACGTCCAGATTTTCTTTCCTTATGCTATTAGCTAACTTTACCCATGAAGTGAGATCAGTCATACATGAAATGTGGCACATCCGAAAAGCAGAAAAATCCATGTTCCATAAAATGCTACTTCTTTCTATAGGGATTGTGTGTGAATATAATAATCATTTTACTAAGAATAATTAAAATATCCCATGATTGCTGTTATTGAAAGTTCCTGGTTAAATGGCACTGTTAATAATGTGCCTAACTCACTTGGGTGTTTCAACCTTTATGCACTGTGGCATAAAATCAGAATTGACTCATTTTTAATTACAAAGATTATTATTTCTTCAGAGAACATATTCAGTGATACATCTTTTAATTAAAAAAAAAAAAAAAAAAAAAACTACCCATTTTGTTTAACATCATCTACCTCATTAAAAGTTGCCTCTAGAACTAAGAGAATCAGCAATGTGAACCCTAAGTGTTAAGAAAGTTCTTGGCTCCCATCTGAAATGTGCTGTAGATGGATCATCAGGCAGGCAAATATTGCAGTTATTGTTTTCCTTTTAGCTGTTATTATTTTTCAAAGCTCATTCACAAACATTTATTTCATTTACTTATGCGTAAATCCTTTTACATCACAGCACTTGCAGGGACATAAAATTGAAAGGGTAATGTAAAAACTTATCAGGCTTGTTATTCCTAAAAGTGTGTTAAGAAATTGTTAATAGTTTTGCTGTTGTTGTTTTTGGGTGTTATTTTTTACCATTCAGCTGTGTCATAGCTACAGGTAAGGTGAAAAGTATAATTCTGAAGATAATATTTTCAAGGAAATAAAAACCAATTTTCTCCAAACTGTTATTTACTTCAGAGAATGAAAGAAAATTTTCTTTTATTTTCCGTAAATTTGGCTATTCCTCTAAAGGTCCCAAATATTAGAAAGGACAATAACGGCTTATGCTTGAAGGAACAGAATTATTTCTATTTGATGGGATTCAGAAAATATTATTTCTGGATAATGTTATTCAAAAAATATCTGCTTCTGGATTATGCAGTGGTTTGATTCACTTAGAAATATTTTTGGTCCTTTTTTATTGACTGTACTGCTGATTCAGATCTCCCTATATATAAAAAGTTTACTTAATATTGTCTGTTATTGGTCATTTTATCATGGTGCCCAGTTCTTGACAGAGTGTGTATCAAGCAGCCTGAATTCTATCTGTCTGAAGGATGCAGATATTTTCAAAGTGAGCTGTTCAGCACTGTAGGACAATGTGCAGTAACAATTTTACAATAAAACTTCAAACTTTATTCTTGGTTCTACAACCTTGTCTGCCAGTTGTAATGACCATCAAGCTCCTGTGAAGAGTACCTTCTCAGTCCTAAACACAGTAGCTGTTTTTTACCATTGTTAATTTTTGTCTCCTGTCTGCTTTTATATACCTCATGATGCAATTGCTTACCAAAATGATTTCTCAAGCATATTTTTCCTTTGCATTTCAGGACCTCTGAAAGACACCTGGTAAAGTCTACAACAAGAACACGTTACTTTTGAGTTCTACATAGTATTTCAAAGAGATGACTTTAGTCATCAAGCCAGAACAAATATGTTGTGAAGTGAAAGTTGTGATATATTTGTTTCTTATGTAATAAAAGTTGATATTTACATTGTAAATACTATTCTAGAGTTCTCTACTGAAAGCTGTACATATGGATGCCAGTTAAACTCATGAAAAGTCTGTGAGTCCATATGCTGTAAATCCTTTACTTCAATAAATTCATTTGAAAAAGAGCGCACAGATGAAAAGAGCCCATCATTACTACTTAATTGGCTTATTTTAGGTGTGGTACAAAGTCAGATAAGACTTTATGATAAGATGGATACCTGTGCAGACAGCTTCATAAACAAGTGTGAAAATGTGAGAAAAAGAATGTGTGGTCTAAAACTGCATTATAAAAAATTCTGAATTTTATTACTGAACAAAAAAGTATGTTTTTTAACAGCAGCTTGTCAATCAGATAAAATGAAAAAAATATTACAAATTATTTGACCTTTGACAGCATCTTTCCTTTTTACTCACGTTTTTAATAGTTCACAACATACAATTTATATTAGGACCAGAAATGTATCCCATGTTTTTAGTGATGTTTAGAATGCAATACTTTGGAACTGCCAAAGCATACAAAGAAAAAAGCTGTCCCTTTTCTTGTTTGATGTCTAAAGTCACTGGTTATTCTACATTTGGTTGTATGTAGTTTTGATGATGAAATTATTCCGTATATATAAAAAAAATCTGAAGAAACTTTACTATTTTTTCAGAATGAATGTAACTTACAAAATATGCAGACAATAAATCATTTTATTATCATGGCAAACTTATTGGTTTGAATTAGTGCTATAGTTATCTGAAAGGGTAGAAGTCCCAGTTAGTTCTGTCTCTACTATATTAGTAGAGGAAGATATTTATACACTGAGGTATGCTATAAATATTGTTTTGTTAAATTAAAAACACTAAGCAAGTAAACTACATAGAACCATATCTTAGTAAGAAACTGGAAATTTGAGGCTGATTCACAGTTGATATGAATCAGAATTCAGTTGTATTTTGTAAAGATTCTAGATTTAAGTAGTTGGATCATTTCCTAAAGAATTATATACTTCCTGCAGTATGTAAAGCTGCATACACAAGTTATGAAATGCATATTCATTTATGATACTAGAGTTCCTATGAACACCATCTCATATCCTAAAACGAGAAAAAAATTGAAGTAAAAAAAAAAATCAGACCTACCTACAAAGTTCATTGTGGACTTTCAAGTATATTTATATATCACCCATGTGGAACACAGTGGTCAAAATGATTTACAAGTTTCACTTAGAAGTTTACTGTTCTTATTTAAAAGGAAGCTTCATACATGATAAAATTTTAAATTTATGGGGACTAGTTCTCATAAATTTGCAGCCTTCTGGTTTACATATTTTTATTTTTTTTTTTAATATTGGCATAAATATATCAAGAGAAAACAAGTTTGCACATATCAGATATTATTATTGCTGTTTCCACCTACTGTGGGCTGAACTAATTTTAGTTTAAACCAGTGAATGGTTCTCAAAAGTTAGACATACAATTTTAAAGCCTTGTCTTGAAAACTGGTCTTCTACTGGTTGTCTACTTTCACTTCCTATCTCATTATGAAAATTTGAGTGGAAAATTGCCTTTGAAGATACTTGAATCACACTAATAGATGGATGGTGTAGTAGTATTTAACTGAGAATTTTCTTTGGTGTAGTTTGAACTTTATTAGGATTTCTGTGTTAACATGTATTTTAAAATCTTAATGACAAAAAAAAAAAAAGATTGAAAGAAAAACTATACATTGTCTTCATACACAGAGCTTTTTGTTTAAATACATGTAATATTAAGATCTCCTCCAATACTTTAAATGGACTTGATGGACTTGAGGGATTAATGAAAATTTCTTCTACAACTGAAAATCTAAGACAAAATTTCTGTTTAAAAATATGAAAATGGGTAGCTTGGGTCCTAAGTATAAATATGACTTCATGCATATGGTATTTCTTTTGGGAAAAGGTGTGTGTATGCAGGAACACTTTACTTGCTTGCCCTTACTTCCCACTGGAGGTTTTTCATTAGGTTTGTGACTGACAGAGAAGGCTGACATTTCCTTGGATACATCAAACAGGATGGGCGGCCTCCTGCCTCTCCTGCTGGCTTAGGCAACTGCAATATTTTCAGCTTTTCTCCATTCTGCATTGGAACAGTCACATCACTTGCCAGATTGACAAGCTGGTTTAGGATTAGAAGTAGAAAAATAGATACTGCTTGTTTACATCAGCCTTTAAAAAAGCTTGAAAAATAATTTGATGTGTCTTCTACTTCTGAAGTAAACAAAGAGGGATTTTTTTCTTCCGTTTTATACACAGGTATATGCAGGCTACTTATTAGGAAAAAACTTTCCCTCAAATCATAAGTATTTTCATTAACAATTGTTCAAAATATTAAATACATATCTATAAGTAAAAATATGAAATAAATACAAATATCATTATTCAAAAATTAAGCCGAAAGTTGCATTATTCTAGCATGGGGAAAAAAAAAAAAAAAAAAAAAAAAAAGTTTATCTTATCAAAATTTTATGGTGAGAATATAATATGGTGAGAATAATGTCCTCCATGGTTTGGGTAAAAAAATGGGGAATGTTTCAACAATGAAGGAAAAAAAAAAAAAAAAAACAATAGAAAAGATCTTGTCCTCTCCCACTGAGTGTATTATTTGGTCATAGATGCAGTTTTGTACAGGATAGTATGAAGATATTTGTGCATGAGTTTGGTGCTTAAGATACATTTTCAGAACTGATCTAGACATTTAAAAACCTTATTTCACATTTGCTTTCAGTGAGGTGACAGCTTCTAGGAAACTAAGTTGCTTCCAAACACAGGATATATCTTTTTTATTATTTTTTTTTTAATGTTGATCCTACTGTTTTATAGCTGTCAAGTTAGAAATTTGTTCCTGTACAGCCTCTTTTTGGCATGGGTGCAAAGCAGAATTGAAGCTAGAAATGGTCATTTTCTCCTGTTATTAGATTACTGGATCAGTGAAAACTTATCTATTTAGGAAATGTAAACAACAGTGGTTTTTTTTTTGTTTGTTTGTTTGTTTTTTTGCCAATGGCATACAAAATAGACAGGCTAGTCTGTGGGTAGGACAAAGACAAAATTTTTTCTGGTTGTGCTTGTTAAATTACCTGTTAGTGTTGGTGTCTTACCTGTTAGTGTTGGTGTCTTACCAAACATGCGTCAGGCACATCAACTTTTCATAGAGGAGAAATCAGCTGCATGGAGTCTGGATGGTTCCTAGCTGTTTGCTTATTTCATATACTACTGAGTTGTTTTTTACTTGAAGTGTTCACAAGTATGTTTAACAGATGCCTTATTGCCATTTGCTGGTATTCTAACACAGCTCTTTATTATTGTCTTTCAGCCGCCCCCCCCCGCTTCCCTTAATCACAGTCAGAACATCTGCACACAGCTTTAAGTAAGCAATTCTGCCTCTTATTAGGGAGTATAGAAAGAAAACTGCTATATTTTAGGAAGATTCTTCATGACAAAGCTGGGGGTATACCATTTATGCAAAAGAACGAATCTTGTTTAAAAGGTTTGAAAAATTCTAGATTTGGTGCTGGTGATTCCAATCTTGGCTGGTGATTTCTTTGAGAGCAGTACCTCAGAGTCTGCTTACAAAGCTTAAGGGCAAAGTATACAGGTTCCAGAAGGTAGGTACTTTCTTCTTGATAAATGAGTCATGTAAAAATGAGAAAAAAGACATAGTAGGTATTGAAATATCACAGACAATATAGAAGCTGTCTCTTCAAAAAAGTAAATATTAAACCAAGTTCATATATGGCTTTTTGTTTCATGTAGATATAAGATTCTTGCTTTAAGAATAAAGAGAGTCAGCTTTTGCTGTCAGAGGACCTAGATCACCCAAGTCCATTCATTAACCTAAACTACACCAGGAACACAGTTTAGTTGTTTGTCTCATCCTTCTGCTATTTCTGATTCTAGTGTCTGTACTTGTTGGGAACTTCATTCCAATCAATGCCTGGATGTTTGACAAACCATTTATTACTATCCTAACATCCTCATCGTAAGAGTACCATTACTCTTCTCAGAGAGTTTTATTCCTTGATGAATTTATAGACTGCATTCACCTACCAGCCTTTGCTTTGTTAGGCTAAAGAAACACAGTCCACCTAGTCTCATCTTGCAAGTGGCTCTGTATTTCCCAGAGTCCCATGGCTGGAGTTCAACACTCCTAAAATACAATTTTACAGATGCAGCTTCACTTTTAAAGTTATCTTTAAAGTGACTTTGAATGTCACTTTTCTATTGATGTGACCAGCAATTTTGAGGGCCTCTCCTGAGGGCTGCAGAAGAGTTGATTTTTCAGACTGAGGAATTTTTGTTGCTTCTCAAACACTTCCAGGTTTCCAAATGCAATCACCAATGGTGTGAAATATGACAGCTTTTCTGGGACAGGCAGAAGGAGAAACACTCAATCCAATCTAAAATGCTTGTAAAGTAAAACTGGATTCTTAAACAGACAGATTCCCAAGATGTTAGATGGTTCCACCTAGATCTCTGAATGCATCTTTTTATGTGGAAATGGCCTACATTTTGATTTCACTTTTTTTTTTTTTTTTTTTTTTTTTTTTTTTAAATCCTGCAGCCTCAGGAGGCAAAGAATGCAACCCTTATGCTGCCATTTCATCATCCGCAGTAGGGGCAGCTGCCCAAGGGCAGGAGCACCCATTGCCCTTTGCTGGCTTTTGCCAACCTAAGGAAGGAGAAACAGGGAGATGTCAATTCACAGCAAAACCCTGTGAGGTTATCAAGGAGACTAATACAGAGAGAGCACTATGTCCTTTGACTTGTTCTGTGAGTAATGAGTGGTATAGGTGACACACTGGCCTCTCACCAGTGTTAATGCTTCAAAAGGAAGGAGAGCCATGAAAGCACTCACTTGTGTGTTTATGTCATGTGTATAAAAATATTATGCTAAAGTTCAGTGCTAGTGATGACGAGGGGCTGAGGGTCTCCTTTTATCCATAGCTAAAGGGATTACTACAGGGATTACCTTATGTATTATTAGTCTGCTGCTGTGCAGGAATAAAGAAATCCATCTGGGTGGACTACTTGGGCCATCGCTCTTTGATTTATGATTCATTCTTCGTTCAGTACAGGTGAGAATACAAATGCTTAATGTGCCCTTCTTTCATAGAGAAGTGGTTTGACTCTGTAAAGATCAAATTTAATGGGCATTGAAGGTTCTCAAACTTTCAGGCTCTATTTGAATGTATTTTCCCAAAGAATGGCTAATTCAAAATTTCATTTCCCCAGTCTTAGCACAGTTGAATAGCTTTTGCACGTTTGTGACATTCTGAAGTGGAATGGAATAATATGGAGTTAATTAGGTTGCTTTTCAATGACGGAACAAACAGAACTTCACCTGGTAAAAACAGAATGACATTTCAGTAGGACTTTTGCTTGGCTATTTGTTTAAAATATGTTTGCAGGATATGATTAATAAATAAGTACATGGGCAATAGACAAGATACCTTTGTAATAAGGAGTAATCCACATAAATGTGCTCTTTTACATTTCTAATTACATTGTTGCTTAACAGTTCTCTAAAGGAAATCTATCAGAATTTTGTTTTCAAAAACATGGTGTTTTATACTAATATTATGTTTGGTGAATGATATGCTTTAATGTAAAAACAGCATGCTACATAATTACAATGCATACAGATTATCAAATTATTTTCTATTAATAAGTAAAAAAGCATTGAAGGAGAAGGTCTTCTGCCCTAGCTTTACTCTCCATTGCTGCAATGGTCAGCCACAGTGGAAAAGATTTCAAGGACCTCTACACTGGCTTCAAAGCAGATTTAGTCTGCAGTAATCTAGGTTGTTGGATTGCAATTTTTAAGAGCTCCTTTTTTAGAGGATTTTAACTCAATTTTTAGAGGAGCTTCATGAGGTTTTGGAACTACAGTCTTCCAAATTCAGCCCATGTGAAGCCCGTATCGAAGCTTCAAAGCTTATAAAGATATATAAAGATACAAAGATATATATGTATATATACTTAGCTTGCTCTGCACTGGTTGAGAACTTCTTTACATTCAGGAATCTCCCTCAGTGCCTATTATTATTTTAGGCTTCTTTGTATTAATGGACTTTGAAAGGAATTTAAAAGAGTATCTCATTGCAATTTATCTGAATAAAATCACACTATAGTAGCTGGAAGAAAATATGTGAGGAATATTATTCATTGTGGGAGAATCTGCTGTTGAAGAAAAAGAGTAATCCAAGTCCTTAAAAAAAAAAAAATTAATTAATTTAAGAATTTTTTATTATTGCTTTTTAAATTATATCTTCTATTGTGGATTTTTACAACTGTATTGATTAAAGAATTTCATTTTTAAGTAAATTATATGAATATTAAGTTACAAGGATAGCTTGTCTAGATGTCATTTACCCTTAGCTGTCTGCAGCTTTGATAAAAACTTGAACTGGAACAAACTGAATGATTTTTCACAAGAAAACAACATAAAAAGAAATAAAGGTAAACAGGAAAATAGCTTATGCTTGATTTATACTTGCTAGTGGCATAACATTTTAAAATAAATTGTTTAAACACATACACATTTACTTAGATTTCTTAAAGCTGGTTGCTCTGAAACCCAGAAAAAATATTTTACTATTTTTATTTTATTTTATTTTATTTTATTTTATTTTATTTTATTTTATTTTATTTTATTTTATTTTATTTTATTTTATTTTATTTTATTTTTTTCCTTTGCTTGTATTGACTGCGAGCAAACAAGAACTACAAAACAGCTTTATTTGCTTAGGAGATGATTTATTTAATTACTAAGTCACCCATCTCCAGTCTAAACAATATTTGGTGAATGTGTTGCAAACAAAGTACTTTCCATATACATCATTTTCTTTCTACTTTAATGAAGGACCATGCATTTCCATGACCTCTGAATTATTGTAGCAGGCACGTTTAAAAACTGCATTCACAGACTGTCAAGGGCATGTGATACTTCTCTGATGATTCTAAGTTCATTGTTTTCAATAGCTTATTAAAATGTAGGTAGCTGACAACACAGGGTATACGCAGTGTTTCCTTCTTCCCATCTTCTGCATTAAGCACATATTCAAGAATAAGGAAGCAGGAGGAAGAAGGGAAACTTCTACATTCCCCCCTCTACATTCCCCTGTAGCATAAAAAGCTAGAAACAAAATTAACTGAGATTATTCTCAGAGAGAAGCTTTGAGTCAGCAACCTGTTATTATAACTTTTTTTTTTTTTTTTTTTTTTTTTTTTTTTCACCCCAATCATTCCTTTATCTGCTGGGAAAGAAAATTCCACTTTTATCTTTCTAATTTGACTTATTTCTTTCTACTATATGGCCAAATTTGACTGTGATGCCAACAGGCACACTCTGTTTTTCTTTTTCTTTTCATTTTTATCATGCATAGCCCATAGCTGTTGCAGCTATTTTTACCTTTGACATACGTCAAGGCAAGACACAATCTGAGAACTTGTAATGAACACCATAGAGAATTTTGGAGTTATTAATTTTGTTATGGACACAGAAAATAAACAAATGTGACCCCTTCTTCAGTCATACAATCTGCGTAGCCACATCTTGGTTGGAAGGCACTGTAATTGTAGGTACATATAAGTATCGTGGACATGATGATTTCTTACATTTTCTGATAGTACCATTTTTAACATTACTTGATAAATCAGGTACCATTGGGAAATTGTGCTTTATTGCATGTTTATTATTAACTCATTCAATGTATATAACAACACACATTTGCATACTTCCCCCCACACTTGCATACATAACTGTTTTTCTAATTCTTGGCAAATCTTGGGCATTCCAGTGGAAATGACATTTAGATAAGAACCCTGCAGCATAATATATAAACACCATTAATGTAAGCTTTATTTTCTGCTTCCTTCAGGGTTAGTACATCGCTGAAATTCACCTCTCAATACTCTTTAGAAAATTTCTTATAAAGAAATGCAATTCTTTTTTTTTTTTTTTTTATATATATATATATATATTTTTTTTTTCTATTTTCCTTTTCCACAGGAAAGAAAGTAACAGTCAAAGCCTGTGTTCTCTGTAGACTTCACAAGTCCCACATTCCTGCAAGGTTGTGGTTGTAGGTACACAAAGAATATATGACTGGCTCTTTAGACCTAGAAAAAATTAAAATATATCATGATCACCCATTATATTGTTCTTGTTAGGCCAAAAAAATCTCACAGTTAGGAAATGGGAATAGATACAAAGATAGAATATAAGACTGTTTTTACAGGTAGGCCAAAGAAAGGCTTATATGGGGAGAAAAAATAAACCGAATCCTATTCAAAACAACAACAACAAAAAATCTGTGGAACAGAATATAAATGTGCTGTTTTAATATGCTGAAAGTAGGGTGCTGTGCATGAAACATTTGGTAAACTGTATTGAAACAGTATATTAAAAAAAGCAGGTACCGGTTTTAGACACATTCTGCTTTTAATTTTATTCTTATTTGTCACAACTCCATTGCAATCACACTATATATGAATAATATACTCCAAGTAAAATGTTTAAACTTGAGGCTTATATTGTAATATGACACGGTATAAAGAAAAACTACATCTAGGTAGTACCTAATCAGAACAGACAGGGTGGTAATTGAAGTCCAGTTGACAGAGCTCTCAGAGAATTTCAAAACATTTAATAGGAAAGAGAAGAATTATCAGGTGAGTCAGTCATCTCAAATTATTTCTCATTTACATTATTTTAGGATTTAGGGCATGTTAATTAATTTAGAATGAAAATTTCTGCCTCAAAGCTAGTTGTTACATACAGCCTCTGGCTGTACTGAAGTTCACAGTAAGTTTCTACCATAAGATGAGAAATTATTCTGTATCGAAAGTAGCCTCTTGACCTAGAGAAAGATCTCAACCACGTGTTTCTGGGATGGTTCACATGCATAATTCAGAGGTGATTAGTTGTATCAGTTTCCATTCTCCCCAAGGAATAGGAAAGAAATAGTGAAATTAAGAGAGGAAATGTAATTAATGAGCAATGAAAGCTGTTAAAAAGGTAGTTCTGATTACAGCAAGCACCTGAGAAATCTATTAAGATCACAATTAACTTGCTTTTTCATCTAATCTGGAAGAGTTGGACTTCTCATAATGGAACTCCTGGACAAGACATGGTTTTACAGATGGTTTTATTATATTAAATGTCAAGTTATGTCTTCAAACTCAAAAAAAAAAAAAAAAAAGAAAAAAAAAAAATACCCCCCCCCCAAAAAAAAAGCCAAAAAAGACAAATGCCCTTTCCTCAGGTGTTTCTCTCAAATTCAATTCCTACTGAGTCTTTTCAGAGGCTTCCAATATCTGCTAGTATTAAAATGCCACTCAGCCATGTATACAGATGCCTGCTCGCCTCCTTGGCAGTGGTTTTCTTAGCAAGCAGGCTGAAGATAAATATCACCACAGCATTCCCTTAGGAAAATTGCATTAACACGCATTACAAGGGTTTAATGGAGGCTGTCTTGGATCACAAGGTCTGCTTGCCTCCTTTGAGATCGTAAAGTACAAAAGTTTTATTCTTTCCAGGTACAGAAGAATATTACTACAAGTCATTTTGTATGCTTAATATTATCTACTCCATGATAATTTGCAGAAACACCTGACTTTACTTGCTAAATTCACCTACTACAATTACACTGTAAGATGGATTTTGTTAGAGTTTATCTGGAATGTGGAAAATGAAAGAAAAAATGGAGCAGCTTATGACAGATTGAGACTTTGAATTTTACAATCTGCTCTATATTCCTTACATTTAAGATTGTCTTCAGAAAAAGAAAAAAAAAAAAAAAAAGTGATGGGTTGCCTTTCATTTTCTGAAGCATCTATTTAAGCCTTTATTTCCATCTGAGAGATCCTCATCAATTTCAAATTGTTGGTCAGTGTTTTTTACATAGTAGAAAGACAGACAGCGGAACACTTATTGGCTCTATAACAACAGTATCTAGTTTTGCTTCACTGAGCCTAGAAAGGAGGGGAACTAACAAAACAAATAAGTATCTATTTTCTCTTACAACATACTACATATAATTTGAATGAACTTTAGTATATTCTCCATTAAAATCTTTCCTTAATATGTTAAAATATATGATGACTTTAAAATGCACTGATGATATTTTCCTTTGATAATCAAATGCATCAACCAGTCTTTCTAATTATAGCCATTTATTTACTTTTCAGCGGTATTTTGTGTGTTGTGAAAAGTATTCTTACCTGCACAAGGATAGTAGATTAGGGAATACAGAAAATGTTTCAACAAACCAAACAACAACAACAAACAAACAAAACATACAGACAAACAAAAACTTCCCCAGACTTTCCATTTGACATTTGCCTTAGTGGTGGAAAGGAAAGAAACATGTATCATAGATTTTTGGCTAATGCTACTACATGCATTACTACATGGCAATGCTACTACAAAATGCTACTATAACTACAGCTGTTATAAAACACTGTGGAAACAATGTCTTGAAAATAATCAGATCTCTGTGGCCAGAATCCAAGGATTTTGTATTCTCTCAAAATGTACTTATATGATCCCAAAAGTTTCTTAGCTATTTGTTTTCATACTTTTAAAAAACCTTGAGTCTGAATGCTTTTCCATTTATATTGTAACAGTTGTTCTATTAAAAGATATTGCTTTTCCTTACAAACCTGGCTTCTTTTATTTCCTCTGTCTGTTTTGGTTGTTCTGCTACCAAGATTTTACAGATGAGTTAACCAGTTTAGTCTAAGAAGTGAATATTAAAAATTAAATATTTTTAAGGTGCCCTTGGGCCAAATTTGAGATATATACATGTATTTGGTACTTCTGTAAAGTAGGGCCAGGAGCTTAAAGAAATAAATATAAATTTTTATAATCACTGAGATGGACAGCTATGGAAAATCTGCAGATAAATATTTCCCTTTCAGGTACCATGTGGCCACAGTTCAACATGTACTTGGTAAGTGAACGAATGGTAGCTTCATTTGGTCTTGTTCCTAGAAGGAGTATGACAGTTTTGAATACTGTTCTACTATCTGCATACATTTTTGGCTCAGCAGCTGCTACAAATGTCAGGTTGTTGATGCACAATGTTAATTGGTAAGTACTGGTGAAGAATACAGAGAAAAAAAAAAGCTTGCATGAGCTGCCTAATAAAGCTTCATTTGCTTCTTGAAGTGAGGGGGATTAAATAAGCAATTGCAGTAATGAAGGTTTCAGATGTCTTGGAGAGAAATCATGACTTTTACTGTCTACAGTCTATCAAAAACCACTGAGTTTCTGACTGTGTCTGATTAGCTTTCTTTCCAACTGTTGCCTTGCCACAGGAGGCTTCCTATCATTCATTCCTTTTTCCTTTTTTTTTTTTTTTTTTTTTTTTTTTTTTTTATTTCCAATGCAGTATTGCAATCAAAACTTTGGTGCTTCTAGTTTTATGCTGATTTAGCACCAAGAATTTTACAGGAATTGTATCTGTGTGAAATAGCACCAGTGTACTAAGCTCACTGTTTGCAAATCCTGAAATTATACTCCATGCTCTCTATGACTAGAAGTAATGGGTTAGATCCTTGACATAACCTGGAAGGCTTCAGAATTTTTTTATGTAATTTATCTCTTATAAAGCTTGAAATCAGTTCTTTTTAGTGTTTAAAAATTATAGACATCTAGGGGTTGGTGGGAAATTTCATCTCTTTTTCCTGGCAATCTTATGTTGTCTGTGTTTTTCCAGGGCAAGGCAAAAGAACTTACAGTGTGAAGGACACTCCAATAATATATATAGTTGAAATAATGTGTGTGAAGTTTATCTTTCTGGTTTCATAAATATGAAATAGTGTTGTAAATGTAAAATGTGATTCCAATTTTTAATGTGTAGTCACCTGGGGAATGAGCCATGAAAAGAGTTTTTGTCCCATAGTTTGGAATACAGAAATGTAAAATGTTGTAAAATTATGATTATATTATTCATAACTAATTGCTTTTATATTTTCAGATGTTGTAAAGGGAAGGCATATTAAAAAGTCAAAGAGTGAATAGGAGCAGCACTGTTGATAGCTGGACTTTGATACTCTATTTTATATGGGAAATTTCTGTCAGTTTCAATACAGAAAAATAATGTATTTTAATAGATTGGAATATATTTCCTCTGTCAGTTTCATATGAAATGAGACAAGGTTAAGTACATGAAATCCCTCCTGGGATTTATATTTATTGTAGTTCTGTTTTGTATAAGTTTGGAGTGGGTTGGCTGTTTAATATAAATATGTTTATTAAATTAATATTCATTTCCATTCCTCTTAAAATAAACAGGTTTCATGAAGTCATTCATTTTTTTGTTTATAAAATGAAGAATAGTTTGAAAATGTTGAAGAGGTGTTATTTTACCATCTCAGATAAACTTCAAATATGCAAAAATATGTTGTTCTGAGTTATGAAGTCAGTTGTAATAAAAAATAATAAAAAATCATATTGTGATCCTGTTTCCCATTACTGGACATCCATTTTGTAGCTGTTCATTCTCTAGTATTTTGTCCGTGTTGGGCTGTGCTTGCAGAGAAAAACAAGAGCTATTGGCATGGAAATCAGTTTTCTATTTAAGCAAGTGTTACCTGCTGGTCTTTAACAGTATGGAAGGGAATCTTATAAAATGTTATGAAAGAGGTATTGTTAATTCCAGTTGCCAGAAGACAATGTAAGAAGCTATCACCTCAGAGCAAGAGAGATTTTTCTTGAAATAAATCTGTTTATCAGAATGTTAGCCGAGCACATCATATATATAGGCATATAAACAAGGAGATGAATTATGATGTATAATGTATCTTAATAACAAACCAGTGAGCCTTATTTCATGGAAGGAAAAAAAAAAAAAAAAGCAATTTGATTCCTTCAAAAGAGAAGAAATCTCAATCAAACTCTATTGTGTGTGGTGACTGGTGACACTTAACAACAAAAGATTAGTGAGCCTGATGTAAACTGGCCATATGCTGCAAGACGTGCTCATTGCGAAGGCAGGGGTGGTTGTGGGGATAACGCTTCTCCTAAGGGACCTGACAGGGCTGAGTGCTTCTAGCATTACTAGTGTCCTATCCACAGCAGTACAGGACCTCAGCAACCTGTAATTCAGGTGAATGTGCGTGTCAGGGCGTGCTTTTATTGATTTCTATGCAGATATTTACATAGGCATTGGAAAAATGGAGAAATATGATGCAGTGACAAAGTCAAGAAAAAAAGACAGACTGAGTTAGCCTGCAAGAAATCTATATTTTCTGGACTCTGCTATTACTCTTTCATGATAGACACTCCTCACCATTAAGTTAACTGTATAATAACGTTACAGTATAACCTATAATATTGATAGATCATAATTGTAATAATAATAATCAAATTGACTTTATAGCCTGAAGTGACACAAGTTTATAGCAATGACAGACAATAATACTGTTAGATTCTCAATAAATAAATAAATAAATAAATAAAGCTCTGTTAAAGAGACTGGCACCTCCTTCAGGAGAGGCCAAAGCACTGCTTGTAGTGCATCTGTGGATCCAAAATGATAGCCTGAACCCTGTACCCTGGCTTATCACAGGGAAGCAGGGTGGCAGACCCAGAGGTTCTCCTGGAGTCTGGGAGCTGTGCATGTTGCTGGTGCCCCCACAAGCCAACCACCTGGTGGAAGCATTTACTTTCCAGCTCCCTGAAAACAGTGTTATGACCCCAGTGACTCTCAAGTGTCTCTCAAGGTCAGGATAACTGATCGTCATAGCCTGTTTTCCCAGCAAAGTGCTCCTGTTCCTGAACGACGACAACTGTCCTTTGCCATTTTACTGTGACACACAAAGTGCCAATCAGATTTTTTGCTGCCAGGGGTTTAACATTTACTTTGAGTGTCATATGCTGAATGACTAATAATATTAATTAAAAGCAAACAAGGAAATTATCAATAGATGCTGGAAGTCTGATGCATGATGATGCTCTTGCTGAAAACAAGCTGAAATAAATGACATCTTAACATTTTCCATTGGAAGAGAAAAACAAGCATGTGATTATACATAGTGAGACTAAATTATTTTAAGTTTAAAATGGTTACCTGCAAGAATATTTATTCACATATGTGTATAATAATTATGTATTACATATAAATATCAGTACAATATAGGAAATAAAATTAAAATAAATATTACTAAAAATCTTATATAAATATTCAGAAGACAAATCGTAAGATAGTTAACACTGGATGAAACTGAAACAATGGTGGCAAATACTAAGCTCAATGCATTAAATCCCTAGCTTTTAAATTCAGGCCTAAGTCCAGAAAACTTCACTGATATCTGGGAAAAAAAGAAAAAGAAAAAAAAAAAGTGTAAGACTATAGTCCAAAAATAAAAACAAAACAACAAAAAAAAAAGCAACAAACAACAACAAAAACACATTTCACCTCTGTCCTGACACTAAATAAAACCTTAATAGATAAAGTTCATTTCTGCTGTTGGATGAGCTCAGAAACCGTATTATTGACATCAGGTTTGATACTTATGTCTCATGAACATCCACAGAACAGCGGTGCTGCTGCCCATCAGAGCTGGTTGTGCTATATGTGTGCTGTTCTCTTAGATCTCCTGCCCATCAGGGTTCCAGTTTTCTTCCTACATTCTCAAGAAGTGATGGGGTTCCCGCTTTACTGACTGTCTAGGGATATAAGCATGAAGGGGTCCTTAGCTACTGCCAGCAGAGGTTCAAGATCAGTTTTGTAGAAAACTGTGCTAATCAATGGGATGTATACCTTCAGGCAGTGGTTGGGAAAAAGGAACATTCCTGAGCCCTCCCATTTAAAATGCTGTTATGAACAAGCTAATAAAAACTTCCTAGTGATAGGGGAATGGCAAAAAAGGATGAAGATGGGAGAAACATGGATTCTGGGTCTTGTCACAGACTTTTTATTTCATGTGGTTTGAATTAAAATATTGACTTAGCTTTGTAAGAAAAGGAATTGTGCAGTCATCTATTTTCTGGAATACAAGAGAAAAAAATAAATCCTGATAGTGTTCAGAAAGGTGTTCTAGCCCTGGAGACATCCCCCTAAATAAGGATGCCCTGCATGAAGAAAGTCATGGGCACACAGGTTTTGTAGAGTCTCTGCTGAGAGTTCTGATGTGCACAGACAAGAGTATGAGCACCCTGTGCTGGCAAATCATGGATGTCCTTTCCCATATGAAGGTTCTGGGAGCCTTATTTTTCAGCTCAAAGGATACAGTGGGGGCAGAGAACTTTCAGCAGCTACCCAGCAGCATGCTTCTTGCAGAAAGGCTTTATTTAAAGCATGACAATGATACTTGTGTTTCCATGATCACTCATCAATCTATCATTTCTGCTGGGAGTCTATTAGGAGTGAGAATTTACCACGTGTGTAACAGACACTTCTGTGAAGGCTGAAGGCCCCAGCCACAGCCATCTAAACATTTTCAGTGTCCCATTGGCTGATCATTCAACAAGACTTTGGGCCAATTTGAATGTAAGTCAGTTTCAAACTGAGAAGCCGATGGAAACTACAAAAGTGTTTAGCTACATTTTAAATCTAGAAACAGGGAAAGCTGTACTGAATACCCTTGCCTGAAAATAGTAAGAAGGCCTGAACTGATGTGAGATTTTGTAGGAAACATGAAATTTACTTTTCATAACATTTACCTGTGTGGGTGTTGGATTTTTTTATTTTTATTTATTTTTGGTCACTACCTCAGTGATGAATAATATGTTACTTATTAAAAAGAAAATCTCTGATGACTATTGAGAACTCCAGAATGAACAAATGTTTTTTATCAGAACTGATTTAGACCTGATAGATAAAAATAGAGTGAAAAACATCTTTAGTCAAAAACTCTTCCTTTAGCCAGGTGTGGGCATACAACCATAATATCTGACATGTAAGTTGCTAATAGAAAGCATAAAATTCTACAAACTGTTAATCTTGTTATTACCTTTAGGATATTTCATTGTTTCTCAAATCTAATCATACTTCACATTTATATTACATGTATAGGTAAGGAGCTAGAACACTTTTAAAGATATTAATTAAAGCTCATCCACCACACTCCCGGGAAGCAGAACTAGAATCATTAAAATCATCTGTCAGATAAGAAGAAACTAAGTAGAAGAGAAAGTAAGCAACATATCTAACATCACACAACCAATATCCTCGGTATCAATTCACTATTGTAGTTACTGGGTACCAGCTTTTCACATTTAAAACATGTTAAAAGACCAAGAACGTGTACTGAAAAATCTAAACTACTGCTTAAATAAGAGTGACACACTGGAAGGCATTGCAGAGCACTATGTGACATCAGCATATTAGATATACATCCAGTGACACGGATCTGCCCTTCTAGCTGGAACAAAAGACAAAAATAAGCTGCAAAATGCAAAACAATGGGATTCAATAGGTGTATCATAACTTGAAATGTAAGGCGCTGTCCACTTATAAAAATACTGAATTTAGCAACTAATGAGTAAAAATGGGTCACCTAATACCTGCATTCTCAGTGTATTTTAAAGGACCATAAACTGCTTTCCATGTCTAAAGATGACTTGCAAATATTACAGAACCCCCCTGACACTGATAAACCCTGAGAGGAAATGATTGTACAGACATTTTATAAAAGCTCAGTGGATTGAAGTTTTAAGTAGACATGATATTCATAACTTAAAAGGAGTTCCTCAAAACAAATTTTTTAATATCTCAATTTATTTGAAAATGACTCTACATGTTTGTTTATGTTTTCTGCTCAAAACTACCCTTTTAATAAACTAGGTCCTAATGCCTAGTTTAGGACCTAAAAAAAAAAATCTAGAATACAATTTATCTGTATTTTGTTGTATGTGAACTTTTATCAGCTCTAATTGCCTTTCTGCTTTGATGTACTCATAAAGTCTTTCAACATTTCCATTCCCTTCCCTCCCACTTGGGAAAATATCCTAATCCTCAGAAACTGACCTTTGGTTTATTTCATGAAGACGAAAGCAGAGAATTTATTCAAGCTCAGAGCAATACTAACGTCATTAACTAACTTCCCAATTTCTGTATATCCCTCTGTGGCTTCACAGAATACTTGGTTGGCTTTTTCCTTGTGTATTTAAATGACATAAGACCAGATTATTGCTACTGAAGTATCTATTTGCTACTGAAGTATCTATTTTATTATTTTATTGCATTTTTAACTTTACCTTTTGCTGACTTTTTTTTTTTTTTTTTTTTTTTTTTTTTTTAACAAAGCTCTTTTGTTTATTTGGAACTTTACTTTCCAGACTGGCATTAGCCATTTCCTTTCTTTTTCTCTTTGGCAACTGTGGAAAAGCTGTGGCTCCCAGATGTTAGCAGGATATTTGGCTACTGACATAAATTCCCCACAACTTCCTTTCTGATAGTTGTAGAGAGCAATATGTAGTGATTTAAGTGATTAGTGATTTACTCAGAGTTGACTTGAAACCTTCCAACAAACCTCACACTGGCTGGCAAACAGCAATGATTGTTTTGATGATGGCCCCTCTGCAAAGTGAGCTGACCTCAGCTACCCTACACAGGGTATGAACTAACTCCTGGTTGCAACCAATTTTAATCTCTTACAGTTTTAGTTTCTTGCTCACTATGACTGTCTGCTCCCAGTGGTTTTGTCCAAATTTATAGTTCCATAGTTTGTTCATGAGACTGTTTTGTGAAATGATGTCAAAGCTTTATCAAATCCAATGAGTGCTTTCCATATACATCCTCCAGTTTGCAAGTCAAACAGAACCTTGTATGTCTCAGAGCACAATACCTCTGTAAGCAACACTTTTTTTCTTCCCAATATTTGCTTTATATAAATATTACATACAAAATAAAGGATATTAAGCAGATATTCCAGTAGTAAATCATACTGTGTTCTGTTATGACATTTAAAGAGTAATTCTTATTTTTATCTAAAATTTTGATTTTATCACATTTTTTCTTGTTCTTTCTTTGATCCTAGTATGAATTATTAAGTCCCTTCCCCAACCGTAGTACCTCTTTCTTTACATCCATAGTTTATTCTCAACCTAATGATGGGACTACTCTGAAAAAAAATTTTAAACTGACATTTAGAGGCCTACATAGTGTAGGGTTCTGAATTCAAGTGTAGAATTCAAGAACTTCTTTTTAAGAGGGGTTCCCAAATCCTCTGACCTGTTTTTGACCATATTTATATGTCCAACGTGGAAGTTCTCAGCACAGTCTGAATATGTTAAAAGTAGTCTAACCTGTACCATGAGAAATAAGTCAGCCAATATGCTCTGGAGACAAGGCATAATCATCAAAAATAAGTGTTCAGACTCTTCTCTGCTCACATCTTTAGACTATCTAGTAAACAGAGAAAAAGATTATGTTTCCCACAGCAGTTTTTTTTTTTTTTTTTCTACATTAACTTTTCTTAATGAGTCTGTAATGATTGTACAAAATTGCTGTCCTGTGGGTGGCTTCAAAGGTAATTTCTTTAAATCATTTTAATGGTTCAGAACAGATGTGCTTGCTAATCATCTTGCCAGCTAGGTGCTTCTGTGGTATCTGTACATGACAGTAGTTTTGACCATGGTCTACTCTCCATTTCCAATTAACTCTGTAGGAATTTTCTTACTTCAGTATGAGCAGGATTGGGGTCTGTTGTTTAAGTGGCTTGAGAGAGGTGTGAATACCTTTTCATTGGCAAAAATCAAATGTGGAATAAATACATATCCATTCCATCATTAGTATCAATATGTAGGGTTTTGTCTTAATTTTGTAAGATAAGACATTCTACATTTTAAATGAAGGGTAGTGTTATTGCAAAGCAGAGATGATGTATGGCTATATGGGGCTTTGCCTTTAATGGTTTTAAACAGCAGAAAAAAAATTTAGAAATTTGGCATAATCAAAACAGTAAAACAAATGATTTTCAATGGACTTTCTACTATTCATTTTCTCCCATATATTGTGATTCAGCAGCTTTATAATAATGCCTAAAGACAGCTGCAATTCCTCCCAGACCTTTACAACATGGCAAGGTACATATAACAGGAGCTGGAGATACTACAGTGAGAAAAATAAGAAACTGAACACCACAATTGATTTTCTGATGGAAGGGAAAAAGAAAAATAAGTTTAAAGACTAAATGTCACTGCTACTTCCAAAAATTGTGAACAGAAATTTTAATTCTTTGGAGTAACTGTTACAGTTCTTTTTTTTTTTCTAAATAGTCAAGGTTCTAAGATCAGAGTTTTTGTGGGAGATTTATACTGCAGTTGCTGGTATGTCAGCAACTCAATGTCAACAACAAGTCAAAGGTCTGAAGTCCTCCCTGTAACAAAAGTAACATTTGCAGTTCAGTCCAGCTCAGACCACCTTTTCTCATGGTGCTGTGGCTGCGCATCACCATCCTGCTTTGGGGAAGAACAGTTCTGGAAAAGGTTGCCCTCCTGTATTCTGCTACACCAGCCTTCTCCCAGTACTTTTTAATCAACAGTCCTTTCAAAACAATAAATAAATGACAAACACTATCTTATTTAATTTATGTGATTTTATTCAAAAGAAAATAAGCAGACAGCTACAGTCATGTCTTCATCACTTCCTAATACCATAACAATGTTTTTAATTCAAACCAGCCACAGATATTCTAGCAGACTCAAAACAGAAAATGAATTAGACTTGAAAGTTTAAAATTCTTATGTGAATGTGATATCAACCTTAAGTGTGTGGTATATGGATAGGTTGTGTTTGGTTACTGCTGCTGTTAACACTTCTACTAAAAATGTGTACAATCCACAACAATACATTAATTAAAGTAATGGTCTCCAAAATTGTGTGTGTGTTCCCTAAGGTATATGCAAAAAAATCCATTGGGGTACAAAAAGAATATTTTTGGACTTATTTGAATAAATAAGTTCAACAACAACAACAACAAACATTTATTTCACCCTTATGTTATCCTTTTAAATTTATACTTTTGTGTAAATTTTATAATATTCACTGTGTATTAATATGGCAATATATGTGTATAATTTATAAACAAATTAATATACATGTATTGGGTGTGCATACTAAAAATTTTTTTACTGATAGCCTTTTTTTTTTTTTTTTTGAGAAGTCTGTATAAAGAACTGTTATGAATTCAGACCACAGGAAACTAAAGAATATTCAATTGTCTATCAATTCAACAAAGGAATTACAGTAATGCCAGGCCTGGCCTGGCCCTTGCCACAGGAAATATGCCTTTGTTATATTGTTAATTTGGTGCTTGTCTCTGTGGGAAGATTGAGAAAAGTGAATTGAACATGCATGTAAGAGATAGGTTACTTTTTGTTCAAAGATTAGTGCACAACCATTATATCTTAAGCATTAGTTCTCCTCCGTTGTAGAAAAGAATCAAATGAGAAAAGATCCTTGACTAACATAAATAGCATAGGGCAGAGGAAGTGTTAAGAAAGGATGATGTAAGGAAAAAGGTTGAATTGATTTGTTACTCAGTACTTTGAAGTAGTTTTAAATCAATTTCCATATGCAATACACAGGGAATATTTGATGGGTTACATCTCCTTGTTTGAAGGAGTCTGATTTTTTTCTCTACTGCCCCACCTGCACTTACTATCCATTTTCAGATTCTTTCGCTACTGTCTCAGCAATTGTAAAGAAGCACTACTAGAGCTGCAGGTGCTGACCTTGACAATTACACCAAAATACACAAGAAAAGAATTGTTAAGATTAGGAGCCTTGTTTGATCTCAGGCTTCGATGATTTAAAGGTGACAGATAATCTCACTCCTGTCAGAAGAAGAGTCTGGGGGTTTCCAAAAGGACACAGACACCCAGATTTGTCATTCACATGAGCTTAGGCTGTATTACACAGCTTTTTTGACCAGGATCTCTTTGCTAAGTCCTTTAAAGATCTTACTAAAACTACAGAAACATAATGTCCTCTTTAAATCACTGACATCGGAAAACTGAAGGACAAACATTAAACTATGACATCTACCTGATTGTTGCTTGTTTTAGTTTTATTTTCTTTCAAGAGACAGGAAAAAACATTCATTGGAACATTATTATTCTAGTTTTTCTGTTTGGTAAAGGAGTTTCAAAAGTGGAAAACATTTTAGTGAACTTAAACTCTACATTTCTGCTTTGTGTCAGGGATCCTTGCTGACAGATTGTGCATCTATCCCACAATGCATGATTGTATCTTTCATCAGTTAGTTTGAAAAAGGATATCACCCACAAACTAAACAACTCTTCAGGAGAAGGAAAAAAAATCTGAAAAACAGTAGCTCTGGACTCAGCATTGTGATGCTAAGAGACAGAACTCTTGTGATGACCTTAAGACAAGGAAAGGTGTTTAATGAATTCAGATGTATGCGTAGGAGGGGATTAATTGTAAATTCAGCGTTTGGCTTTAACTAAAGAACTAGGATTTGAAGATAGTTTTTGTCAGAACTTCATACAAAATAATTTCTATCAGAGTTTTATATTAATAGTGGATGAATTAGTTTGATTTAAATCCTCAGCCTGGAAATGTCACTGAAAAAAAAAAAAAAAAAAAAAAAAAGATTAATCCAACACCATGATGTAGTGCTATCAATCTGAAGGATTGAGAACACAATAAATCATTAATGCTGAGGATCACAAAATCTGTTGGTTCCTCTGAAAAAGAAATAAGGTAAATGTAAAGAAGCAGGAAAGAGAAGAAGGGAGAAAGGAGTTTTTGTAAGAAGTCAGAGATAGAAAGAGGAAAAGAGGAAAACAGAAATATCACAACAAGGAAAATAAAAGTGAACATGAGTAAAAATAAATAAATAAATAAATAAAGTACAAAAGAGATAAAGTGCCTAGAATAAGGGGAAAATAATGAAGGAAGTAGTATATGCCAGAAATATATATAACTCCATAGAAAGCAAAAGGCATCAGATAATATGAGCAGCCAGATGAGGCGCAAAAGCCACATACCTAACCAAGTATTTGCAACAGAATGTCAGTAGAGGAGTTGGGGTTTAACCATGACTGGATGGCAGATAGTTGAGGCACTGGTGCTCCACACAGCCTGGTTCAATGGAAAATGTCCCTAGAGTGTGCCTTGCTGAAAGGAAGAGCTGAGTGTCATGGTGAAGGTTTGGGGAAGTCCCTGAGCTGCCTGCTCAGGGATTTCAGACACCCAGTTGGCATGAGTACTGAAGACTTGAAGATTTGCATTTCAGTAGGAAGACTGTGGTTAAGAATGAGTCTTGTGACTCTTCCACCTTCGGGTTCAATTATCTTAACATTTGGGTTCAATTATCTCAATGTTTCGTATGAGACAACACACCAGATACTCACTAGACACCTTCTGCTGCTGCAGAGCACAGTTCCCCACACCTGAGCTGCATTTCCAGACTGGGAAAAAAGGTCTTCATGAGAATACTGGTCAGACTACATTTGCTCCTTTCCCTCCCGTGGCAGAGTAGAAGACATTTAGGAAGATGAAGCAGATAGCAGCTTTGCACAGCAAACTCTGTTTTGAAAGGCAAGGATTTCTGAGGATAAAATAGACACTTAACAAAAAAAAAAAAGTTATTTTCCATCTCTTTTCATGCTGTCTGTGAAGCCTACATGTATCCTTCTGTACAGTAAGCTGCAGGACAGAATGGGTCTTGCTTTGAGCTACAATATCTGTGTTTATTGCAACCTGACTGAGGTTGTCAATTGACTTTGCACCCCAATCTGCTTACTTCTGTTGGGGGTGCTGGTGAAGACAAAGTACAGCACGGGTTTTTCTCTGGTTCTAAGGTGGAAAAGACATGCTGAAATCATTATATTAGACTTATCGTGCTGGTATAGTGACGTGTAATGTCCAGAACAGGGACAGAACTGTGCTAAACCCCTGCAGCTATATAAAGATGAGAATATAAGTCACACATAATGTGACAAATTAGATAACAGTCATGTCTCCTTTCAACAGAGAATTAAACTGACTCATGGTATTCACTTATTTCCTTGGGAGCACTCCTAGAACTCAATCTCAATCCTAGAACTCAATTATTTCTGCATTTTATATAGTCTGTGTTGGAAGCCTTATTTCTATTCCAATATCATATTAAAGCTATTCCACACTACTTATGGTCTACTTTCAGCTTTAGGATGATACCACTTTAATCATTCTGGGAAAGGCTGGCTACATAATTATAAATGATTGAAGGGTAAACAAAAAAATGGTTCAGAAAAGACTTCTTTGAGGTAAATGTTGTCCCCCAAAACTGCTTCTATCTCTACCTTACAATTACCTTCATGAATCACAAGGCAATCTAGTTAGAAAATGTTATATAGTTATATATTTCCCAAAGATGGAGGTGAAAATAGATACAATATTATTAAAAGTCAACCGAAAAGAGCAAAATCTTGAAAATCACAACCACACTTGACTTAACAGTTTGAGTGTTATTTTAGTCACCCTAAAGCTTCTTATTTCCATGGTGCAAAATAGATGTATTGACAGTTGCACAGGAATGAACTTTAAAAATACATAAAGGCAGCAGAGGTCAACCTAAGTCTGAATAAATGTTAAAGTGCCAGAGGCTCATGAGGAAGTGCAAGGAATTCAGGCACTGCTGCTGTCCCTGAGACCAAAAGCAGGAATTAACAAGACTCCAAATTTGGTGCCTTGAATTCAGACCAATGAGATTCCAAGCTCTGGCTTGTCCCAGGAAAGCAAGAAAACAGGTCAGCACTGCCCAACAGTGCTGTGCCGCAGGAAAACCCTGCAAAGTCTTAACTTGTAAGGGCAGATCTACAAAGTGTCTTCAGATCCTGCTGGCAACAGTCTGTCTTCTAAGGAAAGGAGAAAGAACTCTACCTTTGCCCTTGTTTCCTTGTTTGTAATCTGTCTTTGTGATTATTATTACCTTGATACAAATTTTATAATTGAATGTATATGTAAATATGAACCTTGAACACTTTTGCCTGTAAAGCTTTCTGAGAGGTGAGAACCAAGTTGAGAGTTTCCACTTTCACTTCTTCTGATGTTGTCCTCAACAGAGATTTTCAGAAACTACTCAAGACTGTGCCAAATATTTATCTGTCGCCAAAAATCTTGCTTTTCACTGTGAGTTTCACAACAGACAGGCTTAAGGCATAAGCCTGGATAACACTTTTTTATCAGTTCAGATGAATTTGTCTGGAAACTGAGTTATGCTACTGGAGTTTGTTTTTAACCCCCTCCCTTACACTCTTCAGTAATAGAAACAACCCTGCATTTAGTAGTGCTCTGTAGGAAAGAAAAGCTGTTCTGACAGTTTGCCAAGACTTTTTTTCAGCATGTTTTATATCATGTTTTATTTTCACTTGTTCTGAAGTTGCCTGTATGCTTTTTTAGATAAAGCTAAGGAGCCAGATGGTACAAATAACATAATGAGATTGTCTGCCATTATAAGAAGAGATCATATCCTATTGTTAGGAATCACTGACTGTAAGTAGCTGCATGGAGCTGCAGGGAAAAAAAAGTTCAGAGCAACACCTAAGGCAGGCAGCAACACAGCAAACAAAAGCCTCTGGTCACGTAAGACAGACACTTACAGAAAACTCTAAGTGGCAACATTAAGGCATAGATACTGTGCAATTGAGAGGTGTGAACATGCATGATATGTGTAAACCAGCATATTTTAGGAAGTGAGAAGTGAGACTATGCCAGCACTGCAGCTGAAGGCATGACTGTAGCATGAGAAGAGCACTGGCTCATTAACTTGTGCAGGTCCTAGCAGTATAAATGCCATGACACCACTTTCAGGATGGGTTATGCAAATGTTGGGGAACTCGCATCTTTATACTGCTTGCTAGCTTCCACTAGAGTTTGCACATTCCAGTTGCACAGTAAACATATCTTAACATTGTCGCTTGGTAGTATGTCTTTTCCACAGTTCTGACTACTCATTACAAAACTTTAACACTTCTGTTAACACTGCAATTTCCAGTTTTCATTTAGCAGGATTTAAAAGCAGTATTTTTTTTTTTTATTGTTTGTAGTCTTTTATTACAAATCTCAGCTAAACTAGTTTGATATGTAAGGTTTCAAATACTAAAAAAAAATTTGCTACTGCTACTACTAATTATTATTATAAATGATTTACTCTTTACCTTTTAACTTACTTACCAGAATTCTGACAAAGTCACCTAATAAGTCACTATTGAAATAATATTCAATATAAAAAGGTTTAGTTTTAAGGACATTTTTTGCTGTTACAAATCTATATATTAAGTAAAAGGGGGAAATTCTTTTGTTAGACCATCTTCTCTGGAATATACAGACTACTCTAATTTAGGTTATAATATAGGCATTTCTCATAGGAAAAACACTGTTGTAAAACACTAGCTTCTACATTTTACTTTATTTGTGTTCCCAATGGTGCTTAATTAGATCCTTCAGTCCATGTGCCTGTGCTTAACTCAATTTCCATTAAGTCATTGCAGTTCATCGTACAGCCCTATTGCATTCCAAAAATTTGTCAGAGTGTTCATTGAGATTTAAAGATACCATAATTTCTCAGCCAGAGTCTTCTTAAGAGGAAACAATCTTTTTATTTCTCTAAATATTGTTAGCTGTTAATGATTTGACTTCAGATGTCTTGCAATTACCAACAGCCAAGTGAGTGTAGATATGTATTTCTCAGGTTCTGCCAGAAAGAGCACAGAGAATAAAGGGCAGCCGGAATATTAATTTGAAATCCTTTTCTTCTTCTGAGTCTATTATTGTTGTTGTGTTATCTAGTTAAGCTGTTCACTCTTCAATACTAATGTTCCACCACTGACAATACTCTTCAGCTGACTGACCTGTAGGAAACAGTTACTCTGTGAGCATTTGACAGAACACTAACTGTTTGATACAGAAAAAATGTAGGTGATTTCCTAATTTAAGCATGCCCTAAATTGCAGTTACATCATACTGATGTGAAGAGCCTGCGAGCATCCCTGCCTTCAGAATGAAACATGCTTCACATGAAAGTTTTATACTGTGCAGCTCAGAAAGAGACTTCTGCAACCACTATGGGAAGGGCAGATCTCAGTCATAAATAACGTATAATGTGTAATGATTGGGTCATTGTTTCTCTGACCATCAGTCAAAACACAGGAAGAACACAAGAATGCTTTAACAGGTAAGAAGGTTCACTTCTGTAATGTAAAGTTGTGTCTACATGATTTTTGTAAATGAAGCAAGATACTTGGAATGGAAAAATCCAAGGTTGTTTCAGATCACACAAGAAGCTAAGGAAAGTTGCACATATGTCAGCAATTGTAACAGATCTGAAGTCAAACCACAAACAGCTAACTAGATATTAAAAGAAATGGAAAGAGTCTGGGAAATTATATAATTTTCAAAACAAAGTGAAGAATGCATTTGGTACTATGAAATTCATAAGATTTGTTCCTCCTTCAACATGTAAAATTATCTGAGTCTTGCAGAGTTTAATATCCTCCATATCATCCATTAATATCCTCCAAAGATTCTCTTTCTGAAGGATATCTCTATGGGAAGATAGAATTTAAACTTGTTTCTTATTCATGCTGTTTGCACTTACCACATTTTTTCATTCTTATGAGACATCTTTCCCTAAAATCTTCATATCCAATTGTTTGTATTTGAACTATAAGAGGTAATAAGATAGCTTTAGGAGCTGCCAATTTCACATGATGTATTTCTAAAAGCTTGAGAAGAGTTGTATGTTCAGCAGTTTCAAACATTGTTATACCCCCTGAATAGGGCAGATAGCAAGTTTACTAAAATTTCTGCTTTTGACCAACATTTGAGGAATATTACCTCAGTGTTCATTTCTTGCTTGTTCAGAGAAGACTGAGAATGTAGAAATAGAATTCAGTGTGAAGGATTCCAACTGAAAATGAAAAAAAATAGAGATTGTTTTTTGACTTGTGAAAATGTTTAACCAAAATATCTCTATTAAAATACAGGAATATCATTTACAATTTCTTCCTACTGAAGAAAATTGTGAAGGATCAGTTTATTTATACAATAAGTTAAACTAGCAATAAACAGAAAGAGTTGCGATCCAACTAAGGGCTAAGACAATATTCCTTTAAGTATTTCAGTGGACCGCAAGAGATATGTTCTCATACATCTAATGCTCTGATGACACATAAATGGGAAAGTTGTAAAAATCTACAGAGAGCTCTCAGATAAAAGAGGTAGCTTTAAAGATATATAGAAACACCAAAGCTGCAAACATAAGCTTTGCTTGGAATATTAAGACAGTTTTTCATACTTAATATAAGGTTATAAATATTTCCTGATGTCTCTAGCAAGTGAAATAAATTTGATAAATTTCTAAATAGATAAAACTTGAAATCATTGTGCTACTTCATTAACATGAGGGGAAAGGTCACCAGCATATACAAGGTAAAGTGTAAGGGAGATCAAAAATAAATAAATAAAATGGTAGTGCAATATGAACATTCATAGAGAATTATAAATATAGTTAAGAAAACCTCAGAATGTAATGGGCTATAATATGGGTCTATAACTGGGCTATATATGTACTGTTGGAGCTAAATTCTGTCAGATATTTTGAGTGTTTTTATGAAAAAAAAAAATAAACTTTTACCCTCTGCAGTGCCTAGAATTAGAGGAATAAATTTTAGCACTATATACTTAATATTAGTCTATTTATTTTGAAATAACATTAAAAGTAATTTCCGTTTCAGACAACAAAGAAAAATTACAAAGGTCCCATAAAATAGGAAAAGCATCAGATATTGAGCCAGCTATTATCATAGAAAAGTTTTATTACAACGGGGTTTTCCAACATGTGTTTTATATATAACAGCTAACCAGGGAATTGGTCTTGTTCTGAGTAGACCAGGCAATCTCAAGCACCAAATGTTGAGAAAACATTTGAACTCATGAGAAAACTCATGTACAAGAGCACCACAAAGGGGTACCGTTGTGCTGTCAGTGTACAGATCAGAACTCAATAAAATGAGTGATTTGCTTTCCATAGTAAGTTTGAAAAGTTATATTTCTTTCCAATTTTTAGTCTGAAATACTTTAATTTCTTTCACCAGCTCCTGCACACATTGCAAGCACTCTTTTTTACAAGATTTCTTCCTTATTAACAGTGGGATTGTCTTCTTTCAGTTCAGAATATTCTGACTTTTCAAAAATCTTTCTACAAATGTTTATTCTGGAAAACCCAAACAAATAATTTGCGGTCACATTCTCTCAACTTGCAAAAGTAATGTGGAAATTCTACAGGTTTTCCTGGAAGCAAGTTTAGATTTCTGTATAGCTGTGTGGTGAAGGACAGAAAGTAAAACTGGAAGAAAAGCAAATATTTTATAGGAGCACAAACAGAACATATTTGGTTAGTCTACATGTTGACTAAACGTAAAATATAGGGAATTTCTTAGCTTGGGAATTATATCTGGACATATTCTCCAGCGGAAAACTCTATATTAGTCCATCCTTGCCTGCTGACATATATTTTCCTCTGTCATTTTGGTACTCTTCTACACTAACAGGGAATTAAAAATAAAGAAGTCAACAAGTACATAAATTCTAGATCAGTCCAGCTAGGGAAAGAAAAGCTTTCCAGATTAAAGTATATGTCCTATCTCATCAAACCCTATACAAATCTGATCCAGAAAATAATAATCCTCTAGGTAGCAGCTGTTTTTCTTTTATGAGATAGGGTAAGGTTCAGGTTGGAAATTAGGAGACATTTCTTCTTAGAAAGAGTAGTCTGGCACTAGAAGAACGGGTTGCCCAGGGAAGTGGTGGTGTCACTGTCCCTGGGGGGTGTTCAAGGAAAGGTTGGACGTGGTGCTTAGGGACATGATTTAATGGTTGACATTGGTGTTAGGGGGATGGTTGGACTTGATGATCTTGAAGTTCTTTTCCAGCCTTAATGATTCTATGATTCAACTGGGCTATATCTAGTTAAAAGGGATCTTCTCACACAGATCTATTTGTGAGACTGGGTTTTTCATTTTGATAGCAATCATGAAGAGTTACACAGAACATCTCAGTAAATATTTAGATACTGGCACTATATTTCAAGGGGCTGGGGAGGTGAGAGGGGCTGGGGAATAGGTATTGGGGTGAGAGTGAGGCTAAAAAGGCTACAAGGCTAAAAATGAGTTATGAGGAATGACAAATCCAAATTTAAAATGAAATGCCATTGTGCTACTCTTCAGATGAAGATGATGACTAATTAGGTAGAGATAATCTTTTCTTTCAAATTCACTACAGATAAAAACAATTTAGTTGTGGTTTTGGAGGAAGATATATAATTTTTCTATTATATCATGTCAAAAGGTGGTGTTGAGGCACACCTTGCCTGCTCAGCTAGAGGCCTAACTACCCATTCAGCTACTATCTACTGCTTTTTTTCCAAAGCTATCTTCTCTAATTTCCAAAGTCTCTCCTCTGTAATTAATGAGTATGAAGGCATCCTAATTGTCCTCTGCCCATCTAAAACAGTAGGAATTAATTTATTACATTTCTTATAAATGGCAAATAGATTCATTTTTTAAAGTCAAAATAATAATAAAAAATACTATAAATCACATTTTTCTTTGAGAAAAGAGTATGTGAGGTAAGAGTTAAGGAAAAAGAGCAAAGACAAATGAAATTTCCTCTTCCATCCTTTCAACGTTGATGAATATTTTATCGAATTCTGGAAGGCATAAGGGAAGATTCTTTTTTTATTCTAAGGAAGGAAATTTGTAATGGGATTTTATATATTTATCCTAGTAGTAGTATTCATTTTGACTGCCTTATTTTCTAGCAAAATTAGTTAATGGCTACAAAACCAGATTCTCTTTGCATTACAAAGTGAAGGTGGCTATTTGGGGACTATTGTGTTCAGCTGCCTTAGTAGGTACTTGAGGTACCTGGCCTGAAAGGGCCATATCTTTGACATTATAACTAGTTTTTGAGTTATTCTATCTGAGGACTAGATCAAAGGTTGTTTAGATTCTTGGAAGCTGTGTAACTCACAGAGGAACAATTAATATTCTCTTAACTCTTCACAGAATCACAGAATTTCTAGGTTGGAAGAGACCTCAGGATCATCGAGTCCAACCTTTACCTACATTTTTAAAGATCCAAAAAGGAGTTAGCTATGGTGAAGGTATACATTCTTTCTTGTTTTTGTTTTGGTTTGTGTGTGTGTTTTTATTTGTTTTGTTATGTTTTGTTTTGTTTTGTTTTGAACCATCTGTATGCAGACCCCCTTCAGGAAACAATTTAAAGCTTGTACTTTTGATTGTGCTGTTTATTCCCTTGAAACAACTGTTTGTTCTTGCTCTAAATTCAGCAAGGGCTCATGACTCACTAACTTTAAAACTGATTGGTCTTTCTGGAGCAAGTTAGAAGTACGCTACATATTTCTTCATTTGCTGATAGGACACAGGCTCACAAGATTTTCAGTGTTTCTGGAAGCCCATGGCAGAGATCTCTAACTAGTGAATGTGGAAATATAAAAATAATAATAATAATAATTGAAAAAAAAGTTGTGTTTTTATTATTATTATTATTATTTGTAAGGATCTTCTCTTCCATAGAGTAAATGATTTTATTTTTTTTTTAATTTATTTATTTATTTATTCAATTTTATTTTTTAATCTGGCAGCCACTAAGCACAGTAACTTTAATGCCCTATTCAAATATGTGGGGGTTGCTAGAAGTCTTCCCCATTTTATTTATTTATTTATTTATTTTAGAAACTTGGAACTTCAGAGGGCTGTGCCCTTGTTGAATGAGTCAGCTATGGTCCAGAGGAAGAGATCTTCAGCTGGGGGAAAAAAGTCACTGTTCCAGTAGTGCAGACCACTCGGTGAGGGTAAGAGAACAGTAGAACAGTAAACCTTCTTTAAGCAACTCAATAAACTCTGCATCATAGATTCCCTGATGTCAGCTAAACAGAAAATATCACAGGAGAAGGGCAGTCAGGAAGATTTCTCTTCCTGGATTGCAATTAGGGATGAATGCTTGATATGCTTGATATGCTTGATATGAATGAGCCAGGCAGGTGACACACAGCTGGATCTGCAGGTCACTCATAATGCATACTTATCTGGGGATGTGGTAATTGGTGACAGACCTGCCTGTAGTGGCCATGTAACAATGGAATTCAAGGTGATGAAAGAGTAAGGAAGAACAGTAGCAGAGTACAGACACTGGAGTTTAAGAGAGCAGATTACAGTTTAATTGGGAAACAGGTGGGTGGGAGCTGATGGAAGGCAACAGTTCCCAGAAAGTCTGGCTGGTATTAAAGACAGTATCCTGCAAGTGCTGGAACAGTCCATGGGGAAAGACAAACAGATGTACCAAGAGTCTTCCTTGTATCAACAGGAAAATCACTGGAAATCTTATGTATGAAAAGGAGGTGAAAACAAGAACACTCTGGAGGATGAGTTTAAAAACATTGACTGGGCATGTAGGAAAAGTATCAGAAAAGCCAAAGCTGAACTGGAGTCGAGTCAATGGATGTCAAAGGCAATTAATAAATCTTCTATCACTACCTTAATAGTAAAAGGCTGAAAAAGGCAAACATGAGCCTACAGGATTGTTGATTTAGTGACAGTAGGCACAGATGAGGCTGAAGAATTTAATGTTATCTTTGCCTCAGTCTTTATTGATTATGTCTCCCAGGCTTCTGTGCCTAGTGAAAGAGGACTACCAGCAGTGGATGGAGGTTGAGTCAGGGTTTACTTGCAAGAGTTTGACCCATACAAGACCATGGGAACCAATGGCCTGCATCCAAGGATGCTGAGTGAACTGGCCAATATCTTTGCAATATTTATCATATTTGAATGATTGTGGAGATATTAGGCACAGGGGAATCCCTGATTTGTGAAAGGCAAATGTTGCACCAATATTCCAAAAAAAAAAAAACAAAAACCAAAAGGACAACCCAGGGAACTACAGGTTGGTCAGCCTTGAGAATATCACAGAGCTAGCCCCCTACAAAGATTTTTCTGGGTATGAGGTCTCCCTCATAAAGGGAGAGATTAGGTTTAATCAGAATGGATTTACTAAGGGCAAATCATGCCTGACTAACCTGATTATTTTGCATGATAGAATCACTGGATTTGTGAACAAGGGGAATGCAAGAGAGATGATTTTATTGTGACTTTAGATTTTGAAATTTTCTCCAAGGTAGGATGTTCCCATCTGGATGAATAGGCAAGTAGAGGGAAAAAAAAAAAAAAAAAAAAAAAGTGTTTGGATGATTAAATTTAAGGGTAAACAGAATGGACTTTATCAAAATTACAGACAGTAAACATTTTGGGGGTCACAGGAAAATATGCTCAAGTGCAGATCTGCCTTTTGTGGGGACTTAGGCTTTAGGAATGGTCATCATGAATGTTATGAAGTTCAGTAAAGACAGGTGCAAGGTTCTGCATCTGGGAAGGAAGAGACTCCTGCAGCAATGCTGGCTGTGGCTTGACTTGGGGGAAGCAAGTTTGCTGAAAAGGCACTATGACTGCTGACAAACAGGGAACTGAGCCAGCAGTGCGCCCTGGAAGCAAAAAGGGACAAAAACATCCTGGACTCTTTGACCAGGAGCATAGCCAGAGGTGGAGTAAATTGATCCCTCTTTACCCAGCATTCGTTAAACTACATTTAGAACATTATGTCCAGTTCTGGACTCTGGAACAAATAAACTGCAGTGGGTTTAGTGGAGTGTCTCCAAGATGGTCAGGGGCTGGAACATTTACCCTGTGAGGATGTGTTGAGATACCAGGGCTGGCTCTGCCTGGGGTCAGAGATATGCAGGAGGATCCAATCGTAGCTCCTTGGCACCAATGGGAAGGTCATCTAGAAGATGGAGCCAGGCTCTTCAAAACCTGGTGGAGTTTAGAAGTTGAAACAAGAGAGGTTCAGACTTCATGAGAAAAATCCTTTTCTGCATGAGGACAGTCTCACACTGGACCAGGTTTCCCAGAAATGTTTTTCAGGCTCCATCCTTTGAGCTTTTAAAGATTCTACTTGATAAAGTCCAGAGTAACTTGATTTGATCTAACAGCTGACCGTATTTAGAGGAGGAAATTGGACTACAGACATTCTGAGATCCATTCCAGCTTGAACTTTCATATGATCCTGTGGTCCTAAACAGCCTCTTAAACTAAGAGAGTGACAAGAGTTCACCTGCTGCTGTGTAGAATATGCTCTATATCTAAAATTCTGGGGAAGGTGGGACAAAAGGACATTAATAGCCTTAGATAAATATTAGAACCCTAAGTAGAGTTATTCTTTTCATTTTTGTTTTAAATTTTTCCTCAGAATAATTTTCATCTAGGAAGGGAGAAGAAGGAAGAGCACATTAATGACCTTTATGTTTTCAAAGAGGTGAGTAAAAAGTTATTAAACTGCAGTCAGGTAAGCTCTTTGCACAGCCAGACAGGGAAATATTTGCAGAGGCTACGAGGTGGGCTTTGGGTAGGAAATGGTTTGGATTCATAAAAGCGGAAAAGCGTTTAGCTAAATATTTACCTTGTATGCAGCTTGGAGTGGTCAAGAGAAAACAGAAGGTCTGTATATGACATTTGCAGACATCTCCAGGTAATACTAAATATAGGCAGGAGTTTGTCTTTGGGGAAAGAGGCCTTGACACTAACATACCATTAGTTGTAGAATTTATTTCTGAATCCCACAACATACCTAACATAAGTGCCTTACGTTAACAGAGTAGCGGTACAAGCTGAGCTATATGAACACAGTAATTTATACAACTTTACAATATGTTTCAAAGTAGCACTACGATAGTTATGAGAACTTCTGAATTAACTAGGAAATATATTAACTCTTGGACTAGTGGATGTCACTTAATAAAGCAATAAGCAGTTTTTCTTGAATGTAATATCTGCATCCCAAACACTAGGGTTCCTTTCTTGTTTTGTTTTGTTTTCTATTTGAACTATATGAAAATGACAAGAGTACTTTGATAATCTGAATTTCTAAAGGAAATGCATTTGCATTCAGTCAATAATGATTCCCATTATAAGAAATAAATTGAATAATTTCACAATCTTTAATGCATTTATCTACAAAATACCCTGTAATGAGAAACATATATTTATGCCCCCTTATCAGTAGAAAACTGAGTCAGCAGGACTGGAAGACTGCCAGAGAAGTACATTATCAATGGAGCCTCATCCTGTTTCCTATATATTCCTATTGGCTTTGGTCATTCTCTTGGGCTCAGTCACTGCTTATGTGAGCATCTCTTGCTGTCTGCTCAGTTTTAAGTGTGGCCATCTGTTGGCCCATGCTAACAGATCCAGAGTCATGTTCCCTAGTGCTGTCTGAAACACCTATACAGGCTGTCAGCTCTGCCACAGGAACTGCAGGCTGCTTCAGTTTGGCATTCTTCTCCAAATGGGAGATAATGCTGATGTTTTGAAGATATTTTGATAATTTTTTTTCAGTATAAACCCTTCTCTAGGAGGTCCTGATTTTTTCCCACTGACTTAAGGAGAAGTCTAATTATCTCATACAGACCCTAACAGTGGGATTAATTTCAGAATAACTAATCTGACCATACTTATATGTCAAAAGGCACCTGGAGCCAGGATTGGTTGCCCACATAGACACCTACCCAGTACCATTTAAAATACTCTGTTGTGTCGCATACAGCCACACAGGGCTGGCAAATAAATACTGCCGGACTTACAAGAGATACATGTCTATTTTAACAGCAGATGGAGGCCAGGACTTAGACCTCATAGTCCCTGACATGGCACAAGAACCTGGCATTTTGGCAACTAAATCAAGCCCACTAACAGGAATGGGATTGTGGACACCTTGTACTTTCCTAGACCCCTACCTCCAGATGCCAAATTTTAATCCTATCTTAACCTCAAACTGGATGCCATCTCATATTCTTAGAAGGTTGAAGTGACACTAGAGATTGGATCAAATGACACCAAGTTCTCTATGCTTACTGAATCCCACCAAAGATGGGATACAAAATTTAACTATTGTAAGTATTCAGTTCTATAAGAAAGAGATGACTGGAATATTTGTAGGATAGGTTGCTAAAAGCTATAAGGAGTGAAGGTGGAGAAGGGAAAGGGCTAAAAGGAAGGAATTATGATCTCATAGTTTTTTTCTACTCTTTGTTTAAACATCCAGGATTTTCAGTTTTTTTTTTTTTTTTTTTTTTTTTTTTTTTTTTTTTTTAGCAACAAACACCCAGAACGACTTAGATATACCTATATACCTTGAATTTCCTGTTGTTGGTAATCCTTATTTTCCTCTTTGACCTTCATGATGACTGGTAAGTACTAGATAGATCTAGTAGTGACAATAGAATGTTGTTATTACACCTGCAATTATCAGTAGTAATGGTCAGTTGCTCAACAAGACAACCTATAATGATTGTTCTGGAAACAATTTTTTTGACTTCTGTACTTGATGTCACATAAATTTGATTTACTGATAACAATGTAACAATGTTGATAGCAATAAAAAAAAAAAAGGAATAAAATGACCCTTTTCAGCAGAATAATGCTTATCAATTTCTACTTTGTGATAGGTTTATTTTATTCCTATTCCTGATATTCCTTTGTGGATGTGCTGTATCTGCAGTAGTTGATTAACTGACAGTAAACGTAATTATGTAATGCCTAATTTACCTTTACTTTCAGCTAATTGGTCAATTAGCATGATTTGAGGAATAATCAGTTTACACTGCTTAACACACAGATGGGATTTGGCAAAGAGAGGCCAGAAGTACTGAGGAAATGGTGGTATACAGATTTACTTGTAACACTTTTTCTAAAGAAACGTTGCAGTGATGCTTACCAAGTTTGAATCCTCAACTAATTTTATTTATCAAACCAAGTGTTTAGTCAATTAAAAGCTATTGTCCTCAATTTATAATTAAATATGAAAAAGCAAAAACAAACAAACAAACAAAACACATTGCTTGCCCTGTGTAACCTATGTGATAGAAAAACTGCTATAGGTCAAGTTTAATCATATAAGTATGCCAAACCTACATCACTTTCATCCCTGTAACAGACTGAAACAATCCAGAGTTGACCTACTATTTTTATGCTACAGACCGAACATGCAGAATACCTGAAAGCAGGTGAATTTTCTGTGAACAGTGTCATTAACGGAATTGTTTATTCAATTTATTTGATTGTACATTAAATATAGTCACAGTTACTATCAAAGGGTGGTATTAGCAAATTCCTGTTATGGCCATCAGCAAGAACTCAATTTTCCACATTTTACCTATCTCAGGTCTGTATAAATTCGAAACAATTGAACGTATTTCTCCTCTTTGTGATGCAATTTCTCTTTCTCACAATCTTTGCAGAACCAGCAACTGTAATTGCAACTTTTTAGGTTCAGGCATGTACTATTTCATGTTGCTGAAAGCCTCCCACTGTCTAAAAAGTTTAGTCAATAAATATTTTAATGGTAAATTGTATTTACCTGCCACTTTAGGGCTTGGTTAGCTACTGCATACAGCATCATTTAATGATTTAAAAAAATCAATCAGTTCACCACTGACAGGCAAAAGAAAAGTAGTCTGTCTTGTGTTATGTTAGAAGTGTATAGTATTTTAGAAACAGTGTTTCAACAAACAAGCAGCAGAAGTATATAGCTACTGCTCTGTTTCAGTCATATCAGTAATTGGAGACAATTATACCATGAGCTGTGTATCATCAATTGCGTTATCTGCTGCAGTAAAATTTGATTACCCAACTATACTCAGATTACCAGCCTTTGTTGCAGGTTTTCTTCTGTTTACTTAAATACTGTATTTTTTTTTCTTCCTCTCTCTCCTCTCTCTCCTCTCTCCTCTCTTTCTCTCTATTTTTTTTTTTTCTCTCTCTCTCTTATTTTTAATTTTTCTCTTTTATTTTTAATTTAGGAATGATTTGAAAATTTCATTTTAGTAACAAACCACTTCAAGATACGATCTTTAAGATCTTCAAGAGACTTGCCTGACTATTGGCTTGACTGAATCCTTTATAAGTTAGTGGGAGCTTTCTAATCTTTTCAGATGTGGCTGGATGTTAGTGTATATGACTTACTGCCTTCTTGTTAGTATGTTTATGTTCTCATGGGAAAGGTATATGATCAGTATTACTTCTTATGAATTCAGTAATAGAAAGTAATTTTCCTATAAGACCTCCTATCTAAGAGATATTAGATATTTCTCTTTCCGTAACATTCAAAGATGAAAAAAGTTTGTGTACTTTATCAGCCTTTCCAATGTATACATGATTATCACATCTTTGGTTTGTACAGATAATGAAGATATAAAGACATAGGTGTAGATATTCATCATATTTTTAAAAATGTCTTTCTAGCAGATCATAACATTTCTTTTGTCTCCATAAGGTGATACATTACCCGTTTTAATAATTATTTTTATAAGCCTGTTCTTCTAGGTACTGACAGTCAGTGTATTAAACATATAGATTATATAGAAGTATATAGAATATATAAGAATATGTATATAAAAATATGTATATATTATATATATATGTATATATATGCATATAGAATAGAAAGACAGTCCTCAATCTCAGGCAACATAGTTAAGTTAATAAACTAGTCAGCAAGACTAGTGCTAATCTCAGTGCACCTAATTCTTGCTCACTGAGGATTTGGTGATACTTTAAGATACGGTGTGCTATATCATATACTTCCTTATTGTTTTCTACAAAAATAAGCAAAAGTCATAACTTAAAATTATAAAATTAGAAGCAAAATAAAGATCAAAATAAGTGATTATAAAAAGCCAATAAAATATAGTCATGCTGCCTTGCAATTAAATCAAGTACTGAGCACTTTTTTTTTTTTTTTTTTTTTTTTCAGTAGTAGGAGAAGTTCTTACTGGCTGCATTTTTTATTTATTTATTTATTTATTTATTTATTTATTTATTTATTTATTTTATTTTACTTTACAGCAGTAGTGCAATTTTGAACAAATCTTCCAGTCATCCTGACTTTATGGACATCATCTCAGTTCACAGAAAATACATGGGGAATTTACCCCAGCTCCATACCCATCAGTAATGGGGACACAAAAGCCTAAACCTAAACCTTGTATCTTGTGAATAATGAATATTTGGTCTAAGGAATATAACTAAATCTACTACAGAAGAACATTCCTTTTGAAACTCTTCAAATGGTAGACATAACTGACCTGCTCCTACTGTGCCAAATTGCCTGTTAATTGAGGCCTAATAAATATCTTTATTTTACAGTGGTTAGTGAGAAGTCTTCCAGACTTGGATATTTCTTCCACAAGAAATAAGGAACTGAGATGAACTATAGAAAAATTCTTTTAATGAACTCAAAACAAGCTTCAAGTAGTTATGGTTACACCCCCCCCCCAAAAAAAAAAAAAAAAAAAGGAGGGTGGGGGGGGGTTATTTAAGTTGAATATAGTTAGAATGGGCTTATATTCTGCCCAAACTCTTCTTATCTCCATTTCCGGTGTAATTTTAAACCTTACATTTTGAAATAATTTATGGAATTTCCAAAGATGAGATAAATAAAATGTAAAACTCTATATCACCTGACTGAATTACTCTTATTCAAGCCATAGGCAAGATTGTATCATTTCTGGTTCCCTGTCTCCAGCCTGGCTACACAGGAATACAAAATATTTTAGCTACAGAAAGAATAGAAAATTCTGCTGTGAAGCTACGAATAGAAAAGGCATTCTGCATTCTCCACTCGTTTATCAGCAATGCAATGCATCTGAAGTATGGTCATCATCTAGAGAGAAAACACAAATGGATTGAAGAGTCAGTATTTTATAAAATTGTCTTGTGTCATCAGTATATCATCACTATAATAAATACTGGACACAATGATCTTGCAATTATTAGAGCCATAATTTCAGTGAACAAGTACAGATGCTCCCGCTTGAAACTTGCTACCACAGCTTTGAGTCATAGCTATTATTACTGCTTTCCTTTCTTACTCTACGTGAGACTAAAACAACAGAAATCCTGGTACTCAGTCTTATTTTAAACTACAAGCTCTCCTGTATTAGAAGAAATACCAGTTTAATTTATATTACTTGAAAAAAAAAATAGTTATGCAAATGCAAAGGCAGCATGGATGCTTGTATTTCAATTTTAGCCTAGTTTACAACAATTAATCTTAAATAAACAACTGAGACTTTCACATCTGTCAGAATGAGAATAGATTAAGGATATTCCTAAGAGTACTAACTTGTTTGAAATCATACCATTAAATCAGATCTTTAGATTCAATCAAAATAGAATATGGGTGAGGAGTTGAATTTATGTTTTTTATAGATTTTCTATGTTGCTGGCACATTTTTCTTGCAGACCTAATATTAACTACATATACTGAAGAACTGCCAGATGTCATACATCGGCGTCAAATAAAGCATTCCTAGCTTCTAACAGAAACCAAGCTTCACCCAGCCTGTACAGAGGGGAAAGAAGGAAGTATACCATTCTTTCAGCACCCACAGTGTGTTTTGCCACGTCTTTGCATATAATTGCATTCTCATTATGTGGTCATGGGCCCATGTTCCATGGGCGACTCAGACCAACCTTTCTCAAGGAAGTTGCACTTCACTTGGTCTTCTCTATTGTTTCTCTTTCCCTATGCGAAGTGCAAAATGAAGATGGTCTCTTGACCATCTTCCTGATATCTTTTTATAAGAGTTTCTCTATGAGTGCTGAGAATTGCTATAAAGGAACAAATTCCAAATTTAGCATTTGGAATTGCTATTTTGAATCAGGAGAGAAGAGAAAGACTCATTTGTCCATTTTCTATTCTTTCAGCAGAAACAGTTTTGAAAAATTCAATGAGAGGGTTTTTTCTACCTTCCAGATATTGCTTGTGAAAAGAGAATGATCCAGCTTATTTTAGGTAAGTACCTAAAAGTTCAGGGTTTAACAAAACCACCTCTGAGCTTGAAAACTCAAGTCTCTCATTATCTAATTTGCTGTGAGACAATTGGTTGCAGTTAAAATAAGTTTCCATTACTTCTTCATCCAATACTATTGCCAGAGCTACTTGCTAATCAAATTGACAACAGTATAATGACTAACATAATCATCACATTTCACTCACCATGTTTCAACAGTTCAGTTTTTATCTTGTGGTTCCCTTTTCCTTTTTTGCCTTGGGCTTATCTATTTTTTGACACAAGAACAACTGTGGTCTTCAATTTTTCTTGAAGAGACAATCTTCAATATTCATCAAGGTACAAAAATATGACATATCTTTCAATCTGTCGGCATCATTTCTTGTTCTGGCTGCTGAAAATAACTCTTTAATGATCCAGTTCTTTCTGGCTTACACTAGATAGTCAGTCACTTTACCAAAGCAATGCTCTTTTCATGAGGCATAAAGCAGCTTGGCACAGATCTCTTTTAATGCATATACCCTAAGAAGTCATGGAAAAATAATCAGGTGTACACTTCACAGCTGAAATTGTTAGCTACCTAAAATGTAACAGGTAAGTACAAAATCCATTGGGTATGATTTTGAAAGAATTTCAGCACTTCTAGAGTCAGGCTATATGTATTTCTTATTTTTTTGTTATTTAGAGTTGTCATTAAGTCACATCAAGAAATAAAAAGACAAGGGTAGAATTGAAAGAAGTTGTCAAAATATCTACATTGTGCCAGTTGTAGATTAGGTAGGCCTTCTGTTTTCATTCAGGTCAAGAAGCCTGACAAAGAAAGAAAATATTATTTGGGCTTTTTGTGGTTGTAATCAACAGGATAAATTAATATATCAAGCTACAAATGTGAAGAAGAAATTCATAGTTAAACAGGTATTTCCTTTCCTGCTTTGTACAGCAGTACAATATTTAGCTTAGCTTACTTTTTCATAGAATCATAGAATCATAGAATATCCTGAGTTGGAAGGGACCCTTAAGGATCATCAAGTCCAACTCTTGACACCGCACAGGTCTACCCAAAAGTTCAGACCATGTGCCTAAGTTCACAGTCCAATCTCTTCTTAAATTCAGACAGGCTCGGTGCAGTGACCACTTCCCTGGGGAGCCTGTTCCAGTGTGCAACCACCCTCTCTGTGAAGAACCCCCTCCTGACGTCCAGCCTAAATTTCCCCTGCCTCAGCTTAACCCCGTTCCTGCGGGTCCTGTCACTAGTGTTAATGGAGAAAAGGTCTCCTGCCTCTTGACAACCCCTTACGAGGAAGTTGTAGACTGTGATGAGGTCTCCCCTCAGCCTCCTCTTCTCCAGGCTGAACAGGCCCAGTGACCTCAGCCGTTCCTCATACGTCTTCCCCTCCAGGCCTTTCACCATCTTCGTAGCCCTCCTCTGGACACTTTCCAACAGTTTCATGTCCTTTTTATACTGTGGTGCCCAGAACTGCACACAGTACTCGAGGTGAGGCCGCACCAGCGCAGAGTAGAGCGGGACAATCACCTCCCTTGACCTACTAGCGATGCCGTGCTTGATGCACCCCAGGATACGATTGGCCCTCCTGGCTGCCATGGCACACTGCTGGCTCATATTCAACTTGCTGTCTACCATGACCCCCAGATCCCTCTCTTCTAGGCTGCTCTCCAGCGTCTCATCGCCCAGTCTGTACATGCAGCCAGGGTTTCCCCGTCCCAGGTGCAGGACCCGGCACTTGCTCTTATTGAACTTCATGCGGTTGGTGATTGCCCAGCTCTCCAACCTGTCCAGATCCCTCTGCAAGGCCTTTACGCCCTCATTTGAGTCCACAACTCCTCCAAGTTTGGTGTCATCAGCAAACTTGCTCAAAATACCCTCTATTCCTACATCCAGATCGTTTATAAAAATATTGAAAAGTACCGGCCCTAAAATGGAGCCTTGAGGGACCCCACTGGTGACCGCCCGCCAGCCTGACGCAGCTCCATTTACCATAACCCTTTGGGCCCTGCCCGTTAGCCAATTGCTCACCCATCGTATGATGTTTTTATTTAGCTGTATGGTGGACATTTTGTCCAGTAGGATCCTATGGGAAACCATGTCAAAAGCCTTGCTGAAGTCCAAAAAAGTCACATCAGCTGGTTTCCCTTGGTCCACCATACGGGTGATCTTATCATAAAAGGAAATCAGGTTAGTTAGGCAGGACCTACCCTTCCATGTAAAATAATAGACTACAAGAAAATATAAGAGTGCTACACTTTTTCAGACAAGGATGTCAGTTGTGTGCATCACTTCTATCTTTTTCACTATCTGATATTTAAAATGAGTCTGTATCATAGCAGGTTTCATTTCAGATGATAAAGGAAGTTAATAATTAGATGGTGTTCCTGGATTCACTGAATCCAACCTTTGTTAAGCAGCAGTTTCCTGTATATTAATAGATTGGAAATTATTCAGGAAATTGCTTTAAAATGACGGAGTCACTGAACATTATTTTAATGTCAAATGACTTGAATGATTCTGTTGAAATCATCCAGAATGCAGAGGTCAATGCTGCACTCTAGCATGGCGCCGACGTGCCTCAGGAGCTGAGGAGACTCAGCTCTGTTTTGAAATAACATGTAAAGATAAAATGGAGCACAACAAGGAAATCTGCTTGTAGAGCTCTTTATTATTATTATTATTAAACAATAATACTAAATTATAGTTTTGTTTTATACTAAAACAAAAATAATACAACAATAATTATGATTAAATCATTTTGATATCATTTTAACATATCTTATATGTTGTTTCAGATTTTGTCCAGGTTCAAGTGTGATAGAGGAATGTTTTGACTGCTACTTTTAAGGCCATATTGAAATCAGTTGGTTGAAAGGATTCCTTTCACAGGCTACAGGGTACACAGGCTTTTCTGTACAAGTACTCACTGAATAGTCACAATGTATAATATTCTTCCAGATTCTTGACTCTTCCAGATCTTCTACACCATAAAGAAGAAAAAAAAAAAAAAAAATGGAAAAGATGGTTAGCCATCAAAATAAATTACTGAGTGATACTAAATACATGTATATCAAAAGTTCTCATCACAATCACAATGCCTATCCCCACAGACTTATATAAAATGTAACTTACATTTCAAATCTACTGATTCATAGTAGCTGAGGAACCAATGTGCCAACTCCAATATTAGTTTTAATTCTGCTATATGAATTAAACACTAATTCACTCTGAAGAAGTAGGAAATGTAGCAGCCTGATTTACCAACACGTGGATTTCATCTGCTGAAATACCTAACTCATTGTGACTCTTTTTGCAACAAAAAATAGCATAAATAGAAACTCAGACAGTGAATTCGGAGACATATTCAAGTGTCCAAGTAGTTTCCCTCATATTTCAAATCACTTCTCCTAAACTGGAAGAGAAATCACAGGCTTGTATTGAATAGAAGCATCTGTTTGTAAATCATATTTAACAAGGTAAAAAAAGATACTTTCATTCATACATACTTATTAAAACTTTTTTTTTTTTTTTTTTTTTTTTTTTTTTTTTTTGCTTTAGTTAGATTACATTAAAGGGTTTGTTTGTTTGTTGTATTTGTATGGCATATTTTTCTGAGGTACCTACAACATTTAAATGCACTTGTGAAAGTTTTATCAGCAGTTTTTATCACTTCATCAGATCTCTTTCAACAGAACAGTTTCAGATGAATGATCTCTATAAAGACATTACCATTGGCCTGCAACATAAACACACAGAATCCCTTAGACTTGCGTGATACAAAGTCAATTACTTGTGGAACTGGGCAGTCTTAAACTTGAGAGACAGATCCTAAATCATGGCAATGCAATTTTTGTACAGATTCATTGTGCTGTTTACAAGTGGAAGAATTTTAATGTTTCTTATTAGCTTTAAGTTGGCCTTCAAATTAGAAAGTAAGTAGAAATGCAGTTGTTCCTTGTATGAAACACTGGGAAACTATTTAGCTTTCTCCAAAATTTTGCCTAGCTTTGGAGACTGATTTTCAGTGGTCTGTAATTAAATAAAATGTTTTTGTTGCAATGTCTCATAACTATGTGATACCATAGTACATTTACATACTATTGTTTTACCCATTATTTATAACCTAGTCTTGTAATCAATTTGAATTCTGTATTTTCCATTGCTCTCCTTCTGGTTGTTTTGTATGTTTAAAAATACACAGCATCTATACATTTCAAAACAGCTGCTGAACTTACGAAGACCAGGACTACTACAATTGTAGCATCTTTTCATTCCAAGCAGAAACTGTACTCTGGGTAGAAGAAAAACAGATTAAGTTACCGGAACATATGCAAAAGATCTATTATACCCAGCATCTGCACCAGTGTATATATAAAACAAACAAACAAAAAATATGCTGGCCTGGAATTGCAGTTGGTGAAAACTGGCATAGCTGATAAGAAGTCAGCTGTCTTACACAATTTATTTGTAGCATGACTTTGAAAGTTCAGTTTGCTTGATTTCTGATAAAAATGCTTTAAGTACTGCTTCTTTGTATCTGGTACTGCTGAGTCCTTAAATACCTGGCTGATCCCACCTGGACTGAAGCAACATGCCTAAAAACCAAAAGGACCCTTGGCAGGGAGATCTGAACCAGTGACTTACCACAGGATCCCTCATGCAAGCGACTTGTCTTCAAGTTTACCCAAGCAGAAGACTGAGCAGAATGAGAAAGGAGAGAAGGATCTCATACAAATTGTTTACCTGAACTGAGATTCAGCCTGTATATCACAAACATATCTCTCTCTCTTTTTTTTTTTTTTTTTTTTTTTTTCTCTTCAAATATAACTAAGTATAGTCTATTAAATTTGTTTCATTTGTGGCTATATGGCATGTTTGCTTTGGCATGTTCTAATAACCCCCACCCCAAACCTCTGTTTTTATCAGCAAGAGGGATTAGGAAGAAAACTTTATATGTGACAATCACATGAAAAACACTACTATTTTAGTTCCTTGGGAGTTACAATGTTTCTTTGAGTCACCGAAGCATTCACAAGGCAGAATTTACATGAGAAATGGGATTTGATCTTTCAAAGTCAAAATAAAAGTATATGTTATATAAAAATAGTACCATAAAATAGGTCTTGTATAAAAGACTGTCATTTTCTGGCCTAGGACAATATACTTGCAGATACAATGTAGGCTTGGCTAGGATTCTTATTAAAAATGATATTCACAATTCACAGACAGAATTGTGCATGTGTTTGTGTCACATATCAGATGTGACACACCTTTTGAATTCATTAAGAAATATATCATCAATATTCATTAATTGGGAAATATCAATGAAAGCAGAAAAGTTATATTGAGGACCTGAGTGCTGCTGAGTCTCCTTTCCTAGGAAAACTTTCACTTCTTTTCTTCTAAGTTATCATCTTATTCTTATATTTCTAATACTTTTCCCCTTAATATGGTCTTTAGTTTTAAAGTATTTCTACTGATATCTTGCGTTAATATTATTACAATAAAATACAACTAGTATAAAAATATCTTAACACAAATTTATCCCAGAGCTTTCTTTAACTTTTCTTCAAAGGTTTTCCATCTTTGAAAATCCTCTTGAGAGCCAATAGGAAACACTGATAAGTGTCTTGATTCCACAGCAAAAAAGATTTTAAGAAAATGTGAGAACTGCCACAGTTGCAGCTCGGAGTATGTGATTTCTTCTTCCTTTGTTACAGATCAGATTAATCACATTGTATATAAAACATAATCTGTACTTTTGGTTTTCAACATTTCAATAGGTATGTAATCTTACATGGCTGAATGCTATATAACAATTTGGTTATACTCAACTTGTTCAAATATTCTTTTAAACATCTTTTTCTCTGTGCAGGAAAAGAAATAATTATAAGCTTAAAACAAACATGTATAACATGTAAAGTGTGATTAACCAATATATACAGCCTAAGCTCAGTGGACCCCAATAACTGTCATATGAAAGATAAAGAAAATATCCTTAAAATGCTTACAGATGTGCTTAGTGAACAGTGCCACTGGCATGAGCTGGTAGAGTTGAAGACCTGAAAAGCAAGTGAACAAGTGACAACTTGCATTACTTAGTTCACTGAATCTTCTTTCTTTTCTTTTTTTTTCTTTCATTAAACATTAGATTTCCTGCAGTAAAATAATCAATTGAGTAATCAAACTCATATGTTAGTCAATTGGTTAGCTAGTATCTCTGCAAACAATATTAATTGTTATCCTTTTATGTAGATGAGAAATTGTCCCTTTGAGGAAAAAAAAAAAAAAAAGTGAAAAGATTCACAAACTCTAAACAATACATTTTGAGTCTTTTTCCACAGGAGAGCTAACTGGAAAGTCTGCTAAACCATTTGTCCAATCCTCTGGTACATATAGGTTGTGTCAATATTGCTAACTAAAACAGAGAAATATTTTGAACATCAGATCACTGATTGTCCATACTGCTAAGTTCTTACATTATTCTGCAGAGTTTGTCCCTTCAGGATATATTTATGTGCCAAAGAGCTCAAATGCTGTCAGTCTATCTGCATAGCAAGGAAGGGCAGGAAAAAAAAAAAAAAAAAAAAAGCTCTAAAAGCTGTACTCTTGGCCTGAAAACTTTACATAAAAGTTCACTTTCTATTCCAGTCTTAAACATCATCTCTTTACTTTACAAATTGGGGAAAACTCAAGCATGGTACCTCCTAAACTTGTACCTTGCTTTTCCTGTGCTGCAGTAACAAAACTTTTTGAACTTTGAGAATCTGAATGAGCATCAAACTGAGATGAGTATCAGAGGCAGTCTGATGTAGTACTGGTGGAAGTAATTCTCAATACAAAACACATCTTTGGCTGCTCCAGCTGCTGCAAATGTGGGTCTTGGGACATCCTAAGACCTAAGTTACAGTTGGGCTGTGCTTCAGTTCAGGAACTACTATATGGTGTTCCCCAGCCCCATTTTCAGGGTGCTTGCTGGAGATAAGACTGAGAAATCTGCATGAGACAGAAAATGGACAGACTTTCTTGAGAGGCAAGATCACAAGAAAAAAAAAAAAATGCTTCTTGCATCTATTTCTCCCAGAACCTTAGAGAGCAAAATCCAAGATCTTCTCAAGCCTGCGAAAGGGAAGATGCAGAGCTTTTTCACACAGCTAACCTAGATGAGATATCTTTTCCATTTTGTGTAGTCTCAGAAGGAATGAATGGGCCTTTTACTTGTATTTTTGTCCTGAGTTTTTCACATTAGAATACCATCTTCAAAGAAAGGAATAAGAAAATGTACAGATATAATAAAGCCAATTAAAAAGAAAAATGCATATATGGTTTTAGAATATATTATTGTTCTCAAGTCAGCAACTTTTCATGCAGAAAATATTATCAGTTTTGAAGAAAAATATTGAGTAGAGAGGATCACAAATTGATTTTATATGGTTCCAAGAACAAAAGGTGCCGGATGGCTGTCTGCTTTTTTTTTTTTTTTTTTTCTCTTTTAAAGCTTACTGTGAATCAGGCAAGATCTAAAAATAAGAAAGATCTAGCTGAATGCAAAACACAGTGTGTTCATGAGATGAATCTCAAAAGGAAATACAATAAAATTATCAGCTAGTAATGAAATAAAGAAAAGAAATATAGATCTATGCCTGCTGTTCAGAATATGAGAAATTTAATCATGACTGGGTTAAGTGAAAAAAATACATCAAATTCCTCCAGAGACTCTGTATATAAATAGTTAAAGGAATGGCATTTGGAGTGCTCTATTACATGGTTTCCCGGTTGAAAGTAGCATAACATATATATCCAGACATGTTATTTTGAACCAGCTCAATTTTTCTAATTTTGTCTACGAGTAGTTTACCTTTTCAACTTGCAAATGAAAGAAGAAACAGAAACAGCATTTTAGAATTAAAGTAGAATTAAAGTAGAATTAAAGAATTCAAGGGGCTCAAAATTAATTTAAACAGGCCCATTTGTATCTCTGAGAGTTTAACTTTGGTATGAAAGAACTGAGCCTAGAATACTTCTCTGATAATGACACATTACTACCAACACTTTGTCAAATTAAATGAACCTTTATAAATCAAAGTTCTCTACCCTGGGCATTTCCAGGTGTTTAACTCCAGCATTTTCATTCATCAAAGGCCTAATGAAGTGTTGAACATCCTTAACTGTGGCTGAAGGCGTGGACTGTTACCTCAGAAAATCCAGGACTGGGAGAGGATTCAGACACTCCTCTGAAAGCTGGTATGGAAAATGTCACAGTTGCAATTACACTAGTTTTTATATCTTTTGTCTATTTCAAAAGGATACTTTAAGTGAAAGGTGGGACTTCAGTCTCCTTGCTGTAGATGACCCTGCCCAATCATATCAGTATAGGAGCTGTGCTCTGCCAGCTCTACTTCCTACCCATCAGATCTGTAACAAAATAAAAATGTTACTGACAGAAGCACCCAATAAACCCAACTTTTGATTTTAGAGGCTCAAACCCAGTTATTCAGCCTGCACACCAGTCTTCCCAGGCCATTTTCTGTAAGACTTGCCCACTCAGTTACCTGCTTCCATGCCTTGGCAAATCTGGCTGCAAACTTATTCAGAATTTCACTTCTTTCAAGTATCTCTGTCAGCACATTCAAAACCCACTCTCTCTGTCTTCTGCCTACCTCAGCATCTGTAAAATTTCAAACTTTGCTTTGAGCCTCACTCAATCCAGGGACTGGGATGTTGCACACCACTAACCTGTTTGGAGGCATGTTCTTCTGTTTCTGATCCACAGTGTTCCCCAGTGCCACATAGGGATGAATAGTAGATCACCTTTGTTCTTTCAAGGACATGATGTTTGCAGTGTTTCCTGTTGGTTTTGATCTAACAGCTTCCTCTGATTTACAGACAGTATAACAGTGAGTCAGTCTGAAGTTTGCACATTTACAGGAAATAAAGCAGATCTCTTCCTCATTCTGCAGAATATATAATAGAGCAAAGCAGTAATAAATGCCTAATGATTTCTTGCTCTTCCAACATTTGGTGTGGCATACTCAGACTTTTATCCAAGTAGGAGGGAAACACTGAGTGGAGATTCTTTTGGAAAGGGAATTTAGTTTATACGGATCTCTGTTTTTCTGCAGTGTTCGTGTTCTTTGGAAAGCACATTTTCTATATTGCTCACTAAGCAAATAAAATAAAGACTCTTGACCCCCACACTGTTCTTCAGATGTGGAAAGGAAATGAAATCAAACTTCCTCAGTTTTTTGTAATTCAAATTCTTCCCCTGAGGGCAGAGCTTAGGGAGAAAAGGACCTACATACTCTTCTTTCCTACTGATTTTACACAAAACCAAAAGAAGCTCTTTCATTAAAAGCCCATCCAACATCTATAGGATTGTGCACCTTGTTTTCTTTTTAGAAGTTTTGATGGTATTTTTTCAGTGATTAAATTGCATTTTCTTAACAGCTTTATTAGAAGGAAGCAAGAAAAAAAAATAAAAATAATAAAATAAATAAAATAAAATAAAATAAAATAAAATAAAATAAATAAAAAAGACTTTAGTGATTTATATGGTTCAACAAGGAGGGGATCATTGTTCTGGTTACTGCAACTATTCTGGGTAAACAAATTGTTATCAATGAAAAATTCAGATGCAAATGTGCTAACAGCTTAGCTGAGAAAAAGCATCTGAGTCAGAAAGAACCTTGGCATTAACTTTAGCAGAAGCCCAAGGTTGGTGAATTCCTATTAAGACCTTCTTATAACTTACTTATAACCTACACCTGCAGCTTCTTCACTGATTGATCTGACAGGATACCTTGATGAAATGATATGAACTTTAAAGGAAGACCAAACTTTAGAGCACTGTCATGATTTTCCATTTTAGTTATCAAATATTGGATGTTGAGAGAGCTTGAAGAAAAGTTATATGTATGTATAAATATTTACATGCTGGTTTTTTTTTTTTTTTTTTTTTTTTTTTCTGTTATAATGTGAAACAAGATAGTGAATTTTCTTGGCTTGTTGTGTTTCTGATTAGATTGCTGAGAAATATATTTAACAAATCTGTTAATAAATCAGCAAGTAGACAAGTGTCTACTAACCACGGTGCCCATCCTGGACATGGTGAGTTTCATAAGTAATCAGCTGCAAGTCAGGATTTTTGGAATTGCCTAAGGTGTATTAAAAAAACATGTTTTGATGTTCAGTCACTCAAAGATGGACCGCCCAGCTACTTAGGGAAAGTGCTGATCTACAGGACATTTCCATAGCTGTTTTTTTTTCTGCAGATATCAGAACTGTCAATTTAAGTTAACCTCTGCCCTGACAGATGGCCTGTAGTCTTCCCTTTCTTCAGGTTAATAGTATCATATCTAAACTCCTAGTTTAGATATAAAAGAGATCAGTTGTCACAGGAAGAAAAAACTCTAAAGGCCAATCTTGATAGCACTCGTTTTACACTGATATAACTTGAGAGATTTCAGGGGAGTTCCTTCTAATTTCTATGAGAATAAATAAGAAGATAATTGGGTTCAAACTAATCAAGTTCATTTAGCAATATATATATTTATTTATTTATTTTCTGAAGTTAGTGAAAGTATGTGAATTTATGTGAGGTGAATAGCTGACCTACTTTTTTCCTACAGAAAGGAGTGTTTGAAACTTCCTATTCCAAAAAGTTTCATGCAGGCTTTCTTATAAAACCAAATGTTCTTGTGGTTCAAACTTATTTATCAGAAAAGACAGCTAGATAGAAATTGAACCTTTTATTACCAGATAAAAAGAAGAAGACATATTAGTTAAACTTGCTATGTAGCTTTACTATATGCTTTGTATACAGTTTATAGTATATTTTCTATATAGCAAAGCTTCTTCAAAACAGCTTCAGTTTGGATCACAGAGGAAGTTTTGTTCACTGTGTACAAAGGTGCAAACTCTCAGAGAATCCAAAGGAAATAAGTAAAAAAAATCAAGAGTTAGTTATTTATAAATGCAGCTTTATGAAATAATTTGTGACTTTCTACTTCAGGTGATGTAAACATGTCCTTGTCCAGGCAATTTCCAAAATAGTAGCCTTGATGTATGTTTCTCCACCAGACTTACATGATGAGAAACATTATCTGTATGCTTCATGGTGTGGAAAGCTATGATTTCCCATATATCTGCGTAGCTATATAACCTCCCTTTCCCCATATAACTTCTGTTTCCCAGCATGGCAAGCCCCAGCCAGTCAGATGACCTACTATAAAAGTTTTCAGGAAGAGCTTATGAAATTCAGAAGTAGTTGTGGAAGGAAGTAGTAAAGTTTGGACAGACAATATCAGTTGCTCTTGTGATGCTTTGATGATTTGGTAAGTGACATCTTCTGACCCAGGGTGCACATCTGGCCTCTCCACCTCTTAGAAATGAAAAGAAGCTGAAGAAAGAGGCACCTTATTTAGGAAGGGCGTCTTAAAAAGAGAGAAATAATTTTCAAGGCTTTGTTCTTTTTTCTTTGGGTAAACAGAAAATCCCTAAAACTGACCTCTAGATTTGAATGTACTTTTTTTCTTATTACATTATACTATCAACTATAATAATTAATTTACCATCTCTGATGTGCATTGAGGATATGAACTCAGAAAAGATGCTGAAAAATAATTGCTTGCAAATATTTTGTTCTGTATTGAAGAGCAGAGGTATCACAGCTGCTTCCTAACCTTCCTTTTGTGCACTTTACAATGAGTTGACTAAAGGACATGAGGTAAATGTAGGATATAAACTGCAAATCATTTTGGTGAAACACTGAGACTACAATTTAATATGAAATATCAGCTGGTAAAGGAGACTAGCTGCTGGTGAAGAATAATCACTCAAGCTCTAACTCTACCTTCTACCTCAGTAAATGACTCAACAGCTATGAATACCAAGTACAAGCTGACCTGTTGTAGTAAACCCCTTTAACAACACTAAGATTTATCTGTAGAGATAAATTTCTTACTTTTTGTGAAGTATGCTTTACTATCCATCCCATTTTATACAAACTTTTATTAAGTTTGAATTAAGACCAGTATTTTCAAATGTATGCGCTGAAACTCCATTAGCATCTGGTAACAGCCACAGACAGGGTCTGACTGTCTGTGTTTTCCAGTCTCCAGTTAGATGAAAAAGGTCTGTTATGAAATAGAGAAGCTGGAAGACTGTCGTGGTGTTGGCTGGAATAGGGTTAATTTTCTTCCTAATAGCTGGTATGGTGCTGTGGTCTGGATTTAGGATGAGAATAATACTCACAACACATGGATGTTTTAGCTGTTGCAGAGCAGTGCTCATGTAGAACCAGGGACTTTTCTCCTTCTTGTGCTGCTCTGCCAATAAGGAGGCTGGAGGTGCACCAGGAGCTGGGACAGAACAAGGACACGTGACCCAGGCTGACCAAAGACATATCCCTTACCACACGGTGTCATGCTGAACAATAAAACCAATAAAAGTTGCAACAGTAGCAACCCTTACGAACTCCATACTTAGCTGTTCACACATACAGGAGGAGATGTGTCTCCAGGCTCTTCTCTTCTCAGAGTTTATTCTGCATGGCTCTTTGGAGTAGCTTTTATGGCTGCAGGCTCAGAGCTCTCACACCATGAAAGACTTTGCAGGATTGAGCTTTTTTTTGTTATTGTTTGATTGGTCCTATATCTTGATTCCTCTTAAATCTTTTGGACACATTATTATCTCTACTTACCAGCATTTGCAGTTCAACACATTGTAACTTCACAGGACACTTAAAAGTCATTATTTGTTTCTTCAAAGAACTAATGACATTTTAACACCAGAATAAACTGATGCATTATAAGTAACTGCTGAAGTGTTGAATATTGTCTGGTTTTGAACCTGGAACTCAGCTCAAGCTTGTGAGACTGTAGGCATGCAGATTGAAATGCACTTAACTGGACAACTTTTATATATCTAAATATATAGATATGTATCACACATCATTTGATATATCATATGATATATGACTTATCATATAGATAGGTATGTATGTTGTATATATTACTTAGCAAAAGAAAAAAAAAAAAAAGATTTGATAATCTTCTGGTCCTTGTTGTTATCTCAAATACTACAAAAGTGAATGATTTCATGAAAGATTTTAGTTTCATTCTTCTACCACCTTCTCTTTTTGGTCAAATTGAAACTATTCCTTAGCACAGTTTCTCCAGCTCAGGGGAACTAAAGGAGGAGAGATGGGACTCATCTGCACTCACCTTATGTTACTTTGGGAACTGTGATTTTCAAAGCAGCATAGATCAGCTTAATCCAGCCCAAACCTGGGTAGTTTCCATCTATGGATGGAACTGGGTCTGTCTGCCCCGGACCTGGGCACATTTCCTCCCATAGGGGGGAAGCAGGAGGTAAAATATAAGATCTTAGATCCCCCATTTTAAACACGAAGGATCAACTGCTGTAAGAGCAGTCAGAGACATGGCCAGGGCAGGAGAAGAGTAGAACAGGGAGATGGTCTTTAAGGTCACTTTAAAGATCACTTTAAGGTTATCTGAATAGACAATTGCAGGCTGACCCAAAAATATTAATGAATTTCTCAGCATTAAGTTTTCATTTGATAATTATTTATGGGTTTCGAGGAAGATATATTTTTTTTTTCTTGAAAGATATAAAAATATATCTCGTTTATAAAAGCATTTTTGCTAGTACATCTTCTCTCTGGAGGAAACTTTAGATCTTCAAGGTAAATTCTCATGAATAGGATCAAGCATTTTTGCATTAATTTCCCATTATCCCTTCTCTCAGCAGTCTTATTGGCTCAACATAATTTTGTTTTGGTAAAATAAAATAAAAGATCCGACAGTTAAAAGTGACAAAGATATAAAGCTCTATCATACTACTTATACTGATTTTTTATTTTTTATTTTTTAATCTTTTGATAGCATTTGTATCATTCAGTAACTATAAAGCATTATTTCTGGAATAGTTTTCAAATTCATTCTCTTATAGAAGATACCAGCTAAGTGGGTTACTGCAGCTTGACATAAAGAAAATGTTTATCAGAAACAGTTTGGATTAAAGACCAAATTTGGAAAGATACGATATTTGCAATGGTTTCGTATTGTTTGGATGTTGGTAGGCTGAAATTAGTAGGTTGAGCATGTTTTGGTTTAAAAATAAATAAATCCTTGCTAGACAATATTTCTGCTGATTTTGATAAGCACACATGGTCTTTATGTCATATCATCAGTAACAAAGGTCATAGTTAATTTGTGAGTTGTCCTAAAAACAGAAAAACATTGCCAGCTTCCCTACATGTTTTCAGTAAAAATGTCTTTCCATCTGCCAATGTTGAGTTGCTGTACAACACTTTTTTAAAAGCCACATGGACAAACCCTGTACAGAGACTTTCTCTTATAAGACACTCTTACTGGATTTAAAAATAAATAAATTAATTAAAATGTAGACATCAAGAGAATATCGGCTCCACTCCTGTGCACTGAAGCAGCATCATATCTCCACAGGAATGGTTACTACTACAGTGCCTCATGACAACTTTGACAGAAGTCACTAATTTAGAGTGTAAGATTGGTGATTGTTTACACATGCCTTGCTGCCTGTAGCAGAACTTCCATTAAAACCTCAGAATGCATGGGCTGGAGGTCTGTGTGCAAGGGATTGTGGGATTTTTTCATCTTCTTCTTGCCAGAGAGTCATCCCCTCTAACCCATGGGGCTTTAGGCTCCCATTGGAATTAATTCAGCTTTGTTATCATCCTCTCTGTTTCCAGTAAATGGCTCTTTGAGGAACAACCTCAAATCACAGGGTCCTGAGGGAAATGGGGTCAGCAAGTTGCAGGATGCTTGGGCAGAAGCTTCTGTATCAGAGACTGGATTCTAGCTCTTGGGAAGATAATCAGTCTACATAGCCTGAATTTGCGTTTCATTATGATGACTTCCCAGCATAAGCAGAACATTTATAGGCAATTAGCTCTCGTACACAAGTTAGATCTGTGGTTATTAGCTATCAAGGAATGAGAGCAGATGCAGGTCTGCTCCAAACTGCTAAGTAAAGGACAAACCAATATAGGGTGGGTGAAACCACTTTGTCAATTCCCTGTATAAAGCCTGAATATTTGGCTTTATGCTGGTGACATACAGAACATTTTAAAAAGAGATTATATATTTTTCTTACTCAAAAATAAGAAATCTCTAAGGTAATTCAAAAGCATGAAGAGATTTCTGTGCGCAGAGCACAGGGAATATTAATTCTATCCATTACTGCTACCCTAACTTTTACACAGCTCAAACCCTAACTGATTCCTATATAGTTTCTCCACAGAAACCATATTGGTAATGTATCTCATGAACCTCTTTACTGGAGTATAGTACAAGTGAAAATTCACCCTTGAATGGTTTTTTACTTTCTAGTTTCTAGAGTCTCTACCCGTGTAGTGGAGAAATCAAAGCTAAATGCAGGTAAACAGAATTTGAGAAATTGCAATAATGTTTATTAGTTGTATACACAATAAAAGTTAGCTTACCCACTTTCTTTCTTCTGTCATCACCCCACTTTTTTCCAATCCAGTTCTCAAGCTGCACTTGGTCATCGTTTTCTTTCAGTCTATTTCAAAGAATGTAGTAATTCTTTCATAAGAATGTAATGGAATGGGAGAATACTGGACTGGGTGAAATGGGCTGTCAGAAAGGTACTGCTCTGGAACTCTAGAGACAAAAATATCTGGGAAACATACAAACTGATATGATTTAGAAATTAAATGAATAAAATCAGCAAATGAAAGGATTAATCAAAATCAGTATTACAGTCTATTTATTTATGGTTGACTTTAGGCTTTCTTTATGAAATTTCTGATTTATATCTTAAAAGGGGGAGTTTTCCTCAAAAGTCACTTTTCCAACTTCAAGTATTTGTAGGCTTTAAATTAACAACAAACCCACCTTTCTTTTTTTCTTTTTTTTTTTTTTTCTTTTTCCTGTGAAATGGAAGTGAAAAACAAAAACAACAACAACAACAACAACAAAAACCATAAAGAAGGGAACACATGGAATAATCTCAGTTTTAAAAAATGAGGAAAAAAATGTATCAGAGATGCAATTTTCTATTCAATTACATGTGCTAAGGAAAGAGTGTAGAGATGTCACAAACCACAGTAGTGTGCTGGTGCAGTGCATTTCCACAGTGACTCCCTGCAGAGCTCAAGAAATTGTGGACATTGATGCTGATAGATGGAGGGCCTATGCCTGTGTGAGGCTGCACTAGCTGCAATGGTTACGTGGGCACTTGGGCTGCCCATCACATCCTGCTAGGCATTGTGTACTGCCTGCATGAACCCACTCACATCACCATGCAGCTCTGCTTCTGGGGAGCAGTAGCTAGGTTCAATGCACTACCAAAGCAGCAAAGCATACAACTTAGTGTCTGTGATGGTTCAGATTAGCATAGATATGTAGCCGTCACTGAAAGCCACATAAACAAATGAAGGCAAAACAGGAGAAAAATTAAAATAGCTTTTCACTCTGAAGAAAAATTTACCACTCCCCAGCATTGACAACCATCTATTTATGTTCCTTTTGCAATACCTCTTTCAGCTTGCTACTCCAAGTAAATATCTTAACACTATATATAGAAAATTGGCCTTCAACTGATCTACAAAGTTTTCTTTTCCAACTTCACTGCAGTATTTTTCCTCACACATCTTTTTCACCAAAGATATTCTCTTTACTAAATATCTGAGTTCACTGACTGTAATTTAAATATCTCCAATCCTCATTAATTTGCAGTTAGGAAATTAGGCCAGATCTGTATTCCTACTAATGAAAAAAAAATTGCCTCCAGGAAAATCAAAAGAATTTTAATGACATTTCTTTACGTAAATAAAACAGTCATGCAGCTCTTTTTTCCTGTTCTATTTTCATTGTGCTGGTTAAGGAGTGGGAATATACCCTTATAATTGAGCATGATTTATATAATATGTTAATTATTAAGTGGTGGCTCATCATCAGTAACGTGAACTTTGAGAACTCTACAGAGTGCAATGAGGACAGGTTTTTCTTGTAGGTTTCCAGTGCACTCCACAGAGAACTGTGTTTCACAAGTGTTTGTAGTGACAATGTCTCAGCCATGTGAGGCTGGTTTTCTTTCCTGTGAAGATGGGAATAGGTCTAATAATCCTATGGAGCTCTTTTAAGTTCATGTTTATAGTTCCAAGACTTACCTATACTTCATCATAGAATCTTTATAGTCCCTCTTTTTCTGAACCCTTGGAGAAGGAAAAAAAAAAAAAAAAAAAAAGACGAACAATAACATTGTAAGCCTAAATTAAATGTGGGAAGTAAGGAGTTTTATGATGAGGAAATAGCAATTAAAGCTTGGTTCTTGGTAGCCTACAGAATTACTGGGTGGTCTGAAGCCTCAGTTCTACATTTGTCAAATATCTGGGGGTATCATTGCAAAAGTGTGTAAAATGGCAACAAGTATTTAGGCAACTGAATCCCGCTGCTGGAGAATTCAAAGTGATTATACTCTCTGTGGTGGATCACCCTCTACGCTTCACCAACCAAAAGTAGACTGGGTCTGCTTTTACTGTAACAAGAGCTTTAGGCACCTGGGCACACATAGGCAACATCCTGAAGAGACTTTGATTGATGTGTCTTAATTCTGAGGTAATCCAGCCCTTCCTTTATTGATGTGCTAAGGTCAGACAACCTGCCTCCCTCTGCTCCCTTTTCCTCATCTATCACTAAAAAATGCAAGGATAACCACAAAACAATCTTGTAGTCTAGCTCAATTAATAATTGAACTTCTGCCTGTGGTAAATAATTTGAGTGAAATTCATGTTCTCCTCTGCAAATAGAATCTTCACTGGAGATTTCCCTTCTGTCTCCTACTCTGTAAATTATTGTTTCTGTTGATGAGGAAAGGAAAAGTTGTCCTTTCTGAAAATAAGATATATTGCTTTCCCCACATGGTACATGGCTCTTTACATAAAGATTATAAACTTAGCCAGACATTTTCTCTATGCAGTTTTTAAATATCTTTACTAATGTAATAGGACTTCTTTTTTCCTGCTCAAACACTTTTTTTTTTTTTCTTTGCAGTTCTTAAATATCTTTACTACTGTAATAGGATTTTTTTTTCTTTTCTTTTTCCTGTTCAAATACTTTATACTTCAGCTTCCCCTTCTCAGTTTTGTTTTAAAATGTTTTTTACCTCTTTTCTGTTTAACTGCGATCGTAATGAGAACCTTTTCATCTTCACAAACATTAGCCTTCCCTAGTTGCTTATTAATGTAAAAAATAGGAGGCATAATTTATGGTTGCATGAGTTATCCTAGAAAGAAATATGACCAAGCAGTTATGACCAAGATAAAAAAACATCATAATGCTGCATTGCCAATGTTGGTACCTAGTTAGAAAATTAATATACCACAGTTGAGGTAATTACAGCATCTGTGTGTGATCTATCAAGACACAGTGGTTATAAAAAGCTGCTGTCTGGAAAATTCCCATCTTCTTATTCCTCCTCCAATTTGATTCCTAACAGAAAGCTAAATAATTTACACAATTGAAAAGCACTTTTTTTTTTTTTTTAAGCTTTCTTTTTAGTAAAGTACCATGTCAAGTTAGATGATTGTTACTCATCCCTCCAGATTAATCAGATTGCAGTGATCACCAGGATGCTAAGATTTCATTTTCTTTAAGTGGTGGATTCCAAGTACCAAGAGATTCATTACTGCAAAATATGCACTTGCAAACAAAACAAATCAGGATGAAGGCTAATAATAATTTAAGATATCTGTTTCTAAGCAGATGTTTGAAAAATTAACAACTTAATTCCCTGTCTCTTCAATTTTATAGTATCATTGCAGGGCTTTCTGTAAATACTTGTCATTCTAACTAAAACACAGGAATCCGCTGCTGCAAAATTCATGAAGCTGAATAAAATAATGTTTTAGCAGACCCTAAAAGCTTATGCTGACCACATGGACCACTCTACTCTTCTTAAAGCTGGGTCATCATGCCAGTGAGAATTCAATATTCATTAAACAGATGGGATAACCTCTACTCCATGCAACCTCTATTGGGGTGTCTAAAGGCTGGAGAGGCCTATAATTCAAATTTGAGGAGCATTTTTATTTCTCTTTCTTGTTTCTGTTTATTCTCTGCTTAGCAGCTCTTAGAAGTTAAAATCTTTCTCAGAGCAGCCAATACTTGCATACATTTTAAACTCAGCGTAAAAGCCTAAAATTCTCCAGTGCCATTGGGCAGCGACATTCTCATTCTCAGTCATAATGAGAAAAATTCTGATGTACACTCATACAAACAGCTTTAATATTCACTCTGCCAGCTGAACTTTTATTCTTCATGCTGAGCTTTAGATTTCAGGCTGAAACTATGAAGACAGCAGTTTATCAAAATTCAGTTCAGCTGTTGTTGCATTTTATGTGGACAATTTCTGATTGACAATAAATGGACAAATCCTCTTTATGCACATGGCTCATGCACATGTACATACACAACTGTATAAGATTAAACTTTTAAAATAAGTTGTCACCTAAGCTAACATAAAATGTGGAATATTTCTGCTAATTATTTGATAGAGTTATGAGCAAATAGGAGGAAAAGAGCCGTGCTGCAAAAACAGAAAAAGGCATCTCAACTTCAACCTATAGCACTCACTATGCTTATCATTGCAGATATCTCAAATGGAGTAAAGCAACAGGGTATTTACATCTTAATACACAAAATGTAAATGTGTAAGAATGATAAAGTTTTACTTACCATATTATGAAAAGCATCCTCCACACCTTTAGATCTGTACTGAAGTCAATGCTCTTGGGGAGCATCAGGCAGTTTGTAAATCCCAGATGGTGTTTAGGCATGAGGTAGGTGCAGCAGTCTTCAATTCCAGCAAGATAGCAATGCTTCTGGGCAGATAAAACAGCAGATTTTTCATCATTTCTGCCTATTTATAAGTTAAAATTTAAGCACTACAGTGTGCCCAAATGTGCTGGACAGAAGCTTGGATTTCTATTAATTCTGTTAATATGCACTTTATTAATCTTCATTCACGTGCACTGTTGTTCTTAACACAGCAGTATGTATGCTTACTATTTGGTTAAACCACTATCATTTATCTCTTTAAAACTGATATGTAAGGTTAAAAAAAAAAAAAAAAAAAAAAGATGTTTCAGGCAGATTTTTTAAATACAATAAATACAATACAACATTTGGTGTTTAAGCCAAAAATCTGACAACTGCAGTGACAACTGCAGAAGGGCAGACAGTCTGTTTAACCAACAACAACACCCTTAAATAAAACTACTATACTTTGAGGATAAATTCTATATCCTTGGATAAGTCAACCACATAATAATCCTCAATACAGCTTGTCAGACTACTTGGCTGAATTAATGAGGTATAGTGGCCAGTTAGCTACAGAGAAACACAAAGCAATGTGTTTAAATTAGATGAAGCAGACTCGATGGAGACTGCACATTCTAAATAATACAAGGTTTTCTGCGTTGCACATGCACGTGAACATGCATGTGTAACACAGAAGAACATGGAGAAGCATTATCAGGTAGACTATCAAAAGCTGAAGTGCTTGTCCATTTGTTTCAGTTGCTGAAGCTCTTATACTTCCAGTTTATCCTGGTCAGATGAGGAGAAAAAAATACACGAAAGGGGGGTCCAAATTGAATGAAAAACACTAATGTATTTATTATTCAATCACAGTAAGACTGATGATATTACAGGTTACAGAATCCACCCTAGAGGTTGCAGAGTTTCCTACCTTCAGCACACCTCCTTCATGTTCACATAGACATTTGAGACTAAAACTCAATGAAAACTCAAAGAAAAGGCTCAGAGCAAATAAATTCTTTCATGTATCCAAATACGTAATTCAGGAAATATACATATCGAACATCTTCAATAGCCAGATATCAAAGTCAATCTGACTATACAGAAAAAAAAAAAAAAATAGAATTATTCTGAAACACCTCATGGTGCTAAGCTGTGGCGAAACTTTAAAAGCTGTTCCCTTTGCGTCAGATGACTAGAAAATATTGTGTTAACAACATTGTTTATTAAATTTTAAAATGCTATGTTCATTCACTGTCACCTGTTTGTTGTGCAAAATGATGATTTTTTTTTTTTGGCCCAATAACTTTTCTCCTTCAAACATAAATCTTCAGAAGTATTTGTTATACAAATGTTGGCCAGATATATCATTTATGTATAGATATGAGAAATACTAAGAATAAGAATCTGAAGAAAATTGTTACAGGAATGTTACATGTTACAGAGGGTGGTGCCTACAATGTGGTGCAAAAACAATGGTTTATTTAAAAAAAAAAAATCTTGATGTGAATGAAAAGAAATAACCACATGATGGCAGCAGAATACATGGCAAAAGGAAGGACCTGGTACCCCTTTTCATGACCAGCTAGGAGAATTTTGGGGGAAAGGGATTATTACCTTCAACCACTATTTATAGGAAGTGTTCTGAACTTGCTTAGTGTGAAAAAGGAACAGCACCAAGAACAAAGCTGCAACTACAAATGGATAACTGAGAAAGTCCATCAAGCATTATTTAGCAGTTCACCAAGGATGTAGCTGTAGGGCCAATGTTTGTAGGTCCACAAACAGATGTGGAGTGTTTGCAAACAAGAAATAACAACTCTTAAACATCCCTGCACATATCCAACTGTAAATAAGAAAGCTAATGAACCAAATACTGTTCAGCTGTGAATGAAATCTGACATCTGACCTACACTTGTGTCACTCAATCTCTGTATGGGCCTGTTGAGAATACATCATATGACATTCCATTACGTGACTAGAGTTACATGAGTTACTAATGCGTACGTGAAAACTGCTAAGAAATTGCACTGAAAAAGTATGATATTCAGTCAAAAGACAGCGGAGACTCACAGATTTCTGGACATCTCAGAATGGACACATAGGAACAAACGTCTCAAATGTTACCATAAATAGATATATCTATTTCTATCATTGTTTGTGTCTTTTATTTCTCTCCTTCTTTCCATCTATGCTTAGTATGCTTAACTTTACTCCTTGTCTAGCTCCCACTGTTCTATTATTTCTGGACCCTTAGGCAACATGTCTAATTGCTCCAGCCTGTCACTTCTGCAGGCCTACCTTTGCAGTGATAACAAACTTTGATCATGTCACGATATGTTATGCTCATAACAAGGTATCAATCTAGCCAACTGATGTTTGGACATTACCAATTTGTTTTGCTGGATTGGCATAGGTTCAGTGAGATTTGGGGTACCTGAAGTGTTTTCTCACACTTAACCTTGTCAGTTTTCCACTCACCCAGTGCCCTTTTGCACCACCCTCAAATCTAGCTGATCCAATGGGTATGAGTCTAGAAGCTCTTACCCAGGAACTTCATCCTGTAGCGAAGGCTTCCCCACAAGAGAGATCTCTTTCCTTCTCTCTTCATACCTCCAAGATCTGAGAAACTCTGCCATCCAATAATCTTACTTAGTATCACCTGTGACTGTGAATAACAGCACCTCTTGATGTTATTCAGCACTCTCACTTGCATTTGCTCTCAGGTGCTGCACAAGTAACAGGTTGCTAGTTATCTTGAATTCACAGGACCCTCTTAAAACACAGCAATTCAAGATAATCAGGAAAGAATTTGTTACACAATGTGTAAGTAAGGTGTCAGACTCTTTCCCATGGCTAAAAGCCTAAAAAGGCAGCCGGACAAACTCATGGAATAAAAATCTACTAAAGCTGTGAAATGCAAAGACATCATCTGAGCTGCAGGTTGCTGGAAACAAAGTCCAGAGAAGAATTGTGTGGTTAACTTGCTTTATAATTTAAGCAGCTGTTTCAAGCACTTCCAGAGAATGGATAATCGTGGACCTTTGGTCTAACTCATTCTTGTTTTCTGACACACTTATAAAATAATTGGGATTTGAAACTTTTTTTTTTTTTTTTTTTTAAACTATAAATTCTGGTGACTGAAAAACAAAACAAAACAAAACAAAAAAACCAAAAACTTACAAACCTTTGAGCTCAGAAACCTACTAGAGGCCAAGAAAAGCTTTTGAAATAGTATTTTGATTGTTTGTTTTGTTTGTTTCCTGATTAAGGCACAACTCATAATTGGCACTGATGTTTTGTAGTGAGTCACTGGTATAAGTCTAAATGAGCAAAAAGGAAGAACCTTAAAAGGTGTGATAATATATGGAGTAATAATTCGTGTCAAGAAGATGGTTGATGTTAATAAAGAAGGGAGAGATGTAGGAGTGTGCCCATGGAGGTCGACAAGCCCCGTGGTTGATGATAACATCAGACTCTTAACGATGAGGCTATCAGGAATGATGAGGAATCATAAATCCTTGGAAACAAAGACTGTCCTGGTAAACTTACATCTTATTCTCTTTATTAACAATCAGACAGTTTATGATCCTGAAATATGGGACCAAATTGAGGTCAAGGTGTGGGACTCTGCAACTAACAACGACAAGGTTGCAGGCACCTGGCACCTGGTTGCTCGGCACCTGGCGAGCAGTCTCTGAGGCCTTAAAGAGCCATGTGCGACCACAGACAGAAACGTGTGGTTTGCCAGATGGTAAGGGTGCCGCGGGCTCGTCCACTGATCTTTGTGCTACACCATCGGCCCCTGCGCTGCTACTGCCATCACATACACCTTTGCTGTTACGCCCCCTGGTGACCTTAACGTGCCTATACGGCCCTATTGGCCTTGAAAAGAAGACGGATGTTTCCGTTCGATCTGGGAAGAATAGAATACATAAGGCCCAAAGGCCGAGATGTTTAACAACTTACAGCAAGACAAATTTTTCTGGTGATTGTAATCAAGAAAATGAATGGAAAATGAAGACTGTTATACGATCTGAGAAAAATTAATGAAATCATGGAAGATATGGGAGCACTTCAACCAGGATTACCAACTCCAGCTATGCCCCTCCAGTCATGGACATTATTAGTAATAGAGTTAAAGGATTGTTTGTTAAACACCTGCCTTTTAAAACTTTGCCACGTTTATGTTTCAATTGATACCTTTTCTGATTGTACATATGTATTTGGGTACTTGGGTTTAATATGTAAAAGCAATGTTATGTATATTTAAAAATTTCAATGTTTATGTGTGCGTGTTGGTAGAGCATAGACTCCTCGTGCACCCAGCGTTGTTTACTTACCTTTTATAAATATTACTAAATTCAGATTGAGTAGTATCTTTATTTATAACAAAGGTCTACAATTTTTTAACTGAAATTTCTTTTTGTGTTTACAGACACATGAATCAATATCAATCGTCTTAAGTCTCTCTTACTTGAAAATATAGTGGCAAAGGGCATAAGTAGGAAGCACCAGTTTTCTCTCAAACACAAATTACTTTCTCATGCAGGTTCATGGGATTTAAATGTCCCACCTACTTCACCCATTTTGTGAGTAAAGCTAATTAAACTTCCTCCTCCTTATCAAAATGCACCTTAAATATTATCTTTGGGCAAATTGCATTTCAGACAAAGTTGTTTGTGCTTGGTTAAAATATCATATGTGACAATCAAAAAATAATAATAATTATTATAATAATTGACAGGATTCCTCCCATACAGAATGTATCTGACAACTTTTCCTAAAGTACTAATGTGAGGGATACTATTATACTTCTTAATAGTGGAATTTTTCTCTTCTATAGAGATAGATTTTCAGTAGCATGATTTTCCTTTTCATGGACAATGGGGTGGAGTTGAAGTAGAGATTGCTTGCTATCAGCAAAGTACGTGGAAGTTTCAGAAGTTTTATTAATTGGCTTCAGCAGTTCTGAAGGAGTGAAAGCACCACAGATTCAAATGCTTATTGGGCCTGTTAAACTGCACTGCAAATGTCACAAAATATTGTTTGAAATCCAGATGATACAGAGATAACTTATTGGTATAGCATATCTAATCCAATACCTATGAACCCACCTAAGGTGAAACCACCCCACTAAGATCTATTTTGTTATATATATTAAACGCTATGCATATTTTTTAATTTTTATTACTTTTATTTATTTATTTTTAGCTAGCTAAAGTAATCAATTAATTTCTCCATGAAATACAAATAAACTTGGAACATCAAACATACATGTACATAGATTTTCATTTGAAAACTAAGTTATTTTTTAAGTTGAGCTCTAAACTGTTTATGAATACAGCGGATATTGTCTCAATACCTGAATATTTTCTTTTAATTAGGAGCATTTTTGTTAAGAGGTAGTTTATAAGTATATCCAGTAGAGAACATTTCAGCTCACTAATGCTTTTAATTTTCAAATGGTCTGTTCATATGTCTAAGTAGATAATTAATAAAAGATGAATAGCACAATATCAAAAGACATCTGTGTTAGCTGCAGAAATATAATGAAGGCAATTTAGTAAGTTTCAAAACAAAACCCACAAATATTTTTTCAGTTCAAAAGACCCAACTGAATCTTCAATAAGAATCTTAACTCACTGCAATGGTTTGCACATATGGTACTTTCTACCCACAAACTTCTTAAAATACTCCTTAGGGACATGGATTGTACTACAGGTGTATTTTTAAATGTTGCCATAAAAAATAGGATAAGCATCTCATCAGTCAGCTAGAACAGTGAACAAAAGGGTTTTTAGTTTGTGGAATGATCTAACCTTTGAGTGTCCTATTTGGAAGGACATAAAGGACTCTGTATTTGATTGTAGAAACATGTGAGTCTTTTATAAAGTCTAGGAAAAGTGACCTGTGGCATGGGTTCCCTGCGGTCATGATACTGCAAACTATTAACAGGCAATTTTGACAAGGGTCTCATTTCCATTTCTATAAAACTTGGTGAAAGATAAATCCTTTGCTTACTCTTGTAATGGTTTAGATGGTTTAGACCAAGCCCAATGTTGACCAAACACACTCATTGATTTTGGGTGTTTTTAAAAGAGTCTTTGATTTTTACCTTTTTTGTTTGTTTGTTTTTGTTTTGTTTTGATCCAGCACTTGAAAATCTCTCAACAAAAATATTTCTGTACAGAAAAACCTACCAGTTATTTTGCAACTTTTGGCTCCAAAAAATGGAGAAAGAAATTATTCAGAAAACGGATAAGGGGGATGTTCAAATAAATTTAATTTAGATAGTAATCAGTGCTCCAGGAATATATTAACTAGTTTAAAAATATTTAAGATACTGTACATTATAAAGAATGTCTTTTGGGAATTACTATTTATCCTAAATCATAACACAAAAATAGAGAATCACACTATGAAATTAAGAGGTAACATATTCAAAACCAATAAAAGTGAGTACTTTCTCATGATACCCATAATTGGACTGCATAACTTAGTGCCAAAGGAAATGCTGAAGGGAAAAAAACATGTGATAGTTAAAAAGAAACTGTACACATATATAGATAGCAAAACTTCCAGAGTTATAAATGTTATTACTAAAATTATATTCTGGAAGAGATATTAAAACATGCTTTGGGGCTCAAACCAATATCTAACTAATAAATAACATGACAAAACTCAATTTATGGGGGCTCATTATTCTTTGGATCTATCTGGAATAGCCTTCTGTTAACAACAACAGAAGTACTTTGAGTTTTACTGAGTATGGAAGCTGTCAAATAACCGAAAGAATTGTTTGGAAACTTGCTCATTGTTTCATAGTGACAGTTTTCCATCAGGGATATTTTGGTATAGATCTCTCCCACCTTCAAGGAGAGCAGAGGAGAGGAAAAGAAAACAGATATAACAATCTTTGGAAGATAGTCCAAAGATAGTTAATCCAATTCTGGTTTTACTAATTTATACATTTCAGTGCGGGGGTCTTGGAACTGGATGGATGCTCTTTACAGAAATAGCTTGAAAGGTTCTGACTCACATTGTTGTTATGAGTCACAATATGGTTGGCAAAGACTACTAATTAGTTAACTTTACTAATTTTATACAAAAGTGATATAAACATGATAAAATATATCCGTGAAAATATCACAAGCATACAAATAATGTTTTTATGCAAATACGTTTTCCTATACAATCAAACAGTGCAAACTGATTTCAAAAAAACATAATCAATTAATGGCAGGTTTTTATTTAGAATAAATGTAATCTGTTTTTTGGATCGTTATTGAGAGATCACAGAATCACAGAATCACAGGTATTTAAATTGGCAAATTTCCTTCTGGGTATGAGCGGACCGGTGGTTTTGTGCAAATCCTTAAAAAATAAAATGGACATTTTAAATCTTTGTTTGTTTATTTGTTTAAATTTAACCATTTTATCTTACTTTGCAAACAACTCATAGAACTAAGCATAGACATTTAGGGGAGGGAGTGCAATGTAAATTTTTATAACATGTAATGTGATGAATGTGTTTTCATTATCTGGAGGTGAATTTAGAAATGCCTTAAAGAATAAGCAGTTACTCAAGAGAAAAAAAAAATGTATCTGCAATACTGGAAAATCTTTCCTGCATAATCAGAAAATGTTGGAATCATACCCATCCCACCTGCTCTTAGTCTTCAGGACTGCTAAAATGGCACTAAAATCCCCAGCTCCCTAAGCTTATAATTTACTTTCTCATAAGTTTGTAGCTCAGCAGTCTTTAAAACTGTGGCTAGAACCTGATATTTAAACAAGATTTATTATGTAAATACAAATATATATTATAGAAAGAGAGCTGGAACAATCTTAAATTGTTTCACATTCTACTGACTATTTAAGATCAAATAATGTTAATTTTATTTCATGCTAACTATTTTTTCAGCCCAATGTAAGTATTATTAACATCAGATTTGGGTTGTAGTAGTGGAATATCTAATTGATCTCAAAAAAAATCGGCATTAATCGTAATGCTAGTGCTAGGATGAGGGTTGAAAATAATCTCAAAATAGTGACTGAGGCACTTCAGAAGTAAACAAGAAATTAACAAAGGTAATATATAATTTATTTTCCAATTTAAATGTAAAAGGAATAATTACCAAACAGAATTTCTTAATTAGACTTATATTGTTCCTGCAGGCCAAAATTCTTGCAGCTGGATGTGGGTTGAGGAGGCATCTAACTGGATGGATTCTGTGGCCTCTGGTCAACCGATTTGGCTTTATTTATTTATTTACTTACTTATTTTTATAAATGAAATAAAGTCAATATTTTTGAGTCTGAGAAGAAGGATAAAAAAAGTAATACAATAAAAATATTTATAGCATTTCTTTCAAAATGCGAACTCTTCTGTCATCATCCATGCAATTAAACTCTCAATCTTCATTTCACTTCAATTTTGAGTCTTTTGAGATAATTGTTTGTTTGTTGTTGTTTGTTGTTTTTTGTTTTTTGTTTTTTTTTTTTTTTCATATGTCTGCAAGAACATCAAAATATAATTAGCAAAAGATGTCCTTTCTGGCTCAAAACTCAAAGCTAGCTGTTTGGGGGTTTCTAATATCTACCATGGCTAGCTGAATGGCTGGCCCATAGCATAGAGCCTACATTGGAACAGACAGTTTCAGGGAGCTACTAATAGAAAAAAAAAAAAAAAAGCTGCCCAGAGAAAGGAAAGAATGGTAAAGCAAAGCAAGGCAAGACAAAGGAAATCAGTCAAGTGAAAATTATTCTTTTGAGACAAAAGCATAAGAAACTAAAAAAGCTTGCAGAATAAGGATAGATTGTCAAATTATTTGAGACAAATTAATAAATTGCAGTATTCTATTGGGATAATTAAAATTAGAAATATGTAAATCCTGAACTGTGTCATGAGTATATCATTTGTGTCATGAATATGTAATGAATACCAGTGTAACCACTTGAACTGCAGAAGTTAAGACAAGTTTTCTTACAAGCGTAAGACTACGCTCAGACACTTTCTTGTGAGAATACATACAAGGAAAGTGTTCCACCTCCAAACTTATTCTGGATATTTTCAGCCATCCAAAGAATACATAGAAATTATATCATATCCTTTTGCTAATCAATAAGGGAAGAAGAAGGGACAAAGAAATGAAAATTAATATCTGTAGTGGTCATGATCTATGGATGAAAATATGATCTTAAAAGTGATTTACTGAATTTCAGGCAACAAGGAGAAGTCAGAATATGTCTTAAGGTTGTATTGAAAAAATTTTCAAGACAACATGTCAAATTAGTGACTCAGCAAACTAACGACAATGGTTGAAAACCAACAAAAACCTGAGGTAGGGGACTGATACTCAGGATATAAATTCTAAAACACCCATATTCTGAAAGGTGACTGATATGAAAGATAAACACCAATATGTGACAAAACAATTTTCAGATGAGATAGCAAGTGACAACTGTTTATTTAGTCAAGTCCTGATCCAACATCCAGTAAAATGACTAGTCAGACTAAATAAATGATTATGTCATTTTCATATTCATGTGGCAATTTCTATCATGAAGTGATTGCCTTGCATGTTGAGAGGTCTCGGTCAGTGGAGGTTGACATTGGATATTGCTCACTTGGACTTTAGAAAGCCTTTAATACTTGTCCCTAGTGTTCCTGTATCTGTATTAGTGAGATATAGGCTGAAGGGGTGGACAATCAATTGGGTGGAAAATTGGGAGTTACCAATTGGTAAGACATTATCAATTACTTGGCTGGACATTACTAGTTAGCAATGGACAGCAGTAGAAAGTCAACTTAGAAAGTCAAGTAGCATCCCTCAGCGATGCAGACTGGAGAAAATACTGATTGATATCTTTATTAATGACCTAGATTATGGGAAGGACAACACTATCAGGAAATTTCAAGTTTTCAGACCAGCCCAGGGCTGTCAGGTCTCCATCCCTGGTCCTGGACCCTGGATGACTTTTGTCTAGGTGCTGCAGGCAACTGGTCTCCTGAATGTACTGCTTGGACATATGCTATGGCCTTATCTTCTGGCCTGTCTCCAGTCCCATCTCCTGGGGCTACAGCCCATGGGTGAGCCTGGTCCCAGGTTCACCTCCTTCTATGTCTGGGCTGTTGAAAGGACCCAGCCCTAAGACCTGTCCCCGTGTTCGGAAACAACAAGACATTGATGTTGGGTGATCGTGGCTCTCAGTTCACCCACCCTCTGGGACAAGCTGGCCCTTGCTGCACCCTGACACAGAAAAAAGAAAACACTAGAAAGAAAATTGAAGAAAATTAAAGAGGAAGGTAGCAGGAGCTTACACAAAATCTAAAATGATTAAATTTAGCAAAGAATGCAGAGGGCAACAAGACCTACCTCCTGTTACTAGACTCTGCATAAGAATAAACTATATTTTCTTTTCTTTATGAACTCCAATAAATGAAGAAAACATGACGGTTCCTCATTGTTACAGGGGCTGAGTGCACAGTCCTGGAAGAGAAGCAGCATAGTTTAGGTCTCCCACTGGTGGATCTCTCACTGCTAAATTTAAGTAAATTTCTCTGAGTAAAGGCAACTTCCTCATACCTGTATGAACGTGCATGGACAAGCTTAGCAGCATGTATCAGTAGCAAGCAGAAAAGGAGAAAAATTATAATAATTTGGAAAATAAGCATATGAAACTCTAGAGCTTTTTATCTTTTTACTCACAACATGATCTTTGTAGCAGCTGAGACAATATCCTAAACTATACTTTTACATTATTCCAGCTATAATAGAGAAGAAAAGAGAGGAAAAAGGATAGAATAACAGTACCCCCAAAGCTACTTAAATTTGAGTGAGAAAATGAAAATATAAATTAATTTGAAACTATGGTAATTTTTTTGTAATATTTCCTCTTTCTGACAGAAGAAAATCCATCTTTCATTTCCAGGCTTATGCAAGAGAAAAAAAAAATATTTTTCCAGCTTAGGAAACATTTTTATCTGTAGAATGTGAGTGACACAAGATTCCATAACTGAAGATACAAATCACTTTTACTCGATTTAACTAAGTATCTATCTTCTTGGAGTTGTTTCAAAATTTTTACGTTAAACAAATGTGAAGTTGTTTTGTTTGATTGTTTGTTTGTTTTTGCTTTTGTAAGCAACAACAGGACCAGTAAAGCCAATGGACTTAGGTTCATTTCCTATTCCTTGTTTTCTTCTTCAGCTCCAATATCTTGATATGCCCCATGTTTTCTAGAGGAGTAAGGGTATTATCCTTAAGTCTTTTTACATTGCTCTTAGATTCCCTCTGCCTGTTCAACCTCTACCCTTGCCTTTTCACACTTTTCACAAGCACACTCAACTTTATCTCTGTTCTCACATTTTTCATCTGCAATCCTCCCTGAAACCTTTCCCCTTTCAGCTATGACCCTCCTGAGCCACCCACTCACTTCTGCTTTCTCTGCCCATGTTTGGTCAGCCAGGAGGGCATCAGCAAAGCTTGCTGGGATGGAGGTTGGCTGGTCGACTCACATGAGTTTTTATTTGTCTTCAGATCCTCTTTTTCTGTGCAGCTAATCAGCCATACGGAAGGGATAAAGTTGAATTATAGCCATCTACTTTCACAAAAATCAAAGCAACTGTTTGAGATATCTAGACATTGACATGTGTAGCTAACAATGACCAAAATTACTTTAAAAAGGGAAAGAGGGGATGCTGACGGCTACTGAAAAAAAAAAAAATATATATATATATATATATATATATATATATGCTCACATAAACCTGATTTTCTTAGGAAGCCAGGCTAAAAACAGTGATCAAATGAGAACAGTATCTGGCCATTTAAATTTAGTACGTTCATCCGCTGAGTAACTCAAAGCTGTGGAAAGAGAGGTTACTGTGAAGGGTTACCAATCCTATGGCTATAGATTTTCTGCATTCAACCAAGCAATTAGAACATCTACCCAGGAAGAGTAAAACTTTCATGCTTAGACATGAAACAGAGATTTGCTAAAAATTGATTAATGTCATATCCTTCTAGTATTTAAAGATAGATTACAAGCTTCTGTCTGCACTGTTAAAAATCTTGCCAAAGAACATTTCTGGTCTGCAAAGCCACTATGTTTTGTGCAGAATAATACAAACACAAAAATCATCCATGTCTGATCCAAAGTCTATCATGACAGATGCCTGCAAAATCATTCCTGTGAGGACAGATCTTTTCATGGATATTAGACACTGAATACTGCTATGTTGCTTGCTAAATTGGGGTAAAATAGCTAATGTCCTTGTGCTTTTCTCAACTGGAGGCAGGAGCACAGTTCACTCACACAGCTCTATCCAGTATCTATCTGAACATCCAGTACAGGACCTTATGTAATTTATAGATGAAAGAGATAAGTATATGATGGTTGCTACATTAATGAGATAGATAAAAATAGAACAAAGACAAAAGAGAAGAGAAAACAAACAATCAAACAAACAAAAAAATAAAAATGGAGAGAAAACTCAGTTAATAATTTCCTTTAATAGCATTTAATCCAATGCAAAATGTGGGTAGATCTCAGATCTCTTAGTCTAGTAGGGAGCACCCATTGTGAGCTAAGAAAGCATGACACAGAAATGTGATTCTTCTAAGTAAATAACCTGGATTCTTCAGTGAAATCTCTAAATGACTACAACTTTTTACTTAGAAAATGTGTCCATATTAGAATCAAACTCAGGCAGATGTGCTCCTTAAAATGTAACTCAGAAAGTAGTGAGCAGCATGGAAAGAGGGAATGGATTAGCAAAACCACCATCACAGCTCCTTAGTCCCAACTCTCAAAGTTGGAAAAAATTTCAGTGCAGTCCAATGTACACTGTGTGCTGTCTGTTAAGAAAAAAAATGTGCTGTGAAATAGGAAATAAAAGTCCAAATAAGCCCATCACACTTTGAACTATCACTAACAGTGACAGCTGATTTTATGTAAACTCAGTGTATAATTATTGCCTATTAGTTTTCACCAAACAGAAGTCTCAAGGAAGGTGACCTATTTTAGGAAAAATCATAAAATATTGCCACAAAAAAAAATAAAAATGATGTGATGTAGCTAGGTATAATAAAAGATTCCCTGTGGTTATTTCCATTAAAAAAGATACAAGTATGTGTCAATGTCTTTTTTACCAATTTAGAAAAATATGTATTTCCATAATTAGGCTAAATCTATCAAAAACCTATCAAATATGTGTCAAACCTGGCAACATGAACAATGTAATTTCATATGGTCATGCCATCTAACAGGGTTTATATTTTTATGATCATTTTAAAAGTTCTAGTGATAAATATTTCTAAATTGAGTAGTGACTAACAAAAGTAAACTCCACATCTTATACACATTTTTTTGGTATTGGAAGTAGACAGAGTGGGGTTTATGTCGTATTTTATGTGGGCTACATCACTGAAGAACCCACTCAATGTGTATGAAAAGCAGGACTACTTTGATTCTTTAGTTATACACTACTTATAAAAGGCTATTTACTTTTTGAATAAACATCTGTTCCTTTACAAAATAACAATATTTTAGCATCCCTGGAAAACCATAGTTTCAATACTAAGTTTAATGCTAAGTTAAGACAATCTTCTGGGAGAAAAAAAAAAAAATTGGACATCTTAAAATTATCTCACCTTATGACTTATCCAAATTCACAGGCTAAAGTAATGTGTTTTTATACCTTGATCAGCAGACTATTTGCTGCCATAAAGAAACAGACCTAATTTTAACTCAGCCTTTGTTTTGCCCAAGTTAATATTCTGATTTAAATTATATTCTTTCCACAGAAAAGCTTGTTTCATGTATCTGTCTCTGTTTAACTGTAAAAGATATGCTGTGTATTCAGTTAACAAAATGAAGTATTGTGCAAATTACCATCAAGGAAGTCCTCAAGTGAATTAGGGGGTGGACTGCATAATGAGAATCTAAGATCAAGGGCCTAAGATGTAACAGTTCTCTTCTGATGGCATATTTATGCTGCATCTGTGCAAAGCACTAGGTAATGTTATTCTAGAGTAAATGGCTGTGATGCAGGAGAGGATTCTCGCTGAGTATTCAGAGGACATTTTATTTATAATACAGAGCCCTCCAGTGCATGAAATAATGTTCCACAGCAAGATGAGAGGGTGAGGTTGGAGATGCATGAGAAAATAGGCACTGCACATACAAGCTGAGCAGATAGACATCTCAGTACAGATATTGTTGGGTAAGAAACAAACCTAGAATATGTTTTTTTTTTTTTTTTTTTTTTTTAATGTTCTTCAATTCAAACAACAGGTACCAAAAAACAAACAAACAAACAAACAAAAAAAACCTGCAGTCACTCTCCTGTGTATGTTAATGCAAATACTTCCAAAGAGAACATATATAGGAAAGCAAACTAGTGCCGATTTTATTTTATTTTAGTAAGTTAAGATATACAATAGGTAGATCGAGGGCTTGTACATGTCTCATTCCAAGATTCTATCACAAGAACAGTGATTTCTATGGTTTAGATAGTTAGCCTCAGCTATCACTGCAGTAAGTTATCATTCTGCAGATTTGTTCACATCTACAGGTAGTTCAAACATTTCACTGTCTTCTTATACTAGTGATGTGTTTGCTTTAATTTTTATGGCCTAAATTTGCATATTAATGTAACAAAATACTTTAATTCATCAGAAGTGACATCCTTAAAGAAGTATTCCTTTGTCAGTTTAAAATAAAAATAGAAAAGGCAGCTTTTTATCATTGGTAAAGATCATTCACCAAGACTGTGGCAGCTCTTCTCATGAAGATCAGCAAAATCGTTGCTTCCAACACCTTACCACGATTTGCAGCTTTAACAAGATATTTCCAGGAATCTATGAGAGAGTGAGAGTTAGGAGGTAGAAACTTACCCTTTTGAGGAGAACAAGGCCATCAAAAATACCCTTGAGAACAAGGGTAATGAGGGGCGGCACAGCAGGCACCAGAGCTGCAATGCAAGGTGATAGGGTCAGGACCCCAGAGCACATTAGTGCATAGGATGGAGGGAAGACAACATGGAGGAACCAGCCTTGTGGCAGCTGGCTGAGACCTGCTTTTGCTATGACAGATGGTGGTAGGTCATAAGGAAGCTAGCTTCTCTGCTTATTACTGATCTCACTACACCCCTGGGAGGCATGTTTGCTGATATCTATCAGTTTATGGACATCCTTGTTCTTTCTACTTCATAATAGAAGTGTCACAGAACATTTATGAAATAGGGACTCTCGATGTTTACAGACCTTGAGCACAGAGCTCCTTGCATACATAAACGTATTTGTTCCTATCCCCTTTCTCAACAAGAAACAGGAGCTGAATCATTCTCATCAAAATGTCACTGAACTTCTGGTTTAGGCTGCTGGCAGTTCAGCTTTCAAAGCCAGTGTCCAGGGACACACAGCTCTAATAAATTCGATGGAAATAACACTGCCACTTGATTGACTCAGACAGTGACAGCAGGTATCAGGCTTGAGGTCCATATGACTGCTTAGTGTAAGCTCAAATCTTCAAAAGCTAAATACTATCAGATTAAAGAAAGAAATCCTGTGCTTTTGACTGTTTTTACTGTTCATTTTGTTAAGTCTGTATTTTCTTTTTAAAACAATTTATTACTGGGACTAAATAGTATAGTTAATCTCCTGCTGACAGGTTCCATCTAGCTCCGCTGATATTGTGAAAAAGAAAAACAGAAAAAAAAAAGAAAAAAAAAAAAAGCATAGAAAGATATGGGTATTTCAGTATTTCAGTTGTAGCTGCAACACATTATCAATTTTATTTTGGGTAAAACAATGAAGACTTAAACTTTTGTGAGTAGCAAACTGTTGCTAAGGTTTCTGGACACTACAGTGAGTCCTAGGACTCTATATAGAAATTTCCTTAAGATGCACAGAACTCTTTTGATAGTGTGTTAAAATAATATCTGTCTGTTGGGAGCCATATTCTTCATACAAAGACCTTCAGCCAAAAAGGGCTGAAACATTTTTGGTCATCCCAAATCAGCCAGGTTACATATAATGTAGAGCCGAATATTTTCAGTGATCTATCTGTTATTCTTTATTATTATTTATTTATTTATTTATCTTTATGCTTCGGGGTTTATTAATTTACAGATCTTCAGTCCTTTTAAAGCAATGTAAGTTCCCCCCGAATCACAACACTAGTCAGGAAGATCATTCATGTCATTCACTAGACTGTTGAACACTGGATTAATATTTATGAATGAACATGTGAAAAGTCTGCCTTTAACATGTAGACATCATTAGCTCTTGTTCATCATCATAACTCGCAGTATGTGAAGGTATCATTAGGTTTTGGTGGAGGGCCACTGAAATAATTCCATAGATCAGAACCAAAGCTGATAAAAAAATATATAATGATAATAATAAATGTATATATATATATAAGAGTTGTGTATGTTCAAGTAACCTGACCTCTTGCTGCTTATGCTAAAATTTGGACAGACTTTTCAGGGAATTTTGTGAAAGTCAGTAAAGTAGCCAGGGTGACAGCTGCATGATTTCTGATATTATAAATAAGCACACTGATTTCTAGGCATCCAGCCATAAGCTCTAGGCAAGAGAGGTGTGAAGTACTTTGATAAATACAGCTTGAGTTTAGAGAGGTAATGGCACCACTATAAGGTTTGACTTGTGTTGGTGCTTTAAGTTTTGAATATCCACTGTTCAGACTTTCCTGGTTTGTAAGATTTTGGGGTAGAGGAATCTTCTGTTAAATCTTCATTATCATAGTGGAGGGAAGAGGAGCTAGTGGGTAAATGGGTATACCAGGTGATGTCCTTGTCCCTGGTAAAACTACATCTGTGACTTCCTGTTCTGTGGCTGACATTGAATTCTTGATAATGATAGCACAGTTCAAATAAATAGGACTCTTATTTGGGTTGAGATAAATCTAGCCAGCTCTGACATGGTGCTGATCTAATAGATGTAGAAAAATCTCATAGATTTTTGTCTTTTTACAATATGGACATCTACGGCTGATCTTCTGTCCTGGGCTTCTTTGTTAATCAATAGATATATATATGTATTTCTAAGGTATCTTAAGCAGATATCTCAAAAAAGTTGGATTCCTGGAAGAGGTATTTCTTCCCAATAACTTCAAAGGGATAATAAAGTGAATGTCTCAGATGCAGATGTCTGCATTTTTGGATATCTAATGATTAAAAAAAAAAAAAAACCTGCTCCATTTACCTCAGATCCTTATATCCAAAATGCTTTCTTCATGACTTCTCTCAAAACGTTCGATCATTTAAGCTTAGCGTTCGGCATTTGTCTTTGCTGAATTGCGTCCAATTTATTTAAATGATTTCCTTAATTTGTCAAAACCTTTTTTAAGTCTGTCCTCATATATGTTTACAGACCCTCACAGCTTGATGTCATTGGAAATTTAATAAGCACACTACACTATTTAATCATTGACTACCTACTCAATGATTCAAGTCACTAATGAGAACATTGATGAGAACCGGGCACAAGACTGATTCTGCAGATCACTACTCAATACGTAATGTTAGCCAACAAAGAACCATTAATAACTACTAAACATGGTTTCCTAACCATTTTTGCATCTGCCTAATAGCAATTTTGTGAAGACTTAACTTCCCTATTTTGTGGAAATGTCACACAAAACAGTTCAAAAACAATAGCGGGGCCAAGATATACAGTGCATATTATCCTGTATATTCAATGCTTCTTATCTGCAGGGGAGAAAATTCAGAAGGTATGATTTGTTTTTCACAAATCTTTATTAGTAGTTATTCACCCTTTTGCTGTTTTGGGAATGTTTATAAAACTATAATTTTCATATTTTCATTATTACAAAAAATGAAGTTAAGATAACTGGTCCATAATTTCCTACCTTCCTCCTACTTCCCTTAAGTGTAAACATTATATTTGCCCTCTTTCCTTCAAGATCTTCCTCTATAGCTCTATAGCAAGCAACACTATTAGTCTGTGCGGGCTTTCTAGGCTATGCAAACAGACACTGAGAAAAAAAAAAAATCTTCTACATCATCAGATCCTGCCCTGGTGCAGAGCTACACAACACAAAAAAAAAAAAAAACAGTATCTCTTGTGTAAAGATTAATGGGTGACTCCATTCACTGATGATGTGAGGATGAATTTTATGAGTTACAGAAAAATATTAAAAAGTTAACTTAAAAAAAAAAAAAGTTTTTAAAAGCCTCAGTTCTTCTCTTTTGCTCTTTGAGTTCTTGTTACTTTATCAGAGATCTCAGTTTTTCTACCCTAAAACATCTATGGATTATTCAAAGGAAGATTTTCTGTTTTATGATGTCTGATAAACTCCATGGTTATTGACACTAAACTCTCAGAGGGATCTTGACAGGTTTGAGAAATAGGCTGACCAGAACCTCTTGAAGTTCAGCAAAGGCAAATGCTGAGTCCAGAATATGGCGAGGAATATGTTGGAATATACATATGTTGGTACAGGCTTGGGACTGACTGTCTGGGAAACAATTTGACAAAAAAAGACTTGAGGGTGCTGACAACAAGGTGATCACGAGTCAGCCGTGCATCCCGAGACCAACTGCCTTCTGGGATGTACTAGCAAGTGTAGAGCCAGCAGGCCTGGGAAAGTGATCCTTCCTCTCTGCTCAGTGCTGGTGAGACCACAGCTGGAGTACTGTGTCCAGTTTGTGCTCCCAAGTACAAGGCAAACACGGACACACCAGAATCCAGCAATATGGTCATGGGCTGGAGCATACAGTGCATGAGAAGAAGCTAAGGAAACTGGGATTTGTCAGCCTGGAGAAGTCTTGGAGGAGACATTATTGCCGTCTACAACTACCTAGTCAGAAGAAACAGTGAGGACAGACCCAAACCCTTACCAGAGAAATACAGTGAAAACACAACAGGCATCAGACACCATGAGTGTGGTGAAACACTGGAACAAGCTACCGAGGGAGATTATGGATTTTCTTTGGAGATATTTAGAGTGGACTCAGCTGAACAAGGCCTTGAATAACCTGCCTAACATCTGTTTTAAGCTAATCAAAGTAAAATGAAAAATAAGGAACATATTTTAAATGGTAAGACTGACTAGATATTAAAACAAACTTAGTTTTGTTTCCATCTCTCAATGTTTGAATACTACTGCAAAGGTATGATTTTGTTCAAAAATGACCCATCTCAACAAACATAAAATTGAATAATATTCTAGGCTTGTACTGTTCTTAAAATGAAGACAAGCTCTTGGTTTTGGAGCACTTGAAGAAAATAAATATTTCTCATATGTTAATCTCTTTTGTTGTCAAAACAAAAATAACACTATATTTTGAATTAATTATCTTATACTTTTATTATGTCTAATCAGTGGAAAGTATTTTGCATTTACATTTGTATTTACTTTCCTATATTAATTTTTACTTTTATAGATTAATATTGAACACTATAGTTTCTAGAAGTATACAGTTATTTCCATTTACAAGAAATATTACATAAATGTTGAATCGTATTTCCTGAACATAATGAGAAAAACAAACTAGCATTTAAGTAATATTACATTTGAAGAAGAGAGGAAATAATACGGGAATAACAGGAAATTCTGCACTGCTGTTTTTAAACCTCCAAATAATTTCCCATACCACTTGGAATCTCACTTAATATGAATGAAGTCATTTCATATAATTCATCAGTAAAAATTCTAGAGGGCTACTTTTGCTTCCTTTCATGACACTCTACATTTTTTTTTTCTTTTGTTATCACTATTTGTACTCCTGGGAAAAATAATTTGACATTTATGTCAAGAAATGAATATGGAACAATATGACAGATCTCTCTGGGAAGATCAGAGAAGCTCCATTACACAAAGACAACAGAGATAAGACAAAGAACAGAGTTACTGAGTGAAGAGAAGAAAAGATAGGTGCTAATTACCCTGCAATTTCTTAGTACTATGCTTCATTTAATATCTGAAAAGTAAAGCTATGTACTGATCCACATAGCTTGTTAAGTCAAGTGGAGTTTTTTTCCAGATCTGATTAGTTTAATGAGCATGTAATTTCATTCAGAGCTCCATCTACCTAATAAAGGGCAAAAGGATGATTATTCATCTACTGTTTAGAAGAAATATCATGGTAAGTGGCAAAATTCCATGATTTTTTACCTTTCATTAAGGGGACATGTGAGGAATGATTTTCCTGTTCAGGACAGCTTTTGGGATTCTCCTAGCTAATTGCTGTTTCAATATCCTTGATGGACTTTTTTTTTTTTTTTTTTTTTTTTTTCCTATGCCTGTGCCCATTAAATTTTGAATGTGGCTATTGCCTCACCTTGGAAAACAGTATCTTCATTACAGAAAGTTCCTTTAACAAGTTTGGGGAAATCAGTTGGTGTCTGCAGTGAGTCACAGAGCTGCATAGGGAGTAGGTTCTAGTGGTTTTAAATTATCAACATCACAGAGTTTACAGTGGCATTTGACATCCTGCTCAGCCTACTAGATATGGTGGAGATGCAGATCTGAAGGCAGGGTACCTGAAGCCCATCAAAACTAACTGTCAGACATTCAGTAGCTGCAGAATGTCTGCAGAATGCACTGCAGACATTCAGTAGCTAGAAAACCTAACTGAAATGAACTGTTCAATGAGAACATTTTTCTGCCTGAGCTCTTAGAGGCAGACAGACCCCATATAGGAGAGTTTCCAAGAGAACAGCATAGAGGTACATGCGTAGCAGATGTGACTCAACGTGTCTGCTGCCAGAAAGGTGCCATTTAGCTCTGACTATGAAATCAATTCCTTCTATTAGCAGCCTCACCAGAAAGCTGGTTTCCCTCTCCTGAAGACAAATGTTCTCAACAGTTCAGCAGTCCCTGCAGCAGACCAAGGAGACCAAAGAGTTAAAAAGTGAAAAAAAAAAAAAAAAAAGCAGAAATGTACTGGCTGCTTTTAGTGTGACCAGTGTTGCCTTAATTATAGCCAAATAAACACAAGGAAACAGAGATTGCTGAGTTTAAGAGTACAATTTAGCTGTGTGTCTTGTCAGAGACATTTCCCAAATGCACACTTGCAAGCGAAGACTTATAGGACTTTTACCAGCTCTTTCCAAAGATCTTCTAACTAAGATGGGTCTCTGTAATGAAAAACAATCTGCTGCTTTTTGCTTTTTCATCTTCCTTCTTCTGTACTTTTTCATAACTTCACTTTCACAGAAGTTAGAAATGGAAAAGGACCTTCACTGCTATTCCAATTTTTCATCAAATCTCATTCTATATATACAGAGATACATCCACATAAAGAAATCTATACAAGTTTAAAAAAATAAATAAAGTATATGACATGTATGCCTTAACCACATATAGTTAAGAGAACAAATGCTTCTCTAAACTAAAATAGATCTATACTATTAATCATAGTATAATAAAATCAATCATTTTCAAATGAAGCATTACTCATGATACAATGTATCATTATTTTAACACATAGAAATAATTTACATCTTTATAACTAAATGTTCACTTTTAGCAACTGAAGAAATCAACAGATACTTACTTCACTACTAGTAATGGTAACAAAACATACCCTCCAACACAAGGTTATGTAAAATAACCTTGTCACCAGATCAAAGGTTGACTCTACTGGAAAGCTTGGTTGTGCTACTGAACATTTTCTGGAGAGGTATTTTAGATCTTTCAGTTTCAAAAAGCAGCTTAGATTTTGAGAAAAAAAAACTTATTTAAATATTATTAGGGAAAAAAAAAAAAAGAAAAAAAAGAAATAAAATCTTCAGTCTTGTCCCTTAGCTGCATGAAAAAGAGCAGAGATTAAAAATTTGGGTGCCTAGAGAGCGGAGAAGAGGGAAGGGCTAATTGTACACACTGCTGTACTCATTGTCACACAAAATGAGATAGTGGGGAAAAATATAAAATGTAAGTGAGGGATAAACCCCAAATGATGTGTAGAACCATAGAATGAGCTTCTTCCACTTAATTTTAACCTTGTGAAAGTTAAGCACCAAGGCCTATGTCTCTTCATTAATGATAGAAGTAGTCTGAATAGTCATTAATGAAGAGACACATAGGCATATTGAAAAGTACGTTTATCCAATGTGGCTGTGATCCCATTATGGGATGAATTTGCTCTCTAAGGAATCTGACTTGTTGTTGTTGTTAAATGGGATTGGCTAGAAGAACAGATGAAATTGTAACTAAAGGAAAGGTTCACATAAGATACCTATTTTTGATAGTCAGATGAAAAATGCCCCACTCACACCTGAAACAGCAGGTTTCAAAGAAAAAAAAAATAATCAAAAATAAGCAAAATAAACAAATAATTGAAAATGAAAAACTGAGTTGTTATGGTCTATCAGTCTCTCCAGATTAGTAACATCTGTTTTATCAAGTAGATATTCCTTTTACAATATAAAGAGAGAAGAGAAATATCTGGTCTTTGAAAATTGAATATTATCATTCAAAATTGGTCAATAACAAAAGTATTAACTACATAACCTATTTCACAAACATAATTAGATTTTTTGATATAGAACCATTCATAGTAAAAAGATTTTATATTTAATAGAATTTATATAACTAAATAAGATGTGCAGATTTGTCTCAGAAAATAAGCTCTGTAAAAATATAATAGCCATTTAGTATTTAGTTACTTCAGAGAGACTGTGAATATACACAGACAAATTATTTCTATTGTACTGCATTAGATATCAGTGTGTGCTGAATATTCAATTCCTGATTTAGATTGACTGAGAACAAGTAACTGGTATAGCTGACTGAGCTCTCTATTCAAACTAAGTGTTGCAGATTTATGGTGAGCCCACTTGGGATTTACACATGTAAATAAAAATAAATTTAACAAACTTTCACAGGGATACAAGTCTGTTTCAGAGTCCTGTGATGCTGAGCTATGATCATTTTATGTAGGTTTACAGTTTGGGTTTATCCAGGTTCCATTCTAAATAGGACCTTTTATCACATGCAACACTATCTGAATGCCTTACATGCTTCTTAATTTTTCTTGTTGTTATTTTTATTTTTTTTTTCTTCCTTTTTTTTTCATTCAGATAGCATAAACAATTTATTCTTTTTCATCTGGAATTTCATCGGATCATATAAGTTATTTAACTCATTTTTTTTCTGTCTTTTATATGGGAAAGCTTGATAGTACTAGTAAAATAACTGGAAAACAGATGAATGAATCTTGAGAGGTTTCCTTCTGTATGTCCTGTTTCAGAACAGGATAAACAAGCAAAGAAGGTGCTTATTCCATGTGACACACCAAAATGAGGAAAGAAGGAAAGAAATGACAGAACCAAAAGAATGCTGTCCTAATCAAATTACTTTAATTTTTAATAAATTAGTTAATATGGCCCGATGTTAAACTTATAATTTTCCATTGATAATTTTACATGTGTTGCAGCTGGTGGCTTGCAGATTTGCTTGGAGAATTTTTCTCCAAGCAAATTCAGGAAACCAAATTGTGGCAGCTTATACTTTACCTGTGCCTAAACAAGTTGCTGCTGCCACCCCTTCTCTTTAGAAAGGTGAAAATGAACCTGTAAATAATGCCATGCTTCTACAGCAATGGCCAGCATGGAGTAGAAGGTGTCAGCAAAAAAAGATCACTGTCTGAGGTGCAATTAAGAAAAACTATTAAGTTGAGGGATTTATTTATTAATTCAACAGTAGTCAGCAGAAAGTTGATGTTCTCCTTAATAGGTATCATGTTTGATGAAATATTTCTCTGAGTTTTTGGTTATTAAAAATGAATGGGAATTTTCCATAGGTATATATTGTTGCCATTTCTCATTCTTAACCTCGCATTTTTGTCACCAGTGAAATATTCTGGAGTTCCTTGCTTGCCTAGATCATGCAATATTTGCAGTCTTTGATAATAATGCTTACACTTGCTTCATAAGGGAATTTTTGTATATGTATATGTATTTACAATTCTGTAAGTGTTAATATCTAGAGTCCATGGCTTACCAGTGTTTACTTCATCACAGCTGTGCAAGGAATAAGTGTCTGAGAATGTGAAGTTCTCCATAAGCATTATTGGAACATACGGACTATGGATTTGCTGACAAAGAGGACCTGACAAACAGTTTTTCACATCAAACAAACAAACAAACAACAACAACAACAACAAAAGAACATGGCAAATCCAGTAGTGTTTCACCCCTTACAAGCTTTAAATCCAGTCTTACTTTAAATTCTTAAATAGTCAATCCTTTGCTGGTCTGGCTCTACTAAGCTTTATTTCAAAGATATGCTGGAGATATGCTGGAGGGAAAGGATGGACCACCCAGATGGACCTTGACAGGCTTAAGAGGTGGGCCTGTGCAAACCTCATGAAGTTCAAAAGGGCCAAATGCAACGTCCTGCATTGGGGCAATCCCAAGCACAAATACAGGCTGGGTGGAGAATGGATTGAGAGCAGCCCTGATGAGAAGGACTTGGGGTTGCTGATGGATGAGAAGCTCAATGTGAACCAGCATAATTGCAGCCCAGAAAGCCAACAGCATCCTGGGCTGTGCCAAAAGAAGTGTGGCCAGCAGGTCAAGGGAGGGTGACTGTGTCCCTCTACTCTTCTCTTGCAACCCCACCTAGAGTACTACATTCAGCTCTGTGACCCCCAGCATAAGGACATGGACCTTTTAGAACAAGTCCAGAGGAGGGCCACAAAGGGCTGGAACACCTCTCCTACATAGACAAGCTGAGAAATCTGGGATTGTTCAGCCTGGAGAAGAGAAGGCTTTGGGCAGACCTTATTGCAGCCTTCCAGTACCTAGAAGGGGGCCTACAGGAAAGAAAAGAGACATATCAGAAATTGTAGTGATAGGAAAATGAGTAAACTACAAAAGGGTTGATTTACATAACATGTAAGGAAGAAATTTTTTACTCAGAGGGTGATGAGGCACTGGACCAGGCTGGCCAAAGAAGTTGTGGATGCCCCATCCCTGGAATTGTTTAAGGCCAACTTGCATGGGGCTCTGAGCAACCTGGTCTAGTGGAACGTGTTCCTGACCATGTCAGGGGCATTGGAAATAAATGGTCATTAAGGTCCCTTGCAACTCAAGCTGTTCTATGCTTCTATGATTCTGTAAGACCTGATATACAGATCAGGGCAACCAGGCATCACAATTAACTTTACACCAGAGAGAATTACAGTGAATGTTCAGCACATCAGTTCTAAACACAATTCCATAATACTTCCTGTGGCTTGGGGTCTGATTATTTTTCCAGTTTTAATACTAAATCTGTCAAAAGGTAGAAGTTACAAGAACCAAATATAGTCAAAAATAAACACTTATTTTGAGGAGAATTTAGCTGAAGAAATAAAAATTATTAATAAGATTTGTCAGGAACATGAGAAGGAATGAGCTAATCAGGGTCAGTAATCAAAATGCAAGAGAAGAACTCAAGACAGATAACAGCAGAAAATCCACATAGATCTTTGCAAAAATGTTCCTTTTGGAGGAGAGCAGAAATGCTTTCTACATTTGCATAGCCCATTTTGTGTGTAAATAGAAGAGGTTTCAAAACAAAGTAATGCAGTAATCAAGATTAGAGGATATTCAGACAAAACTTCTTTAAAAAATAAAACATACTGTTTCTGAACAGCTGATGGGGACTTGCAACCAACATGTGCTGGATTTGGTGCTAGGTGGATCTATTGTTAACTGGATTTTAAAAGTATTCCTGTAAACTGGAAAAGTTATTTTTTCAGAGTTTGAAATATTCTTGCAAACAATTCCTTCTCCCCTTTTAAGCATTTTGAGTGAGAATAGAAACAACTTTTTGTTTGTTCATTAGTTATTTTCCCAATAATTCAATGGGATAATATATGATATCTTTATTTATTACAATGCATATGCACACAAAATAAAAATAATTGTAATTATGCAAAGGAAAATAAGCATAAAATTAAGTTATAGTTTATTTATTATAACCACTGTCCTGATAGAAGGCAGTGTAAAGTAATGATTAAGTAGGCATTAGGTGGAAAAAATACAGTATAGAGAAGGAAAGTGAGTTGCTCAAAGCAAAGCAGAAATTACAAAGCCAGTGATCTTACAGCCCAGTGTTTCTAATCTCCTGGTCTAATTCCTAGTCACTCTTGCACTGAGAGTCACTATTCTCATTTCAGAGAGATTTGGGTAAGTGTCTGTCTGCCCCCTGGAGTTTTAAAAAAAAAAAGTTTCAAGAACTTCCTATACCCAATAAAATTACAAAAGCCATTAAATCTGAAGAGGAAAAAGAAAAATGTGCAGTGTTAAGATTAACTCTAGAACAAAAGTAATACAGTAGTAACAATCTATCTGACAATAATTAATGTCTCTCATCTTTGAAATCATTAAGCAGGGAAATTAGAGGGAATTCAAAGGAAGTGATTGATTGGCCCTGTTTATATACTGCATAAATGGAAGGGTTTGTTTGTTTGTTTGTTTGTTTCTTTTCATGCATAAGCTGTGACCACTGTCTACTGTAATTGCAGTGTTTTCTTCAGGTTTTTATTGGTTTATATGAGCATCTACCAGCTCTGTCCCACAGTCATGACTATAGAAAACCTTCTCTTCCCACTTAACTTCTGATCAGCAAAGTTTTGTTACTTCAAAACACTCCTGAACCCTGCAGAAAACATCCTTCATTGCTTCAATGAACAATTTGTAACTTGAAGCTACCTAGTCCCCTTTATTGTCTGTTGCTGTTACCTACTACACTAGCATATTCCTTGCAATTAATCTATGAAGCTTGGTCTACAACTGGGTTTTTAAGCCCCTGGAAGGTGTGATTTGAGAATTATGTTTTTACAATTTTAGAGTATCATGGTATTTTGGGTAGGTGTACTGAGGTAAGAATGCATAACAATATACGTGTGTATAAGAACTCATAGTTATTCAGAAGTAAACAAAATTCTGATTTAATCCAATGTTAGGCATATTCATTAAGTTTATTTTTTTAAGTTTCCCAAAAGCCTGAAGTAAGGAGTTACTATGGCAAGAACAAATTAAATCAGAACATTGTAAGTTCTGACCCCTTTCTTCATTAGAGGACTGACCTTTAACCTGCTTACATTTTAAGTCATATTTCTTCACCATTTGATCAATTGAAACAGGTAGAAAAAAAATATTTTATGCAAATAAATGGAATACAGACACAACTTTTTTTTTTTAACTCTTTCACTGATAAGCAGCTGTTATATTGCCATATTTGTTTAGATTTTTCTAGGAAAACCTGTCCTAGTACAAGAGTACAGAATTAGCATTTCAGTCTTTCTCCATAAAGATACTGACAGCATCTATCGAACGTTTTTGAACTAGGAGTTATCAGAGGCTGCTGCTGGAGTTTTCTCTTTCTCTTCCTTTACTGATCTCTGCTCTCCAACCAAGCTGACATCACAAGAGAGCTGGCACATGTCCCAGGTTCTTTTCATTCTGTGCTGGAGGAGTAAAGAGAGGGCTGTGTTGGGAATGTTGAGATCTGCTCCTCCCCACTGAGACCCATCCCAGCACAATCACTCTTCCTAAGATCCTTCTGAATTTAAACACTGAATCTGTGATCTGCTCCAACACTTTGCAAAGCAGAAGAGAAAGCAGAGGCAAAATGAGACCTCTTCCGTCTCTCTCTGTGATGACGCAGAAGCCATGGAAGTAGTGTTAATGTGGAAATGGTGAGACTTTAATACAGTGGTACTAATAATTTGATATCATTTGGTGTGTACATTTAGACACAGAGTTCTGTCATGGTCTGCCAATGATATTTACAAGATCCATGTACAACTTTACTGAACTACATACAATGGTGTTTATGCTGCCTTTAAAAATAGTCTTACTTGTTTATTGCAAAGACACAGGATAACACAAAGTTGCATTTCTTCCTGTATCTGCACCCTATTTATCTGTGATTTGGTGATTTCCAGCTGTACATCACAAGTAAAGACAAATACCAGAACTGAACTGACGAGAGAATTATTGAAATAAATGTTTCTTCTAAATTTAGCTTTAAAAAAAATCAAACTCAATATTGATGTGAAGTCTGCTCCTTGAACTTTCCTTCCTCTGCCTCCCTTTTCTTCTATTCTGTTATTGATAAAATGCAGAACAATAGAAAGAATCTCTATTAGTTATGGTTTCCAAAGCAGAAAAATATTAAAGTAATCTAAAATATCAAGAAAGTAAGTGAAAACCAAACAGTTATTTTTATAAAAAGAATTTTGCAGGAAAACTTCAATGAATGCTGTTCACATTTATAATTTCCATTATGTAGATGGTACCCTTGAAATCTAGAACAGACAAGCATGTTTCTTAAACATGCTTAAGAAAACATTGTAGGAGTAAGATATGAACTGAGGATTCCTGATACTGAAAATCCACCTTCTTTTTGCATATCCACTGATCTTCACCTGCATTAGCCTGAGGGATTTTACAGGCAACCAGGTCATCAAGGAGCCAATGAATACAAAGTGGTGCCCAGTGACAGGACAAGGAGCAATGAGTACAAACTGAACAAGAAATTCTGTCTAAGCATGTGAAAAAAGTTTTCGCTACTGTGATGGTAGTCAAACAGAGCCCCAGACAGGTTGCCCATATTGGCTGTGAAGTTTCCATCCTTGGAAATTCTAGACTGGATACAACCCTGAACAACCTGGTGTAGGTGATCCTGCTTGAGCAAAGGATTGAACTGGAAAATCTGCAGAGGAACCTTCCCACCTCAGGTATTCTGTAATTCTTTGTAAAAGAAACCACTTAATAAACATAGCTTATTTGAAGTAAATGATTATGGAAACTGATTGTGATGATCTCTGGTGATATAGGCATTTACTTTAATGAGGCAACAACTTTTGACAATTTGTGTCAAATTGTCAGAGGAAAGATGAAAAGTTGGTGTATAGAAGAGGCAAGACTCAATTAATAGCTAAATCCCTGGCTGAAGCCAGACCATATTACCCTAGAGGACAAATATTGACATGCATATAAAAAATACCTCACACCAAGCCATTCCCAGTGAGTAACACTTAAGTGGGGCAGAATCTGAGCCTGCCAGGCTGCTCAGAAGCTCGGTTTGATGAAGGGAAAGAAAAAAGAGACATTGTTACCTCATCTCTGCTACAAAGCAGGTTAAATAGTCATTTTTATATATACATGATCAGCCTGGATTCTTATACAAGATATGAACCACTATATCTGACTTCTCATGGGCTGAATATCAAGTAATGGGCTTCTGCTTCATATACGTGTGCTATGAGGACTATCTCATACCTTTGTCTCTGGCATGTGGTGATTTTATGGCATTGCCTTCCATCAAAGGCGACACAATGCAGCAGGACCTTGAGTTCAAAAAGTTCACTAAGAGGCATTCTCTGGAAGAGCACCTAGCACCCTCTTTCCTCATGTAAGCTGCTTCTGCAAAGTCCCTGTTGTAAGTCATTTAACACAGTGAGGTGTTGAACACTAGAGATTAGGTGACATTTCTCAGCTGAGAAAAATTAGCTCCACAGTCACCAAAAACCCCAAACCCTCTGTTTTGGAAACTCAGATCTTCTATCCTATTCCTCCTCTGAAGAAGCACCATTTGCTGATGTCAGTCACTGATGGGCCTGTGTGGGCTGAGGAAAATTTTTCCTGCTGAGATGGTGGGTGGAAAACAAAAGTAAAAACAAGCTGTAGCAATTCATATATTTCAACACAGGAATTTCAAAAATAGGATTCTATATTTACCATCTTGTTCTTTTACATATGCAATATAAATTTTAGGAAGGAAATATACTTGCTTTAGAAAATAAATATATGCAAATCTTTGCCTGAGATTGAAAACTTCCTCTCCTCTTGACTTGACTTCAGTAAGGCTTTTGACACCGTCTCCCACAGCATTCTCCTCAAGAAACTGGCTGCTCTTGACTTGGACTGGCACACGCTTTGTTGGGTTAGAAACTGGCTGGATAGCCGGGCCCAAAGAGTCGTGGTAAATGGAGTCAAGTCCAGTTGGAGGCCAGTCACTAGTGGCGTTCCCCAGGGCTCGGTGCTGGGGCCAGTCCTCTTTAATATCTTCATCGATGATCTGGACGAGGGCATTGAGTGCACCCTCAGTAAGTTTGCAGATGACTCCAAGCTATGCACGTGTGTCGATCTGCTTGAGGGTAGGAAGGCTCTGCAGGAGGATCTGGATAGGCTTCACTGATGGCCTGAGGTCAACTGCATGAAGTTCAACAAGGCCAAGTGCCGGGTCCTGCACCTGGGGCGCAAAAACCCCAAGCAGAGCTTCAGGCTGGGAGATGAGTGGTTGGAGAGCTGCCAGGCAGAGAAGGACCTGGGAGTGATGGTTGATAGTTGGCTGAATATGAGCCAGCAGTGTGCTCAGGTGGCCAAAAAGGCCAACAGCATCCTGGCTTGCATAAGAAACAGTGTGGCCAGCAGGGCTAAACAGTGTGGCCAGCAGGGCTAGGGAGGTGATCGTCCCCCTGTACTCGGCTCTGGTGAGGCCGCACCTCGAGTACTGTGTTCAGTTTTGGGCCCCTCGCTACAAGAAGGACATTGAGGTGCTTGAGCGGGTCCAGAGAAGGGCGATGAAGCTGATGAGGGGCCTGGAGAACAAGTCCTACGAGGAGTGGCTGAGGGAGCTGGGCTTGTTCAGCCTGGAGAAAAGGAGGCTCAGGGGTGACCTTATTGCTCTCTACAGATACCTTAAAGGAGGCTGTAGCGAGGTGGGGGTTGGTCTATTCTCCCACGTGCCTGGTGACAGGACGAGGGGGAATGGGCTTAAGTTGCGCCACGGGAGTTTTAGGCTGGATGTTAGGAAGAACTTCTTTACCGAAAGGGTTGTTAGGCATTGGAACAGGCTGCCCGGGGAAGTGGTGGAGTCACCATCCCTGGAAGTCTTTAAAAGACGTTTAGATGTAGAGCTTAGGGATATGGTTTAGTGGGGACTGTTAGCATTAGGTCAGAGGTTGGACTCGATGATCTTGAGGTCTCTTCCAACCTAGAAATTCTGTGATTCTCCTGTCCTACCTCCTGTCACTACTGAAATAATCAGTACTGCACTAAAAGTTCTGCAGTCGAGGAGCAGTATTTCTGTTGGTTATGTTGTATCACAAATTATACCTCTGTATTTACTCTATTTTCTTCATTTGGATTTAATTACATTGGGATTCAAGCAAAACACAGGCTGCAGCTTGCTCTCATGCATTGTTGCTCTGGTAAAACAGCTCTGAAGAGCAAACAGGTGGGAAGAGAGATTAAAGTGATTTCATTCACTGAGGGTGGTATGTAAAACATAACTATGTTACCAAGATGATGGTTGGAAAAGCTGCTACAAGTGTTTTGTCCTTAAGAGGCTGTTCCTCCTTGCACATTTTAAGCAGTTTGAAAAGATTGATTTATTTTTACAGAAACTAAGCTGAGGCACATAGTGAAAGAACATCTCAGACTGCTGCTATATCTAAAACAAACAAACAAACAAACAAACAAACAAAAAAACCACTAAATTGTTGTTGTTGTTTCACTTTTGTTGTTGTTTTGTTTTGTTTTAAGTTCAGATGCACAAACATATCTACAACTCCAGCTAAATGAATTAAATGAATGACAGAGCTACTCCTTAGTAGACTCACCTTTGGCTTGATAAAAAAGGCATATTTCTAGTCTCTACAGAATGAAAGTTCCCCTCTTCTGATTAATAAATCATATATATTCTGAAAAAAATATTATCCCTTTTCATATCTGGAATAGAACTTATTAACAACCAAGAGCTGATTAAAGCCTATGCATATACAACATAAGAATTGCACAATAAATCATTTCAAAGCTGGATGCTATTAGAATGGATTGATTTCATGTAGAATAACTGAATGTAGAAAATGATGAAATTTAGAGAATAGGATTTGATTATTATATTGCAGAGGGAACTGGGGTCACAGGCCAACTAGAAAAGAGTATAATTCTCTTGATAGTAAGGTGGGATCTAAGGACAAACAGGGAGTGATTTACAAACCATCAGTTATACACAACAGCAGCCAAGAAAAGGAAGCAAACTGAAGACAAGCAAAATTTCCTGGAATTTCAGTAACGTAGAGTTCAGAAAAAAATGTCAAGGGCTGAAATGTCTGAAATGGGCATACAGCTGAAATAACTCTGAAGTGGAATAACTCTGAAATGGGTGTAAAGCTAGTGAAAGGAGTTGTGCACAGTGAGGACTGATGGGTGTCTAGCAACATAGCAAAAACAAATGTGTAAAGCCTAACTCAGAGAGATTTCATACAAATCCAATTGCCTTTCTAATAAGTACAGTGGTATCTGGCTCAGACCCAAGGGCGGCATGCTACCTATGAGCAGGTTTTACAAAACCACAGATGATGTAGGCCAGGTTTGCTGAAACTTGTTATCATAAAGAAAGAAAAGTCCAGAGGAGGTATAGTAGGGAAAGCTGCAAGTGGGATGTCCTGTGAGTGGTGACTGAAGCAAGGTTTATGTAGATGGTTGCGGCTTGCTGGTGTTCTGGGGCTAGAGCCCCAAGCCAAGAAGAAACGGAGGGAATGGAGGGAATGTCTAAATATATATGAATTACTTGAACATTAATGGAAGATTAAAAGAGAATAAAAATTAAACAAATGAGGAAAAATGTCATTTTAATTAAACTAATTCTTTGTATGAAACAGAAGATAAAACAAATATCAATTATTCATAGGGAGCCACATCCATTGGGTTAGATTAAAAAAAAGAAAAAACAAAAAACAAAAACTAATGAATATGGCTTTTACTCATTTAAAATGTTTATTTAATGAAAATGAACCATGTGATGCATTAAGGGATGATTATTTAAAAATAGCATCATTTTATGATGCAGAAAAAAAAAAAAGGCAGAATCTTAACAGTTGCTTTCATTTATATTTTATGTGCAAAAACCCCATCATTAAAAAAAAATAAGAATCTGACTTTCATTAAATCAAAGTTACTCAAAGAAATGTTGCCTTCTCATTTCCTCTAAAACTTACTCTCTTATGCTAAGAAAGTGTTATCTAAAAGTGAGAGCACAGGGCTGTAAATTAAAACACAAGGCTGCTCCGTCACAAGATCACAGATTCACTCTTTGACATTGGGACAGATTTTATGGCAACTTTATCCTAGCTTCTGCTGACTATTAGCAGAACTATGTGAGTGAATTTCCTGTGAAAAATAAATAAATAAATAAAAAGACAGATAGATTAATGAAATTCTAACTTGTCATTTGTCTATAAAAGAGAGTTTCTGCTCCTGTTGTGACTCACAGATGGACACAGCTCTGGAGCTTTGCAGTTCAACCTTTCCCAGTTAGTGGAGCTACAACGAAGATAGTCATATGAGCTAGATAATGGCCACATCTGCACCTCATCTTAGCAAGGTCTTTTGCAAAAATAAAATAATAATAATAATAATAAAGTAATGATAATTTAAAACAGCCCATACCTTCTCCAAATAAATCTGTCAACATTACTAAAACTTTTTTCATTCCTTATGCCACATTTCAGACAAAGGTGCTCTACCCTACTAAAATTTTCCCATTCTGACCCCAAATGAAAAATATTTTTATAGGAAGGTCAGTAAATGAGGTCCCTCTCTCCCAGCTTTGATGAATTCTAATGGAATTATTTATTCAACATGCATATATTTTACTTTATAAATAAATTGGTAATTAAACAGCAGTTAAATGAACATAAAAGGAATGTTCACTATACTATGCCCACTCATGCATTTAGACTGTGATGTCCCAATGATGCAGGGATTATGTTCTTTGTAAGACGCATTGTAAGTTACTATGGTCGCTTCCACTGTTTAGGTCAGCATAAAGAACAGCATATCTTTATTACTAGGTGATATTTTTCTAAGGCATCTAATACACTTAACATTTTTCCTCTATTTTGTGTGAAGTGTTTTTAAGTGAGAAGATGAGCTTAAAGGATAGCATACAATCATGGCCAGACATGTACCCTGCAAACTAAAAAGAAAAGTGACAAGTGCTCTCTCAACAAGTTTTTTGCTTGATCTTAGTGCTTATGACAAAGAAACAGAACTGAACTGATTTTCTGTGCACTCACTGGGATGTATTATCCATGGATCACATTTAAAGTGGAACTAATAATTTTAAAACAACTGTCATAACTATGTGCATGTCTGCTGCCTGTAATGAATTCGATGACATGTACCCAGGGATACAATTTGCAAGAAGCATCGAAGATATGAGTAGTTCATGGTTCAAAAATAGCTGATCTTAGACCTCAAATGGCTAAAAACCCTGACGTCACTGAGCAAAAAGAAGCAAGATAAGAAAGCAGCTACATATAGAACTAACATTTATGCTTGACTACAGGCAGTGAAGACGTAACAAAATTGGTTAGCTGATGAGAGACCCTACAGGAATTTTTTGCAAAAACTGGAAAACAGTGTTAAACTGACATTTACTCAGCAAGCCACCAACCAGAAGTGCTTGGGGCACCCCCTACACTGAAGGAAAATGCCAGAGCTGTATAATGAATAGACTTTGATGGATCCCACTGACGTCCCAAAGGTTGCTCTGTTTCTATTTTTTATTTCTTTCATCTGATCTTCATCCATAATTTGACAAACTATTTTCAAGTGTCTATTTCCTTGTAATTTATACATTCCAGGCTTACCAAACACATTCATTATCTTCACCCAATCACCAATCACTTTTTTTTTTTTTTTTTTCCTGTGGTTTAACTGACACCATAATCTGAAATCCAGTCAGTTTAGAAATATCTCATGACCTTAAAAATGGCGACAAACATATTCCTGAAGACAAGATCCCTCCAATTTTTGTGCTCTTAAAGTCATGTTCTACCATGTCTTCCTTCTTTTTGCTCCGCTGACTGAAAGAGAAAGAGACATAACACACACACACACATATATATAAGCTATATAACTAAGAAAGGTTTTGCATACTTCTCCAAAATATTTTTCCGGGCACCAAGAGGTAGGTCAATGGCTGGTGTGAGTCAATGTGATGTATGTCCCACTAAAATAGGGTAGCTTGTCTTGTTATCGAGAGTGACCCAGTCTTTTTCAGGATAAAGCTACGGTACTTTATTAAAACTCATCCATGATAAAGCTCTTATGTCTTCTACCTCCAGTGAAACACAAACAGAAAAAAAAAAAAAATAGAAAAAAAATGATGACCCAGACAAAATGCAGCAGTATTTGACTTCTGAGCTCCCTCACTGTCTTGCATTTTTGTGGATCATGCATTGGTAGTTACCTGGCATACTTCTGAATTTTATCAGGTCTCTGTTTAATTTGAAGAGTATTTTTATTAAATTTGTAAGTCACTTGCTGTCTAACAATAACATTAGCAAGCCTAGTTATCTTTTATATACTCTGAAGAAAGCCAGGTTAAACCTAGTAAATTGCTAGTGACCTACTTAGCACTTACAAAGGTCTTGTGTTACAGTCTACTGCTCCCTTACTACACTATGACTTAGAGTGCCTCCAGAAGGAATAGTTTCAAAACAAATATCACTCAGTCCAAGTCAAATCACAAGGCAGAAACTTGAAAACTCTGACTGCACCATTATCCCCCGAGGAAAAAGATGGGCTCTCAGACAACCAAGGCCCAGCATATCAGAAAATATTGCTGTGAGAAGTTTGAAAGGGGCTCAGAAATGAATATCATTGAACGTTCCTCAACAGCAAAGGCACACAGGGAGCATAAATCTCAAATGTAGATGATCAGTGATGAATGCATCACCATAATAAAGCTCTTTCTCTTTAGTGGGATAGGGGATTAGGGGAGAAAAGCTTTTGTGCAGCAAATGTTTTTTTCCTGTATTGAAAGACGTGGCCAGCTGAAGAGAATCAAACATCTGGAAGATGCCATCTATGAGGAAAGATTTTCAAGTACTTAGACTGTTGTTTCAAAGAAGAAAAGAAAAAATTGTTTTCTGTGTTTGCTATGAATAGCATAAGTAATGGGCTTAAATTGTAGCAGTAGGGACTTAGCTTTCTAATAGAATGAGTAGTCTATGGGAACTGCAGCATCCCCATCATTTAAAGGATTACAGGAACAAATGTCTGTCAGGAGCAGTTTAAGTGCAGGTGAGTTTGCTTTAGGGACAAGGAAACAAACCAGGTGAGTTTCTATAGCCTGATTTGTTATAATTCTAAATGACAAAAAGCTGTTATCTAAAATCATGGGGTCATTATCTAAAATCAATGCGGTCACCAGTGGGGTCCCTCAAGGCTCCATTTTAGGGCCGGTACTTTTCAATATTTTTATAAACGATCTGGATGTAGGAATAGAGGGTATTTTGAGCATGTTTGCTGATGACACCAAACTTGGAGGAGTTGTGGACTCAAATGAGGGCGTAAAGGCCTTGCAGAGGGATCTGGACAGGTTGGAGAGCTGGGCGATCACCAACCGCATGAAGTTCAATAAGAGCAAGTGCCGGGTCCTGCACCTGGGACGGGGAAACCCTGGCTGCATGTACAGACTGGGCGATGAGACGCTGGAGAGCAGCCTAGAAGAGAGGGATCTGGGGGTCGTGGTAGACAGCAAGTTGAATATGAGCCAGCAGTGTGCCCTGGCAGCCAGGAGGGCCAATCGTATCCTGGGGTGCATCAAGAACGGCATCGCTAGTAGGTCAAGGGAGGTGATTGTCCCGCTCTACTCTGCGCTGGTGCAGCCTCACCTCGAGTACTGTGTGCAGTTCTGGGCACCACAGTATAAAAAGGACATGAAACTGTTGGAAAGTGTCCAGAGGAGGGCTACGAAGATGGTGAAAGGCCTGGAGGGGAAGACGTATGAGGAACGGCTGAGGTCACTGGGCCTGTTCAGCCTGGAGAAGAGGAGGCTGAGGGGAGACCTCATCACAGTCTACAACTTCCTCGTAAGGGGTTGTCAAGAGGCAGGAGACCTTTTCTCCATTAACACTAGTGACAGGACCCGCGGGAACGGGGTTAAGCTGAGGCAGGGGAAATTTAGGCTGGACGTCAGGAGGGGGTTCTTCACAGAGAGGGTGGTTGCACACTGGAACAGGCTCCCCAGGGAAGTGGTCACTGCACCGAGCCTGTCTGAATTTAAGAAGAGATTGGACTGTGAACTTAGGCACATGGTCTGAACTTTTGGGTAGACCTGTGCGGTGTCAAGAGTTGGACTTGATGATCCTTAAGGGTCCCTTCCAACTCAGGATATTCTATGATTCTATGATTCTATGATCATCTCATTTCCCAAAACCAAAATTATTTTATGAGTATCCCAAGTTAACACAGAGGTATAATCAGTGTTTTCTTCAGGTCTTTCTTCATTAAAGAGCAGACTGAACTAATGAGCAGGGTTTATATTTCTGCATGTGCACTAGGGGAAGGATTCAGTTGCTCTTTCATCAATTTAGTGCCTTCTCAGCCACTCCACAGTTCCCTTCTTTTTTCCTAGTTGCTGCAACTAGGCAAATATTATGCCATGATATGCCGTGAGAGGCATATCTCTCTCATGGATCTGTGCCCTGCTGGGACATGGACAGCATGTAACCAAGACCAAGTCCCACCCTTGGTGTCTGAGCTCTTGTGATCAGCAGCAGCCTTTGGCATTGCCTGGCATCCTCCCAGCCCCGGGCCACCACATGAGATGTGGGTTTCATTGAAGTCCTGTGTGAGATACCCTGGAGCCTGACAAGTTGTTTGCTTACAGCCAAACACATGAGTTGAGCTCCTTGTGTTTAAAGCAAGAATGGAGATGTAAAATGCTGCTTGATACCTACTGTATGTAACACATTTTGAGATCACGCTCTGTTTAAACAACCTCTCACAATAAATCATACTTCAAAGAATGTGTAGTTTTGTTTTACAACAATAGGGGTATACTGCAGCAAACATAATGTGCAAAAAAAATAATAAGAAAAAACTTCACATGCAATTTTGGGAGAAAACTAAATACTTTATGAGCTGGTGTACTTATCAGTATTCTGAATTCTATTCTGTCTGCTAGTCAGAGGAGAGATGAGGAAAGGTGAGAGGGACTTAGTTTGAGACAAATCTCTTTTTGTTGCAATAACATTTGAACTTATAGGTCTGCTAAGTACTAAGGTTAACACAGATTTAACCCACTAACATTAAATATTAATGTTTTATCTTTCTTTTGCATTTTAAATCAAGAATTAAAAATCTATTTGTTCCCAGAAACTATCCACAAAGACTGGAAATCTTTTCTTTTTTTTTAATAAAACTTTTTTTTTTTTTTTTTTTTTTTTTTTTAAATTAACAGGAAAATCTTCAACATAATAGCTTTTGGATTCCCATAGCTTCCAAAATAAAAGCAGAGATCATTCACACTGAGCTCCCATTGACCTCATTTAGAACTCTTTATTAAGGTACTACTTATTAACAACAGGACAAACAAAACTATGTTGGTGTTTTTTCCATAATGACCTATCTATCTGAAAAAAAAAAGTGTGAAAAAAAAAATATCTAGAATTCCAGAAAAGAACAAACCTGAAGGTCTTTTACTCTTTTATGAGTCAGAAGAAATAACTATTATGACTTAAGTACTTTGAAAATATAGACTCTAAAAAGAAATTGTGACTCCTAGATTTCTTTTTCCCTACCTTCTTTTTCAAATGTTTTCCAGTCATCTCAGAAACTCTTCTGAAGCCTTCACAAACTTAAAACTTAGTGAAGAGCAAATTCTGAAATAAAAATCTGATTTTTTACTTATTAAATAAATCCAAGTTTAAGTCCATGAAAGCCAACATTTCATGTCTGTGTCATTCCACATTCAAGTGTATTTTCCTAATGACAGTGTGTTCAGTTGAGAGGACAATATACACAATCCACCAGAAGTCCTTTTTTTTAATAATAATAATAATAATAATAATAATAATAAATAACAACAACCTTGAGAAGGATTCTCTAGACTTTATCTGTGTCAGGAGGTTTCTGGGCCACTTTTAGTACCAAAAGCTTGATTAAGCATGTCTGAGCATGGGTTCACAATTTCAAAGCTGAGTCACAGATGCCCGTTTTGTATTGTGTTTGTAAGACAGACATGGGTCCAAAGCACTGTTAGTATTCCAGTATATGTTCACAATTCTTTCTTTCAAATATTCCATATCAAAGAGTGTAATAATGGCTCTGATTTTCAGCTGTTTCACATTTTGTGAGCTGGTATATGGAGTCAATCCTACTAAAGATAGTTCAACTAAAAACTACTTCTGCTGCACTGTGGAACAAGTTCATCCACTTTTCTACACTTGCATTTTCCAGCTTGAATTTTGAACCCTCGGAATCAAAATTATTCCTAGATGTATTTACCTACGGATGTTGAAAATACAATGAAATTTCCAAATGTAGGAGAAAGTCGAGATCACTGGAATTAAGGACAGAATTCTGTAGATGAGCTCAAGAGCTCATCTAGTCCAACTTCTTATTCAAAGAAGGTCCAACAAAAACAGGTTTAATTTAACATATCTGAATAATGGGCAGCTATTTGAAAGTGTCCAAGACACATCCATTCTACAAAAATATACCTCTTTAAGAGTGTGTTTATGAATAGCAAAGCGAGAATATATTTTAACTAGAAAGTAAAGGGTGATTTATTTTCTACAAGAGATTAATTTTGTGCTGGAATGATCCAATGTACTCTGCAGAAGGAACATGAAGACAACAAGCACAGGAAGTAATAATTGAAGATTAAAGCTTTCGTTACCTTGAGTAGGTTAGCATGCACTTGTGCAGGTTCCAGTAATACAATTATAATTACACTGCATAAAGGTGCAAGAGCTGAAGTACCGTTTTATAGTTCTTATAGGCAGTTAGCCTTTTTTAATATCCTGTTCGAAGATTAAAGCTTGGATAATAACAAATAACTCTTGTTTCCTTCCTATCATACAATGGTGAAACACAATAAAGCTTCAATAATTAAAGAAATATGTAGACATCATGGTGATGAACATGGTACAAAGAAATTAATAAATTAGACAATTTGGTAAACTTCCTTTTCCAAACCTCAGCAAAATCATACGCATGAATGTGTAAAAAATGAATTTCCTAAAGGAAGCTCACATTATTACAAGGTAACAGTTATTGAGTAACTACAAAGTGCTGTTAAGGAAGTCATGCATCCATCAGAGAATTGAATTTATGCTTCAATAAAGCACTAAATATTTGCATTGCATTTTAGAGTCAGAGGAAAGATGCTCTTGTGGGTTCATCCTGTCTTTTTGCAAAATCCCATTTCTAAGCTATAGTTATAGACAATGCTTAGATTTGGAATATGAACATTCCTTTGTAATATTAAACTGCTACATGAGAAGTGTTACCATAATAGGTTTTTAAATCAATCACAGAAAGAAAAAGATATCTGAATTGAGAACTATATTTCTAAAATTTAACTTTAGTTCCTCTGAAGATTCTGACTGCCGTGACTGAGGAGAATAGAGAGGGATTTGCTCTGCTACTTGAAGGATACATGACCTTCCTGAAGCTGTATTTATATTTCTCCAAAAACAATAATAGGCTTTTGCTCCTTAGAGAGAATAAAGAAAAGGTATGTCTCTCTATTGGAAAATCCTTTGAACAAATCAGTTTTACCAAATCTTTGTGGTCTGGAGGAGGTTCTGCTTCCTGAGTGATGGAGATGTGGTTTATAAACAACCTGGCATTTAGTACACTCTAAAGCACCATTGATGTAAAGTCCTGGACCTCACAGGAAAGACTGTCCTACAGCACTGAAGTCAAGCTCAGGCTTGACTTTGGGGATCAGTTTTGCTGACAAGGTGCTGAGGGTGCTGGCAGACAGGGAATTGAGCATGAGCCAGCAGTGTGCCCTGGCAGCAAATAGCCAGCCAACAACATCCAGAGCTGTGTGGAACGGAGCACAACCACAGATGGAGCAAGGTGATCATTCCCCTTTAGTCAGCATTCATGGGAGTATCATGTTCAGATCTGGAGTGGTGTTAATGGAGGGCCACCAGGATGGTCAGATGCTGGAGAACTCACTCTGGGAGGAGGTGTTCAGGGACTAGGGTTAGTTCAGCCTAGGGCAGACATGGCTTTTTTGGTACCTAACACCAGCCCCTCAGCACCTATAAGGGAGGTCAGCAAGAAGATGGATCCAGATTCTTCAAAGCAAGGCATGGCAGGAGGATGAGAAATAATAACCAGAGATAAGCCTGAGCAACTTGGTTTGAGCACAGAAGTGACCCTGCTTTGAACAGGAGGTTGGACTAGACACCTCTTGATGTCTTTTCCAGGCTGATTTATCCTATAACCCTATCTGTTCCCAGAAAGAAACCAAATAGTAGAGAGGATTGCAGCTCAGCATGAGTCAACAATGTATTGCTGTTGCCAAAGCATCAAATATCATCCTGGCAGGTATAAAGAGGAGCAGATTTGCAAGACTAAAACAATCTTTCTTCTTTTTTGTACTAGTGGTACTTCCCAAGCTGGAGCATGGTTTCCAACTTCAGGCAAAATACGTCAAGACCAGCTCCTTGACCCTGCAAAAGTAGAGTATAATATCTGACTTTGAAGAACACATCCTGCAAAAGACAAAGATTAGGCAAAGGGAAGTAAGAATGGTCAGTTGTGTATGCAAAAAAGGATGTTAAACACATTTTGGGTGATTACTCAAAAAGGAAATGGAACGGTGGGGAAGACTCCTGTCTTCAAATGCATATGAGGCTCCTGCAGAAAAGAAACCAATAGTTTGCCCTCTTCTTGAATCACGAGTAGGAATAGCCTTAAATTGTAGCAATAGATTAAACAGCCACATATTCCCCCTTTTAAATGGTATTGTTTAGCCATACTCTACTCTGCGGTTATTTGTAAAGCCTCATTTATTGTTTGCTGACTCTTTATCTGTTCTCTAGTTAATGTGTATTTTTATATAAATTGTATATATGTGCACTGTATATAATTCAAATAGCATTGCTCAGAGAAAGAATCATAGTTTTTCATTGAAGGATGTGCTGTTTCAAGAGAGAAAAAGTGACAAACCTCTTCATGGTACACATATTTCAGTATCTATAAAGAAAATAGCCACAAAAGACAAATGTCTTGTCCTCCATGACAGGGGGTGGGGGGTGCAGAGAAGTAAATCGTAGAATCATAGAATACCATGAGCTGGAAGGGACCCACAAGGATCATCAAGTCCAACTTCTGGCTCCACACAGGCACACCCAAAAATCAGACTATGTGTCTGACAGTGGGCTCGGTGCCTTGACCACTGCCCTGGGGAGCCTGTCCCAGTGCCCGACCACCCTCTGGGTGCAGAACCTTTCCCTAACCCCCAGCCTGACCATCCCCTGTCCCAGCTCCATGCTGTTCCCTCGGGTCCTGTCGCTGTCCCCAGAGAGCAGAGCTCAGCGCCTGCCCCTCCGCTCCCCTCCTGAGGGAGCTGCAGGCCGCCATGAGGCCTCCCCTCAGCCTCCTCTGCTCTGGGCTGAAGAAACCATGGGACCTCAGCTGCAATTCTCTGCTATGTGTTGAATGAAAATCTTTCAGTTAAGCCTTAAGTCAAACCTTCAGCTGCTAGTTAGGTTTTGTTCAATCTTGATTTAAAAAAGGCTGACACACCCCCATGTCTAGAAGCAGGACAAAACCTCAGATTTTTGTATGACCCAAGTGAGACCTTCTTTTTTTTTTTTTTTTTTTTTTTTTTTTTTTTTTTTTTTTTTTTTTTTTTTGTCGGTGTACTGGATGAGGTACATGGTGAGGTTTTGGTAGTGGGGGGTTTCAGGGGTGGCCTCGGTGAGAATAGTCTAGAAGCTGTCCCATGTTAGATAAGGGCCAGGTCCAGTCTGCTCCAAAGGGACCTGCCAGTGGCCAGACCTGAGCCAGGGAGAGACGCTGGGTGGGCCTCTGGGAGAGCAGATTGAAGAAAGGGTAAAAACAAAACAAAACAAAACAAAAACAAAAACAAAACCAAAAACAAACAAACAAACAAAAAAAAAAAAAAAAAAAAAAACTGTGGTGTAACAGCAGCTGGAAGAGGCAGTCCTGCAGGCCCCCAGGTCAGTGCAGCAGGAGGGCAGGAGATGCTCCAGGCAGGCAGCACCAGTTCCCCTGCAGCCTGTGCAGAGGCCCCTGGTGGAGCAGGCTGTCCCCCTGCAGCCCATGGGTCCCACATGGAGCAGATCTCCACGCTGCAGCCCCCCCAGGGGTGGAGGAGCCCCCGGGGGAGCAGGTGGATGTGGCCTGGAGGAGGATGCGGCCCATGGAGAGCCCCCGCAGGAGCAGGCCCTGGGCCGGAGCTGCAGCCCATGGAGAGGAGCCCACACAGGAGCAGGGGTCTGGGGGGAACTGCTGCCCACCCGTGGGGGACCCATGCTGGAGCAGTTTGCTCCTGGGGGATGGACCCTGTGGGACGGAGCCGTGTGGGAGCAGTGCTTGGAGAGCTGCTGCCTGCGGGCAGCCCCAGCAGGCTCAGTTGGGGAAGGACGGCATCCCGTGGGAGGGAGTAAAAGTTGGAGCAGGGGCCGGGAATGACTGTGAAGGAGCAGGGGAGACAAAACATTAGGGACTGACCACAGCCCCACTCCTCGTTCCCCTGTGCTGCTTCTGGGGAGGAGGTAGAGAAGGGTGGATGGGGGAAAGGTGATTTTAGTTTGATTTTAGTTTCCTACTGCTCTAGCCTGTTAGTAATAGGTAATAAATTATATTAATCTCCCTATGCTGAATCTGTTTTGCCTGTAATGATAATTGTTGAGTGATCTCCCTGTCCTTATCTCAACCCTTAAGCCCTTTTCATCATATTTTCTCCCCCTTTCCCTCTGAGAAGTGGGAGAGCAAGAGTGGTTGTGGTGGAGCTCAGCTGTCCAGCTGGTTAAAACCACCACAATCAGTTATGTCCAGAATAGAAGTCAGGTTAGGTGGAACCAGATCCATCTTTTTTATTTATTTATTTATTTATTTATTTTCCACATAGCTTCCACTTGAGTTCTACCTAAAGGGAAATTATACACCTGTGGGGCTTTTCCTCTCTCCATACAGATTTCTACCATGCTGCCTGCATTGGGAAGGGGATGTTGCTTTACTCAGAACTGAGAAAACTGCTCCCATTCACTTTCTGAGTCCTCTGAATTTCCCAAGCTTTACGGGTTATTACCACTAACCACTGCAATCATTCCCATGGAACCCAAATGGCCTACTTTCCAACACAAAAGCTAAGGCATCTCTGAGGTCACAGCTAGGTGTACTGATAAGACAAGGTTGTAAAAAGAAACATCTACACTACCACTGAGTTCCTGGAGAAAAAGGACTTTGTCCCTCAGGGATGCAATGCTGTGCTACAGAGGAAGTTCTCCCACTGCAATGCTGGCAGGTGGCAGCAGAGAAGACCCAGGGGCAGGAGACAAGGCAACCAGGAGAGGCTCCAAACGAAAAGCTGGATGTGGTGTTGGACACCTCAGTCGTGACCTCCTCTGTTTAGTCATCTTCAGCTCAGAGGGCCATGTCTTTGAGTCTTTTATTCATTGGCATTTTCTGCTAGCTAGCTAGCTAACTAGATAGGCAACAGTTAATCACCATCTGACCCACCCTGCTTACTGGGCCAGTGAGATTGTGGCAGCTTGTTTTGCTTACTGACCAGATGAATTTGAAAAGTAAAATGTCATTGCTTGCATATTTGCTGTTGTTAACACCAAGAAGGCAAAAAGCCCTACCAGCTTTATATATCTATTACTTCTGTAGATAAACTCTAAGAAGGTGGTGTTTTTTTTTTTTGTTTTTTTTTGTTTTTTCCCTTAACACTGGGCATTTATTGAGTTTCTGTCTAATCTTCAGCCAGGCAAATTGGAGGGCCAGGGAAGAATGTCACAATATATACCACAAACTGATCTTTGAAAAATACCAGTCCGGAGGTGGAAAAAAAAAAAAAAAAAAAAAAAAAAAAAAAAAGGTGCATACTGGTGCATTATGAAAAAGGCCCAAATTCCCATTTACTTCTTTATAAGGAATTGATCTAACTTGTGGTGAATAAAAATTGCACAACTGCATCTGAATGTTTTCTTTAATTCTAATTTGTAATGAATCCCTTTATGCTTCCTACGTTGTCATCTGTCTCAACAACATTAAATTTCAATTTGTTGACATCTGGTCCAGTCTAAATCAAATCAAAGATGTTTGACATTGCAGAGCTGTACGCAACAAGCTCCAGACAAACAGCAGAGGTTGGGCAGAATTTCTCAAACACTGCAACAGAACTCCCTCGTACTCAATTCACAATGAAAAATAATGTGATAATCAAGTATTAGAAGAGAAAGAATCAATAATTAAAAAGGGAAATCAGAGGTCTGGTTCTTTCTACTTTTTAGAACTTTTTTATAATTGTGAATTATAATAATTCTACTGAGGTCAGCAGAATTGATCTGGTAGAAAAAAAAAAAATCACATTTTATCACTTTGAACAAAAGTTGGTTGATTTTTAATATTGATATGAATATTCTTTATTATTCACAAATGCATCATTCTAGTCCTCTTGTAAAACTGATATAAATAAGCTTCCTGTAGCCAAACTTTTCTACCTGAAATGTTGTCTTATGTAATGGATAAAACTTTCCTCAGGAAATCTGAAGCAGAGTCAGTAAAGCAAGTCAGAAACAGAAGGTTCCAAAGTAGGAAATGATCTCATGTCTTACAGATTGTCTTCTTTCTTACTAAAAATCCAAAATAGATTAGCTGAGTAATTTTTAAACCTTTAAGTCATTAAAATGACTGAAACATTTTCCAGAGTTACTTGGGAGGGAGAAGAGCTCTTTTCCACTATCGGAAGTTATTTTGTTCGTTAATGTCTGATTGAAGCTTTGTAAGGGCTTAAAGGTATGTAAATTTTTGGAGCCTGTATGAAATAGTGTTTAGACTCTAGACAGGGAAGACAGAAACAAAAAGGGAGTGAAGATGTATAATGAGAAAAAATTAGGGTGGAAGTCAAGCACCCCTGCATTGTCATCTTGGCTCTGAAACATTTTGAAGTGAGCTTTCAGCTAGATATAAGTTCTTACTTCCGATTTTTCTTTTGTGAAATGTAAATAGATTATAGGTTTATGAGAATTAGTGTGCTTGTACAGTGCTTTAAAACTCATAAAGTGAATTTAAACAGAGGACATATCCATTAAAGAATGGAACAGGAAAGGTAATTGCACAGGCAAGATCTAGGAAGGGGAAGATTTAGGTGGCATTAATGTTTTCATTTCATCCAGTGCAGAGCTCCTGAGGAAAAGCTGTCTCTGTTAATTTCACTAAGGTAATTGTACCCTCCTGGCCCTGCAGACCCTTTTAGACTGTCCATGTCCACATCAACCAGAGCACCATCCAACAGGATTTCTGGTCCCTTGTAGTATCTCCTGGGTTACATTTTGCAAAAGAATCTGCCTGCCTACACTGCATTGTAGGTTTTCCCCAGGTGGTTACAGAGGTTTAATAGGCAACATCCAAGACATCTGCAGTGAGATCTGTTCTCTCAAATAACACAGTCTTTACAGTATAATTTCATATGCAGTTTGAGCTCAGTTGTCATCATTCCCAAACTAGTGGCTGCAGTACTTCACTGAAATATCCTTTTCATTATATGAGTTTACATTAGTCCACAATATACATAATGCTTTTTTGGGGAGTGGGGTTTGTGTCTGTTTGTTTGTTTAATTGAAGATTTCCATACCAAATTATTAGCTTTGAAAATGTAAAGATCCCCCTGAATGAAATAATAGTTATAAGAATATCACTGTAGTGCTAAATACAATCAAGAGAAAGAGTTGCGTCTTTGCAAAGGCCAGTGGCATTTATCAATATGTTGTAAAAAGTATGAATGCATACCATCCTCTGGTAGAACTGACTGTGTGACTGAAAGAAAATAAAGTCCTTTTAGCAAATAGATCAACTCACAAAATGAAGTTCATGATTTTTCTTCAACACCCCAAAATGTGCTGAAAGACCCAGCTTTAGCCCAGAGGATGATACAAGCTCAGCAGCAGCTAATCTAACCTATGACCACCTACAGCTACAGGTGAAAGCTGTGGAGGGTGCATGAGGAAACATGATGATGAGCACCTACAACACTGTTAGCAATCTGATGGATAACTTTGAGCTAGCGTACAACTATTTCTGCAGAAAAGAAACATGCAGGATGGAAATGTGACCAAATCAGAAAATACTAGTATATATATGCAGAAGAGTGCTGTTCTCTACCCAATGCCATGGAGATGCCGCATGTCAAAGCCCCACAACAACCATGTACGCTACAGGCCTGTTAAGTGCAGCCGCTCTTCGCTGACCTCAGTTTCTAAAACAGAAATAAATAAATAAATAAAAAGCAACACAGACATACCTAGCAAGAAGAGCTCCACATGAAGACCCTAGGTGCAACAACCTATGTGAAGTGATTTTGTGGGCTCTAAGCAGCTGCAGACACCATCTTGCAGAAGGCCTGTGTCAAGACCAGAGGCTCTATTTGGTCTATTTTTAACTGTAAGAAGTGCACGTATGATTCAGTGTCATGAACCTCCCTACTCTCTTTACCTGTTGAAGGATGATGCCAATCCTGTATTCCCCCACCTTCCACCTCCAAGTGTGTTGAAAGATCTGCCTGTCATATTTTAAAACGGACCTCACCTTATGTTGAATAACAGCCATTAATATGATCCTAGGCCACCAGACTGTGTGGTTGGTCATAAGTGCCTGAAGCTATTGAGACTTCTTCAGTATGCCTGTTGGGGAGGAATGAACAACTCAGGCCCTTCACCCTCAAGTTATCAGCTGCCCCATAGTGGGTGATGGATGGGCAAGCATTTTCTAGAAGTGCTCCAGGCAAGGATCTGCTACCAAAAATCACTTCCCATAGAAACCTCCATGCAACCTTTGCTCCTGCAATCACCTGAGGAAGTTGCTTCTGTGAGGGAAGAGGGAAATAAAATAAAAAAAGAGTCTTGACATCCTGCTTTTCTTCCTTAGCCTCCAGGCTTCTATTTTGGGTAAAATGGGCAAATTCTTCTATTTTGGGTAGAATGGGCAAATGCTTCTTCACCGAGCATCTGCCAGGAGCTGAGGGGAAGGGGATGGATGGAAGTACGTCAGCTGGCTGCAGTCTTCTAAGGGTCAGTTCTGAGTCACCTAGTCATCATTGTTACCACTTAACAAACAGGATGACCAATGCCTTCCACAAATGACTAAGTGGCTATAACTTTTATTTTCACTTTTCTCTCTTCTTTTTATTGGGTCTGGTTTCTCATGTCAACACTTCATAACTGTCTTTAAAGTCAAACTTTCAAAGAGTATCCTCCCAGACTCAGTTATACATGTTAAAGGGAATTGAATTTCCAACCTAACAGCCTGAAATTCAGCAGCACCAGGGCCACATCCTAGCTGAAGTATTTCTCTCTGGGCTGTCTTACTCTAGAAGCAGGTTGACATGGTGGAGCACATGGAGGTACAGGACAACACATGCCCTCATTCCTACCTGCTCTCCCACATAAATATGTGTCAGAGGCTTGTCCTCTGCTGTGCTAGTGCACTGCTGGGTGGATTGCTAGGATTATTTGCATTACTCAAATAGCCACACTTCTGAGGAGAGGCTGAAGTGTGAGGCAGGAGTATCCTGGAGTCTAAATCCATTTTATATGTCACCTGCTGGACTGTGGTGCTTCCCAGAAAATACTTCCCAGAAAAAAAAACTAGCTGTTAACAGTATGATAGTTGCAAAAAATGGTCTGCAGAGGAACACGTGTTCTAAACACATTGTTATTAAGGAACCATGTAATTATAATATTTTGGTGATCTGATAATAATACCTCACTGAATTATCCAAAGTAATAACATCTCAATATATATATATATATTAGAATATTATATGTTCATCTTTTCTGCTTGAAAAATGCTGTTACTCTCAATGTTTCAGCATCATCAATTCAATTGAATAATCAATATTTTCCCTGGAAGAGCATTAAGAAGGTAGAATCAACATAATTTATTGTTCTTTAGCCACAAATCTATTGTGTGATGATGAATACTATGATAGGCTCAATTTAACATGACTATTATGGACTTACATACATGTATGTGACTGCTAGGTTTTAAACTTGCCAGTAATAGCAAGAAACATAACATAAACTGGCATCTACACCTTTGCAATGTTGGAGCTAATACACCTTTCACTCAATGATCAAATGCTTCAATGTTCAATGAAATTATTGCAAAATTATGCTAATGAAAACCACAGGAAAATCAGGCCCCAAAATCATTCTTATAGCCCAGAAATTATGTAGACACAGTTTGAACTGATCCTCATATTCTGTAAATCATATTGATACTTTGATTTACAGCAGCTGAAAAATCTGTCCCACCAAATATAAATTATAGGCTTCATCTGAGAGAAAAATCCCTGGGAGGCTTCAGCTGATATAGAATCTATGTTCTGTTTCAACGTGTTGAGTCTGTGTATTATCAGTGTATGTCAAAATCTTTAGTTGCTGAATAGCACACATTATACTCATGCGTAAGTAATGCATGGACAAGTTCAATAACCAAAGCTGTGGTCTCAGATCTCCCCTTTCCTTCCCAACCTGCAGCAGGGATTTCAAAATGAGTCTTTCTTTCCGCCTCCATGGCATTGCTCATATCTGCAAGCCTTTACCCCTGGCTTTCTGTCGTGGTGCACGACCCTTTTAACCTCTCTTCTTAACCTTCCAAAGTACCTTGGAAGTACAAAACTTGCTTTCCATGTTCTTGGGACAAAGCAGCACACTCAGCTCAGTTATCAGACGATGTCTATCATTCCAGTGCTTTTCTTCCTGGGTATTTTTAGGGATGTGTATCTTTCCTGAGAGATGGGTCAGATATATAAATATATGGTAATTTATTCACTCTAATTACTTTTTAAGTTCCTACAATCCATCTATCTAGAAAGTAGGTATACTATCCCTTGAGCGACTACAGAAATTGCTTACATTGCTTAAAACATTTGGAATGTGAATAATGCATTTTTCCTTCTCAAACAGGCTTCAGTCACTGTAGACAGGAATAAGATGAGGCAATTCACCACAGTGTCCAGAGATGTCTTGACACCACAATCTGGGACTATGTCTGTTGTATTGCATAGCCTCCAGTGATTTCCCTTCACTTTACTGCTTTGGTTAGAGATCTGAATGTGAACCAAATATTACCCAATAAATTCTCATTGCCATAAAGGTAATTAAGATTGTGGGCCAAACTTTAACCATGTTTTAAATGTTGCAGTTTCAGGAAAGATCATTCTCTACTAAAAGTTCAACTGGTGGTGTTAGAGCAGTTTAGCCAGTTCTCTGTGGCTACCTCTACACAAGCAAATTACAAGTTACCTTAGTAGGCTCCTGGGCACTGAAATACCTTATCCTGTAGTGTTAGAGCCATTAGCCTGTACCGACTAGCTTTTTCCCAGATAATTGCTGTGGACTGTTCAAAAGTTAATACAGTTGGTGGAGATTGCCTTCAACGGGTCATGTGCACACAGCCCACCTCTTTGGGAGGCTTAGGGTGTTTGTCAGCATAGACATTGGCTGTCAGCCTCAATTACTATGAATGTTCCTGGGCATTTTCATTCTGCCATCTTAAGCACGGATTAAAACTGTGTATACTCTTAGCACATTAGCATATTGCAAAGCAGAATTTACCCTAAACACTACTGGATGGGCTTTAAGATAAAATAAATCATTTCCATGAAAACTAGGACTAATATTGAGTCCAGGAACTGTTGCCACACTCAGCAGATAAACAATACTTTCTTAAACCTCTGTAACACACTCAAACATTTGATGTCTAAAAGTGTAGCCTACATTATGAATACCTTAAGGCATAATACATATTACTACTACGGTGATTATTATTTCATGAAAAAAAAAAAATAATAAGCACGTATACTAGTTAGAATGCCTGGGCTGAAATGGCTGAAAGCTAAGGACATGTCCCTGTTACATAAAGCTTTAAAACTATTTCTTTTTCAAGTAAAGGGATGAGTATGCACATGTAGTCTGTCTTCAATCAATAATACAGCAATGTCATCATGGACAACCGCTTCAATAGATTAAAACACCCCCAACCTCTTTGTAATTCAATATGGTGGGAGGAGAAGGTCATGGCTTTATTCATTCCTCTATTAAAATTAAGAGGAAGATGTATTAACTTTGAATCCACATGATAATGTCTACAAGCCAATATACTGGGCAATAGCTTTATATTTTAATTAAAATAATAACTAGAAACTGAAAGACTCAAAGATATTTTCAGTGCAGTAATATTTAAAACTAAACAGTGATAAAACAAGGTAAATCAAGGAATATGTAAGTTTCAAAAAGCACTGGTTAATACATCAATAAAAAGATAAATTCAATTATGTTTTCTCATCTTGAGCTCTAACATCTTCCTCAAATAACTTTTGGAAATTAATGATAACAACATAGGAGCACTGTGCTGGAATTTAGTGCAAACAGGAGTTAAAATCTTTATGCATGACAAATATCTGATGAAAGGTAAAAATCTACGGTACTTACGTTATTTCAAGATCTTCTCTTTGCCTTCTCTTCTTTAGCAGAGGACCCTTACTTTAGATGCATGCGTGGGTACTGGTATTGTTGCTGGCATCATGAAAACTGTCAGAGTTCCTGAGATTAGATATGATTTTATACATATTTATAGCAGAGTAAAGAAAAGAACATCAATATAAAGCTAGCCAAAAGTTGGATGATTAAATTAATACGATAGCAAACTTGAAATCAGGGCCAAGTTTAGTACTCTGAATGTGAGGTGGCACCCATGACAAGAACTCTGATGTTCATTACAGCAAACCCGGCAGCAGGAATAAAAAATATCCAGAATCACTGCATAAGTGTGACTGTTTCTGAAAGGTTGTATCAGTGAGGGTTTCCACAAGGGAGGTCTGCACAGGCTTACTCTGAAATTGTGTTCAAACTGCCCTGGCCCAAGATCAAGAACCATGTGTGCATGAACAAAACTGCTGTCTGAAAAGCCTTTGCAGAGCAGGTAAGAAGACAGCTTCGTCTCTCTGCCCTGGTGGCTAAGTGCTGACTGATTTTGTGTTTTGTTTTGTTTTGTTTTAAGTAGAAAAGATTGTATGTACATGGGTTAAATGTGTGAAGGTGTAATGGTACATCTCTTGCCACCTGGGAGAAAGTGGCCAGTATGGCAAAGCACTGTGGTGATTCAGCTTCTCGGGCACTACCTGTGACAAGTTAAAAATTATATTTTAGTAAATTTATAGATTATAAATATGTTACATTTTATAAATACGTAATACAACTTGAAATTTGGGAAAGGAAACAAAAATGCCAGTTTAAAACTCTGTAAATCCAAAATAAATTCACAACTTCAGAAATTTTTATACGACCTGCCTACTTTTAGCTAGCTCCTGTCACAATAGTTGCAGGGAATAAAAACTAGTATTTTACATCTAACATACTTTGTATTAAGATTACGTAAATTCTCTATAGATAAATACAATAAATACACGTACAGAAAACCCTGGAATAGAAGTATTCTTAAACCTTATTTGCTGAATACACATTTAACTGTTTTAAAATAAAGAATGTATGTAAATGTGGCAATGAAAGCTTTCAGAAATATTTTGGAACTTTACAATTTTATTGAGAAATGTGTTGATTTCTTTGAAAGATAAATCTATTAAGTTCAAAATAAAGCAACAGTAATAAGTAATAATGTAAGTGATGGCTTTTTCTTTCCAGTTTATAATCCTTGCAAACCCATAGTAAGCTATATTTAATTTGTTCAGATAGAAGAGGAAAAGCTACAGTAACCTTCTACCATCCTCTCCACAATTAATATTTTTTACCCTCTTGTCATGTTAAAGGGAACTTACCAGAGTCCAACATTTGCCTGTTTAAGAGCCCTCCTAATGGTTTCACTGAGACAGCTTCACAACGTTTAAAGTAATTAGTAGGGCAAGAGAATAGGCACTGATAAATACACTTCATGCAGTGATACTATTGTTATTATTACTTATGGTAATAGTGCTAGCAAAATGTTATCCCAGGTATTTCTCACCAAAGGGTGAAGGTGCAGAGCTTACCAGGGGGACTCCCTGTCTCAGTGGAGAAGAAGCACAGCCCATCAACTGCCTCTGTTAGGTATTAGGTATTAGGTATTAAGCAGTTTCAGCATGTACTTCATTAAGCTCATTATCCTTCAAGGATGTTAATTTTAATATTCATTTAACAAATAATGAAGCAAAAGCTTTCACTCTGGGCACTGTGACCTTCAAGACTCTTCTGCCACCAGAAGTGTGCTGCCCTGCCACCACAAGATTCCTGCCTTCGGCAGCCTCTCATACCAAACTTGCAAACCTCCATCCACGAAGATTGCATAAGAGATAAACAGAAGCAGGCTGCTCAACTCCCCTTTGCCCAATGCTGGTGCTTATCAGTGATGCTAACAACTCTGACTATTCTTCATACCTCTGGAGGCTCAAGTCACAGGCATTTCTTCCACTGATTTTTTTTTTATTTTTTTATTTTTTTTTCACAGTGAGTTACACTTACATACTATAAAATAACAAAACCATTTCTGCCTAGTTAGCAGTGCTTAAAGTTAATCCTGTGTTTTTACAAGAGCATAAATTTCTGTTTTCATTAGTCACATGAGCAATGAATATGTGACGTATACCTGAGTGGGCTGTACAAGTGTACATCACTCACCTGCAGTAAGAAGTTACATCAATGGGTGAATCCTACATCAGAAAGAAACACTAAGATTTTGCTTCTTCTGATCTTCATCTGGTCTAAAAACTGTCTGAGGCATGAGCTGAGACTGGTTTTGTTGTTTCAGACAACCTTTTTTTTTTTTTTTTTTTTTGTACCTTTTATAATTTTTGGTATTATTATTGTTGTTGTTAATATGAGTTAACCACTTTAAAATATAACCAATTTAAACCAGAAATCTTTCTCCACATTCATGTTCCCTAAAAGCTTCATTGCTTGTTTGGTCACTGTGTACCGTAAAATAGAAGATGCACCTTTGATTTTCAACTTTAATTACTATGAAAAGCAGTTTGGATAGGAGAAGATAAAGCCCCAGAATTTGGAATCAGAAATTCCAGGATGTATTTGTAGCTGAAACCCTTAATGATCATGGACTAAGCATTTCATACCTCTCGGTTTCTTTACATTTAAAATAGAATAACAACACTCATCTCACTTGTGAAGTTCTTTGCAAGTTACAGATAAGAAAATTATATGTGATTTAGGTGTGGTTCTCTTATTCTATCCTTGATTTACGTTCCAATAAGAATGAAAGTGAGACACATCTCACAAAAATCAAGTTACTGCCACACTTGTTCACTTCTCATTCCTGCCTTACAAGTTAATATTTTTCATTATTATTAATATTATTGAGTACTTTGCATTTTTTTTCTCCTAGAGTAGTTCCTGAGTAAGGAGGGCATATGATCTAACTTTTTTAAATGTACACAACCAGCAGCTTTGATCTTGGTCACCAGGATTTATGAAATTAATATGTGAAATAGTAATTACTGAGATCTATTTTGCTTCAGTGTCAATATGTATAGATAGGACATTGATTTATTTATTTTTTAACATTAATCATATTCGAGACTATCATGTAAACAAAACTCAACATGCTAAATTACTGTCAATGCCAGAAATTTGGGAGAACCTAACTATAGTGAGCTGCTCTGTATGAACTATGAAAATCTTGCTCTTGATTGAAACTACAGTGGAAGAGAGCCTTTATTCTGTCATGATATCTGATATACAGCAAAGCAGTTTTCATTCCTTTGAGAAAAATACAATTCAAATTTTAATCTGTTTACAAGAGTACCAAGAACACTGCAGAACATTACTATTTCTGATGAGAAAATGAGTACTCTGACTATTAACATACTGAGAGTATAAATAGAAATATGTAAGAAGTGCACTCCTTACATCTTTCATGTCTGTTTCATAGCAGAGTGGAAGGACAATGGTAGTGGTGTAGGGCACTAAGACATATTAATAATTTATAATGTATTATATATATTTATATATTAATATACAAATGTAAATACAGAAAATATAACAGCTATTTAATGAGGTGAAAAGACCAGAAAAACTATGAATTGCCTCGTTTTCCAAAACTCCCTATAAAATGTATTCAATGAGTCTGGAAGTCCTGCAGTATTTTTTTCTGATTTATTTATGTTTAATATCTGATATCTTACATGGTTTTTTACCCTACTTCAACAGGTTTTTCCCACTACAGCTTCTCATTACTTATCACATAACAGTGATTAGCCATAAAAAATTATAAAGACATGTGAGCAAGCCATAAACTTCCTGGGTTTTATTCTGGCACACATATTTATTTTATTTTATTTTATTTTATTTTATTTTATTTTATTTTATTTTATTTTATTTTATTTTATTTTATTTTATTTTATTTTATTTTATTATTTTATTTTCATCTAGTTGTACATAAGTAAATGCATTGCAGAGACTAAATGCTATTGTGCTGCCTCTTGTGAGATTGTTTTTTTGTTGTTGTTGTTGTTGCTTTTGGCAACACAGAGCTTTTTAATTTAAAAACAATATGTGTATTTTTACAAGCAGCTGGTGTTTAAAGTATGTTTGTAAGCAAATTGCAATTGATGTCTTCTCTCCTAATTTGGTACCCAGGGACAATCTTGAAAATTAGATCTACATATGACTAACAAAAATTTGTTGCACAATGTAATTAACTGAACCGAGGTAGACCCTCATAAAATGACACTAAATATGAGAGGTAAGTCTCAGAGGTCTTGTGTCATCGTGTTTGCATTATGATTCATGCCTGAGCAAGCTACCACCTAAGTAAGCCCTTTGAAGCAGCTTTCATCACTTTTGAGAAGGTGAACTGCGCACCCTGGTGGAAATACAGGAGATACAGGCAGAAAGCAAGAGTTTGAGGAAGCAGTAAATGTTGAAGCACCAGAACCATAGCTGGATCCATATAAAGGCCCTCGTGTGAAGCTGTAGCCACTGTGCATTACATCCTCCTGAAACACCCAGGAGCTTCTTCTGAGCCTGGTCCTTCTGCTGTGCTCTTCTCGGCCAGTGGTGCCGGCATGGGCCCATCCCCACACCTCTTCGAGGTCTCACAGGGGCCACTCATATAGATAAGTACGCACATAGAATATAGAGGGCTACTATGAAGAGCAGATGAAGACTGCCTGAACCTTATGTGCCCAGTGCACATGCTTTTGGTTAGATACTTTTGGTTAGAGCCAACGCTGACCTTCAGGATACTCTCGGTTTGAGCGAGTCCTTGGTGTATCTCGTGTAACTAGGCCATTTAGAGCAACATCAGCATCCAAACCTACCAGCCAGGTTTGGCTATAAGGTACCATCAAATGTCTAGAAACCCTTCCTCTGTTCCTCACTGTGCCCCAGAGGGACCAGCTATGCCACCTTGTTCCATGGTTCCCACCCCTACCCCTAGTCCTGCTCTGTGGCCCTGCTTTTCCCCTGCCCCAAGTCTCACATTAGCCTTTTTCCCTCCTCCTTTTCCCCTTGCCACGCACAGCTGTGTCAGCCAAGGTCAGCAGCACTTCTGGCACCTCCCCAGAACCAGTCCAGCAGCACTTAGGAAGCGGGAAATGGAGCAGAGGGTGTCCACAGTTCCCTCTGTGTCCTCAGTAAAGCCCCTGCCCAGCGAGGGGACATCCTTGGGACCATCTGTGAGGCCACAGGCTGGCTCTGCCACTACAGCTAACTGAGAGCTCAACTTGGCTTGTATCCCTCCCCAGCGCCAAACAAACGCCTGCAGAGTAGTCAGCAGACATGAGGAACTATGTTTTTTTGTTGTTGTTGAGTTTTGTTTTTAATTTTTACATCTTAATTTCTCAAAATACCTCCCAAGCCTTGTCTCATGTGAGTACAGTGCTGAAGTACAGTGAACACACTTCTGAACAAAAAGTGTGGAGCAAGGCTAAACCTTAAGGGACAAACCCACAGCCGATGAACCATCTCAGTGGCCATTACAAAAATGTATTCTTTCGTTTGAACCTCATGAGTATTTCTGTGTGTGCCTACAAGTTCAAGGACACCCTTGTAGTTTTGTTTTCTGTTAGAAATATCAACACTTTGTTTCCCACCTCTCCTTGTGTGCCCCTGGACTTCTTCAGGGGAGAAACAACTCCAACAAGGTAATGTTAACACAAGTGGCCCTGACATGACAAATTGTTCATCCTCAAGTAGAGACTCCCACTCTAGCAGGTCCCCACCTCTGTAACTCCTCATCCTCTATTCCAAAGATTAAATACATTAGAGGGATAACCTTTTCTGTCATGGGAAGTGTATTCCAAAATCAAGCATGTATTGCAGAAGTTGCCTGGTCCATCCTTTGATTTCAGGTAATGGCATTTCAGCTCAAGACACCAGCTCCTCCAAAACACAAGAGAAACACTGTCTGGGAAGTTGTCTTATGTATTCCTGATAAGCCTTTTAGATATTTTGCAAATTGGCAGTGTTAGCTTCTGCTAGAAGACAAGTCCAAGTCACTCTGTAGCAGTCACAGGGCTGATGCTTAAGCTGATCAGAAACCAGATATCAAATCCCTTTCTCTTCCCCAGGTGGAACAGTCCCAGCTCTCTCAGCCTTTCCTCACAGGAGAGGTGCTTCAGTCCCTTCATCATCTTTGTGGCTCTTTGCTGGACCCTTTGCTGTATGTCCACATCTCTTTTTTACAAGAGAGCCCAGAACTGGACAAAACACCCCAGGTGTGGCCACACCAATGACGAGTAGAGGTGAAGAATCACCTCTCTCAACCTTTGTCCAGTGCAGCAAGAATAGCATTAGCCTTCTCAGAAGCAAGGGCATATTACAGACATTTTTGTTCAGACCCATGCTGGTGAGATGGCTCTTAAACACTGCTTCAGAGTCATGGCTTTGCTCTCTGCTTGTCACTACATGGGCACAAGGTCGACAAAAGAAACTTTATGTTTTAGGTCAGACAATCACGTCTTGAAGAAGACATGTATTTAGCAGCAGTATAACGCTTTTATAGAAAGTGCATATATTTGTTTAGGTGTAGCAAACAAATACATATTCTGATAAATATTTTTCAAACGAATGTCAAAATAAGTAAATAAATTCAAGGTATGGGATTTGTTCTTTTAATCACAGATTTAATGTAATCACCCTAGACCAGAGTAACTGGATGGATAGCTATAGTCAGCGGAAATGGAGGAAATATACTCTGAAGTGAGCAAGAAGGAAGTCAATGAATCTGGCCTCATGCAGTGTTTCAAGAGCACCATCTTGTGGTTTTCCCTTCCCAGAACATATTTTATATTTTTAAAATCTCTATACTACACCACAATTTCCTCAATAGGGATGTCAGCCCTTGGATTTAGGAGTATATATTCTGGGAGTTGATGAGGCAATTCTTATTGCCATCTTAATCTAGATCCTTTTTTTTTTTTTTTTTTTTAAACTCTGTGAGTCAGGGAAGGATACACTATTTTACTATTTTTAGTCTTTACTATTAAATATTCTGAGCTTTTTTTTTTTTTTTTTAATTTATTTTATTATTATTTATTATAGTGGTTGCTGCCAGAACTTTATGTTTTAAACATTTAATCAAACAAAACATTCAGCATTATAAAACCTAGCTTGTTTGCGGTGGAGCATTCAGCTACTGACAGAATATCAGCAGATTTGCCATGGGCTAGACATCAGTATCCCAGGAAAACAGGGAGGTTGTGTGCTAAACCAAGGTGCCAACAATTCTGCCAACAGTTGCATGGTTGAAGTAAGCTTTTATTTTTTATTTATTTATTTATTTTTTTGGCTTGGTTCTTCCATGTCTCATGGTTCTCATGGCACAAAACCTGCTGCTGGAAGATAAATTACACTGATATGTGCATGCAAACTCATCCTTATTTTTAAAAGTGATTATATCATCAGTTTAATCAACATCTGACATTTCCTTAGTTTTTCTGGTTGCTGTGGTGGGACAGCTGAAAATGTCTTTAATGTTTTCCAAAAAGAAGTAAGCACCTCTTTGAACTGCTCAATAGCAACAGATGACCTCCTTGGGTTCTTCAGATTAACATCATCAGTGCAGGAGAGAAGAGTTGTCAAATGTGGATACTTACTGTTGATTTTCAAGTCCTAAATCCCTGCCTCTACCTCCCCCACAGGGAGAGGCAATCGGGGTGAAGGTAAGAACCATTCTGGTATCAAAGCTTTTCAGGCTGGGGGAATGGCTACTAACTGGGGTAATTTACAAAGCAGAAAAATGCCCTGCCCTTTCTTTCCATGTAGATCCATGCCCAGAGATAAGCAAGTAACTTGGAGGAATTTGCATTGCACCAACCAGCTAAGGAACTCTTCCATCCTGCACTGGTAACACACATATTATGGGTTTCCTATGCTGTTCATAGTAGTCCTTGAATTTCCTGTAAAATTTTCCAAGCTTCCAGGAGTCACAGAATCGTTTAGGTTGGAAAAGACCCTGAAGATTATCAAGCCCATCAACCAGGTATTTATCACCCTTTGTAGATCTGAAAGGTGCAAGTACTCTGGCTAAGAAGTTTACCTTGCTCCTGCCATATCACTGGGGCCATGAGTTGGCAAGTCTGAAAGCATTTTTGACAACACAGCTGTAGTAATTGGACACTTATTGCGGTATTGTAGTAATTGGACACTTATTATCTCTGTGTGGCAACTGCCATGCCATTCTCCTATGTTAGTTATTAATCTTGTTTTGATTACATATCAAAGGCAGGTTCAGGAAGAGCTCGGCACAGACATTAAGAATAATTTGCATATGCTACTGTGTTCCCACTTTTGGCACTTAATTCTTCAGCATTCGTGAGATCACAAGCTAGTACTAACGTGTAATGTCTCTAAAAATAGCAGCTTCCTCACTCAGCAGTAGATGCTGGTATGGAGATGGAGATTGACTGTCTACTCTGTTTTTTGTTTGTTTGTTTGTTTGTTTTACACCATTCACTGAACTGGAGCTATTTGTGAGGAGACCAAACATTATGTGGCATTCAAGAAGATGCATATGGTTTTCATATGGTTCCAATGCTATGCATCATTGGGAAAGATTTCAACTACTGGGCAAGATTATCATTAAGGAAGAAATAGCAGTGTGACCACCATAGATTCTCATGCTTCTGTTTAAAAATTTTGCATAGTTTTTTAACAGGTCCAGATCCTTAAGAAGCTATCACAAATGGACTCCTCTGGGATATGAAGCTCCCTGCTCTTAGCAGAAAGTAATTTATGATAAGGTTTTCCTAGTTTCTATGAACACATATTTGCTTGCTACACTTAAAAAAATATAGGTGCTTTCTATAAAAGCTACTAAATACAGATTCCTTCTTCAAGCAGTGATTGGCTGCACTAAAACATAAAGTTTCTTTTGCTCACCTTGTGCCCATGTAATGACAGGCAGAGAGCAAAGCCATGTCTCCAAAAGAGTGGTTAAGAATGCTGGTTAAAGTGGACTCTCATCAGTGTGTATAAATACCTGAAGAAGCAGTGAAGATAGAAGCAGGCTCTTTTCAGTGGTACACAGTGACAAACAGGACAAGAAGCAATGGACACTCACTGGAATATAAGAAGTTCCCTTTGGACAACAGAAGTCAATAATTCTTTACTGTGAGAGTGATGGAGCACTGGCATTGGTTTCTCATAGAGGTCGTGGACTCCCTCCTTGGAGATCTTCAAAAGCTGCTTGGACATGGCCCTGTGTTTGCTGTACTGTTCATGAACTTCCTATAAGATTTTCATAATTTCTAAAAAAGGACCAAGAGTCACAGAACCCACAGGTTGGAAAAGACCCGTAACGTTATCAAGTCCAACTATTAACCTGACATACTGAGTGCCATCACCAAATCATGTCCCTAAGTGCCATGTTCACATGTCACTGAACTACTTTCAGGGATGGGGATTCCACCAGTTCCCTGGGCAGCCTGTTCCAATACCTAACCACCCTCCCTTTAAAGAAATTCTTCTTGACATTCAACCTAAACCTCTTCTGGCATGACTTGAGGCCATTTCCTTGCATCCTAACACTTGTCACCTGAGAAAAGGGACCAACACCCTCCTTGCTGCAATTTCCTTTCAGGTAACTAGCTGTAGAGTGTTATGATGTCTCCCCTCAACCTTCTCTGGTCCCACTTCCCTCGGGTGCCCTGAAATACCTTGTTTTCTAGTCTTTTCATCTTTTTTGTTGCTCTTCTTGAAACTCAATCCAGATATTCAATAACTTTCTCGTACTGATGGGCCCAAAAGTGCACACAATATTTCAGGTGCTGTATCACCAGTCACACTTTGCATTTCATTTCTTTTCAAACTCAGGTTGTTATTCAAAGCAGTTTATTGATTACTTTCCAGATTATCAGTTTATGCTTTTGGCTTAGGACTCATAGTTTCATATTTTGTAATAGATTTAACATAGGGTTCTTATTTTTTTTTCCAGTAGACTATCCCTCACACCCCACCCTGAAGTTAGGGAAAAATGTCCGTTTCTTCATATTGTTCATATCCCCATGATCACTGAAGCCACATAGCCTAATTCCTTCCACATAGCTGCAAGTAACAAGGAATTTTTCTCAAAATTCTGCATAAGCAAGCAGAATGCTTAAACAGATAAGTTTCTACAGGAGGGAAAAATAAAAAGCTGTCCTTCACTTTCTCTGTGTACAAGTCATTAGGCTTATTGGAAAGTAGATACAGCCTACATTAGTAAGTTCAAAACCTGAAAATCTATTAAGTTTGTAACATCCACATTCAGCTTCAAAACAGACAAACTTTAGAATCATAAAGCTTGGAAAAGACCTCCAAGATCATCTGGTCCAACCATCGCCCTAACACCAATGTCACTCACAAAACTGCATCCCTAAGCACCACGTCCAACCTTTCCTTGAACACCCCCAGGGACGGTGATGCCACCACCTCCCTGGGCAACCCGTCCCAGTGCCTGACTGCTCTTTCTGAGCAGAAATGTCTCCTAATTTCTAACCTGAACTTCCCCTGGCACAACTTGAGGACATTCCCTCTGGTCCTATCACTGGTTATCTGCGAGAACAGGCCAACTCCCAGCTCCCCACAGCTTCCTTTCAGGCAGTTGCATAGAGCAATGTCTCCCCTGAACCTCCTCTTCCCCAGACTAAACCACCCCAGCTCCCTCAGCTGCTCCTCACAGGACTTGTGTTCCAGGCTCTTCACCAGCTTTGTAGCCCTTCTCTGGTTCAGGGCTTTTCTTGAAAAACTTGCCTTTTTCTTTTACTGTGGAATAACTATGAGTTTACCGGCAGCAAGCTACTTCTATAACAGCATCATAAATTCAGTCAATGCAACATCTGCTACAATGTGTTAGAACAGAAATTACCAGCAGTTACACTAACACACTTTAGGTGAGCTGCAGAAACACAGCATGAGAATGGATTTCGAAGGTTTTACACAAAAACAGGAGATTTGGTCATTATAAATATCAGAAATTTTAAGCAGCACTACTAGCAAAGATGAGAAATGAGTATATAAAGTTATCTGTTAAGACAACAAACAGAAAGCTCGGAGTTACTAACCAGATTGTTGAAAACAGCAATTTATTTTCACATTTACAAGACAAACAAAAAAATATTTAAAGTATTTACAAATATACACAAATATTAAAAATGTATATATAATTTGGAAAATATTGGCAGTTTTTTTTAGCAGTATTGCCATGATACAGTACTTTCTTTTTTTAAAGAAAAAAAAAAAAGCTAGAAAGAGTAGAGTATCATCACAGTTCGAGGAAAAAATGTAGTTCCTGAATGAAGAATGAAGGAAGAAAAACAACATTTAAGTTTCAAATAAACCATCAGAGAAAATGGTATTACAAACATTCACATTTTAAAATTAAGGCAAAATCTTGAACAATAAAATCTAGAGTCCCACATAATTTTATTTTAAAAGGGATTTCTCTTAACGTTTAAAAGGGACCTCTCTTGACATTTTCACTATCAATGTTTTTAAAAGACTTTTGGAACAACAAAAGTAAACATTTAAATAAAACACAGCTTAGCTTTTTTCCTGTTGGCATCCAAGAATTGCCAAGATTACTTGCCAAAAGCTTTTTGTTTGATATTTTTGTGGTGAAGTTTTTGGAGACTGGAACATGGTAGACAAAAATTGTCAAAACAGTATTTAAAATGTTTCTAGAATCCATGCCCTGTATTTTTTTTTTTTTTTTTAACTTGGAAATCAGTAAGACATTTTAAAATGGTTATTTGTGACTATTCCTAGGAATGCCTAAATGGAGCTGTAACATTAACTTTTTTTTTTTAAATATAGAATAATGTCAGAATTACATTTAGCATCTTTAGGCTTTGTTTTCTTTGCTGAAAAATTTACGTCCTAGAAATCTTTTATGGCACATCTGACAAAGTGTATCAGGACGGATCATAATCGCCGCAGATTCTGTTTGCTTTTCTTAGTCCCGGGAAGTGGCCCCATCTTAGAGTTTGATTTTACTGGCTTGCCGCTCACACAGTCACTGGAGCTGTGGTAGCAACACATGCATCTTGTGCAGAAGTCAAAGCCACAGCCTTCATAATTGCACGTTGCTCTTTGCAGGTAGGAGTCATACTTTGCAGGTGAGCCACAGCGATGGCAGACTTTAAGGCTTTCAGTGTTTTTCAAAGTCTTGGCAGCCTATTGAAAAAAAAATACACAAAAAGTCATAAGTGGGAGGTAAACACATTGCAAACACCCTCCAATATTAACCACGTGTGACAAAACAAATTGTAACTTCTCTCACTCTAGAAACTACAAATTTAGCTTAGTTATGGTTGCATCAAGTTCTGATGGAGATTGAACAGAAGTTACCAGTTTTCAGTTACTTTGGACTGGTTTGGAGATAAGTAATTTATAATTCTTAAAGGACAGTCAGACTAAATGCAAACCAATAAGAAAAATAGCCAATCAAACTTCTGAATCCTTCAAATCTCATCCAAGGATGGTGATTTAGTCAACTTTAAAAAATAAAACAATCTGAATTCGACCGAATTAACATTTGCAAAGATAACAATTGAGTCCAGATATCTCAGCTGTGGGGTACTCACCTTGAGACACCAAATGGAAACAATTCCTACATTTACCCAAAGAATTTGTTTTTGACACAAAAATAGATCCACCGTTCAAAATAGCTCAACATTAGAGATTATGTCACTCAACTATTAAAAACAAAATGCTTTTATAATAAGTGTGTACTTATACCAAGTGTATACTTATACCAAGGCAAAATAAATTTAGATTGTTTTAGTGTACAGTTGCACTTTCAGATTTCTAATGCTACTAAGTGCTGTATACTAGTATTAGAGCACTTTGATCATATTTTTCAATACCATTATATCTTGTCTGTTTTATAAAAAAAATAAAAGGTGAATGGAAATCTGTTAGCAGTTGTTGACCAAGTAAGTATCTTAATCAAAACTCCAAACATGGGACACACTACAAATGTGTAACTAAAAAGGTAATTGTTACTAGAATCCACGTGTCAGATCAGTGTCAGATAATTCTTTCAAAAAGAAGCACGGAATGAACAAGAGAATTATTAATTTGTTTCTTTTTTTTTTTTTTAAATAAGAACTAGTTTTATTATTTATTTATTTATTTTAAATAAAATGCCAATTGGTGTTGAAGCAAATTAACAGTTTTTGTGGGACTGTATAACTGGAAAACACGTGATTCATCGTAAGTCCATGGGAAGTAAAAGGAAATGACTTAAAGTTTTCATGTCTGATCAAAGCCAAAATTTAAGCAAAAAAAATAAAGTACTAAGCAATTGTGATGGTACCTAGACACCGAGAGAAAAAAAGATGCACAACTTCACAGTATGTGTTCTCCACTTTGTTTCTACCATTGTGTTAAAATAGACTCAATAAGCAAAAGCTGGAAGCTATATTTAAGAGTTACAAGCACTTCAAATTGGAGATACTACTTTTAGAAATACACTTTACAACCTGATGGTGTGCCAGACAACATGTGAGAAATTAAAGATGAATGAAATACACCAGTTACCTCTGAAAACTCCATGAGCCTACTGTGATTCTTAGATGCTTTGGATCTGCTGCCTTTTTTACTTAGGCTGTTTGGCAGAGTTGCTCTCTGAACTGAAGCTAAAGCCGCCCGGTAGAGAATGTAGTCCCTTGTTGCAGCATGTTCTGATGTCTTAGTACCATCCTAACAAAGAGAAAACAAGAATCAAATTTGAGAATAGACTTATCTGGCAACAGTTTAGAGGATACAAAGTGACTTTTTGTCTAGCAGAAATCAAGAACTTATTTTTGTGATCTCTCCTCTGGCTAGGTTTCCAATAATAAAGTGTCATAGCAGGTAGTATGCTAACAATTTCACCTTAGCTTTCTTAGTTATTACTGTTAGAAACAAATAGAGTTGACCCCTATTTCTGACCACCATTTGCAACCATTTTATATTACTCAATGCAATTTAACTTCATAATGACACATTATTATTTAAGCAGAATGTCCACACTGCAATGTTTTAAAGCACAAAGCAGTATGTCTAAATCTTTAGAGAGAATAGGAATGCTTGTACATTTTATTTCTAGGAAGTATACTCCACCCTCCCCTCCACTGATTTTCTGTTTGCAATTCAGGTTAAAAAAGTGATACAATGCTAGATGAAAATCAAACTTTATGGCATAAATTTTTATATTGGTGGCATCCAATGTTTTCATTACAACAACCTAGTATCATGAAGTACTAATGAAAACTCAGACTAATTAACTACCTCATTCTGTGACAGATGCCAAGTCTCGCTTCATTATCTTCCCTTCTCTCAAAGAACAAAAGTACTCCTAATGTTCTGAGAGAGTCCTGCCTTGATAAGGTGAAAACACCAGTGTGGCTGGATCTTGTGTTTATTGTTTCATATGGCAAATAAGCAATAGGAGTAGCTTATAGTGCAAAAAGCTTTTTGGATGTCTGTAGCTAACATGTTGGACTTCAGAGACTGTTGATAGAAAGTATATGCAAAAAATCTGAGTCTCACAGTCAACCACTTAGTACCTTTGAGTATCTCTCCCTTCTGGATGAGTGGGGATGCTGAAGTAAACAAGCCTCTGCTGAGAGGATCTAGGGCTTGCTTAGTGGGCAGCGCTGGAACTGACACTGTCCTTTCTTCCTCTTTAAACAGGACATGTGGAAGCTCTTAAGAACATCTGTATCTTGTATGATAATCTTCTCAGCTCTAATCTTCCTTGGGCTCCAAAGTCTGTTTATGGAACTACCATGAATTGACTAGCAACGCTTGAGATAAGGCATCCTAACAGGACAAACTCATACACTCAGTGACTAACTCTTCCCAACCTAAGAATCTCTCCTGTGAGGCTGGGAAGAGATGTGGCTTAAAATATCCTACAAGCACAGAAACTTACAGAAAGGTTTTTCACAGCTTTACTGTACATTTGGAAAGCCCATTTATCTTCTTGCAGAATCTTCTTCCACATTGTGCTGACTTTGGCAAAACTGTAATGACAATACAAACATGTCAGTTACCTTTTTAAGAAAGCTGGAAAGCTTGTTATTTAGCAGTGGAAATAGCTATTTATGCATTTTTTTCTTTCATACAGAAATGGGAAATGTTCACAATTACTGCCTTTACTTTCTAGGGAAAAGACATATTGCCCACAAATATTATGGATTACATCACCAGTTCTTGTTTTAGTATATTAACACATAATACTAACCCCTAAGAAAATGTCAAAAGTCACATCTAAAACATTAGGCCATCTGATTAGGTAATTTGCTTTCACCATGAAATACCTGAAGATCAAAATACTTACTTTATTAAGTCCATGTCACTGAGATGCCTTAAGATGTTTGCTAATATATGCTTCAGGTTCTTTTGAAAGAGTTCATCAAGAATGTCTATTCTATCTAACCCCATTTTCTTTCCAATCAGGTTGTGAAATTCAAACTTTCCCCTAAAACAAATTCTGTCTACAGCAGTCCAAGATTTGAGATTTCTTTTACCACTTTTTTTCAAAGTTGAGCAAATCATTTCTTCATAATGGATTATTGGCAACAAAGTCTTCTTTGAAAACTGTACTTGGTTTTGGTTCTTCAAAAGACAATGCTCTGGTGTGCCACAGAGATTTCCAGCCAAGGGTATACTATCTTCATGTTCTATTGTATCACTAAATTGATTACTTAACATAGAGGAATAACCACTGTCCTCGTTAAGTTTACTATTTTCCAGTGCCTCCACTTCACAGATCCCTTCATCGAGTCTTTGGTTTATTTGTTTGTTTTCTTTGTTATGTACAGGCCTTCCTTCATCTTCAACATCTAGATTTCTGGGGGCTGCAGGATATGATTCACTAAGGAGTATTTTCTGATGCTCTTCAGCACAGCTTTTACACAATCCTTCCTCATAATTTGAGGGGCAGGACTCTTCCAGTCTTGTTTTTCCAGCAGACTTTGATGGCACGAACCCAGTGCGAAGAGATGTACAACCAAAATCGCATTTCATTTTGAAAGAGTGGCTAATATTCGATTTCATTGCTTTGTTTGTATCCTGCAAGTGACAGTAAGGAAATTATTACAACATATTACAAACTGCAGCACAAACTGTTTTTGTTTCAAAGTGATCATGCTTTCCTTCTGAAAGTAGGGATTTTAATCTATTATCTAACTGCACCTCTAGCGGCTAAACACATAAAACCAGTGGAACTAAGGATTTGATCAGCCACACATTAAGTCTACCTGAGATCTTCTCTTAGAATTTGACCTTGACACTGCACATAGGATGAGAAAAGTGAGTGGATGATTTACACTGCCGCCATTCCACCAGTACAGATTGGTTTCAGACACACCAATGCCTCCACTTCCTGCCCTTGATGCAATGATATGATAAGGACATTTGCAGTCCCTGCGAGGGACACTGGTGGCAGAGGGTCTAAAGGCCTCTGCCACAGTGAGTGACAGCAGAGTGCCCAGGCAAGGGGCAGAGCTAGGCTGGAGCTGCCCAAAGGGTTTGCATCCATGCCCAGAGGCAATGCTACTGGTGCAGGGCAGGTACCTGGCATTTTTAAAGGCGAGGAGGGTAGGTGGCACAGAAAAAACTTGGGTGCACTCACAGGCCCCGGTGAGTTCCAGGGTAGTGCAAGGAGCCGCAGACAATGGTCAAGGTGAAGCAGACAATGGTCAAGGTGAAGCGGGGTCTTGCTTACAAGCAGGATTAAGCGGGTGCAAGGGAAAGGCATGGGGACTGGTAGCTGCTATAAGGAAATGGAGCCCTTCTTGCCCTGCTCCGCTCCCCTCCCCCCGAGCGTGGTGCTATCTATATTCGCGACCGCGGGGGATGGGCGAGGGCTGGAGGGGAGAGGGAAGCCATCGCTGCCGCCTTAGCCCTAAGGAGGGGGGATTATTGCCAATATACTGTGCAATCGGCACCGAAAAAAAAAAAAAAAAAAAAAAAGGTCTGAGCAGGTATTTTGGGAAGGGGATTTTAGCACTCCCAGTGGCGTGGAGCAAAGTAGGGGAGGACTGAGGATGTTTCATGATATTCCAGGGAAATACCCGCTTCTTCGTGCCCACGTTTGGGGGAGGATGGGGGGAAAGAGAGGACGGAACGCGCCCACGGCTTTGTACACCCGGAGCGAGGCGGGGGGCAGCAGAGCCCCCCAGAGCCCCCTCCCCGCCGCGGTGCGGCCGATTGTCCCCCCTCAGCCCGGCCCCGGGGGCTCCCAGGCCAGCCCCGACCCCCCTCCGGGCGGGCTCTGCGGCGGCCCCCTCAGGGCTGTCAGGGGTCCCGTTGGTGGCGGGTTTCCCCCCAAAATGGTGGCGGCGGGGCGGGCAGGGCTGGATGCCCCCCTCCGGCGGCACGGTCCCGCGGGCGGGAGAGAGGCAGCACGGTGCGCTGCGGCCCCTCCCCGCCCTCCCGCTGCCCGCCGGCGGGATCAGCGCTCCCCGGACCGGCGCGGGGCCGGCAGCGCCCCGCATGCGGCTCGGCTCCGGCGGCCGCCATCCAGCCCGGCGGGGGGATGCCCATCCACGATGCCCCTGCCCGCCTCCCATCGCAGCGCGCCCGGAGCCCCGGACCCCCGAAGCCCCGCCGGAGCCCCGCACAGCCCCGGCGCAACCCCTCGGAGCCCCGCAGCAGCCCCGAGCCCCCGGCGGCGGCGGGGATGCCCCTTGCGGCGCGTCCCGGCGGGCGCTCACCTGCAGGGCTGCAGCCACCGCGTCCCGCGGGCAGTGAGTGCGCGGCCGCCCTCGCCGTGTACTTTTAAAAACTTTGAATTTGGTATCCAAAACCGCGCCGGCCAATCGGGGCCGGCGGCCCTGCCGACGCGGCCAATGGGGAAAGCCGGCAGGAGGCGGGGGCCAATCCGGGCTGCGGCGGGCGGGGCCGGCCCCGCTCCCGTTTTCCCTCCTTGGCAGGCGAGGAGCGAGCCGAGTGGCGGGGCGGTGGCGCGCGCGCGCCGAGGGCGGGGCCAAGGGCATCTCCCGCCCGGCCGCGGCTCCCGCCCGGCACCCGCCGCCACCCGGCACGGTCCGGCGCGGGCACCGCCACCGCCACCGGCCCCGCGCCCTGCCCCGCGCCCTGCCCCGCAACCTGCCCGCACTGCTCGCCCCTCACAGAGCGCCCGGCGGCGGGATGAGGACGGGGAGGCAGGAGAGCGCCTCCCGGCTCCGGTCCTGCCCGCCCTGCCCCGCAGGACCGTTCCCTCCCCGGTGGTCACAAAGAGCGAGAGGTTTCTGCGTTCCCGGGGAGCATCGGGCTCCCTGATGCTGCCCTCCTGCAGCCACGCTTATGGGCGAAGGGACGCGTCTGGGGCGTTCGCTTCAGCTCGGCAAACACCAAGTGTGGATTCGGCCCCCCGGGAATTGCGCCTGGTGGCGGGGCTGACATCTCCCTGCCTCCCCCTGGCTGACAAGCTGCCGCTAGCACGTGGATGAAATGAAGTGAAATGCCTGCGTTTCCTCTAAAGTATGATGAACATCAGTAGCTGGCAGCAGACTGAGGTACAGGCTGTAAAGGACAGGATCCTACCACTGAAAATATCATCTCACAGCTCAGGAAGGCTGCATTTGCACCAAGACTACAAACAAGTCTCCCATTAAAATGAATACAGGGCCAAAAAGAGACTTCCAGGCTTTACGGTGTAAAGCCTGCCATGGCAGAGCAAGGAGGTGCAACACAGGGTATGGAAGTCCACCTCGTACAACACCGTCAGTTCAACATCCATTTTCAGACACCTCTGCCAACCTCCTGCCAGGACCACAAGATGTCTGGGTTTTCTCACACAGATCCAAGGGTGGCCACTCACAAGGCAGCTCACGGCTGTTGAGGAGGCAGACTAGAACAGGGAGGCTGTGAGCATGGTAGGATCTGGCCAGCAAGGCCACCAGCTGGAACATCACGGAAGGTTTTGAGGTGACAAAGACCCAAACACTCCTGGGTTTTATGCAGTAGGCCAGTGGTTAGACCAGGTTAATGTCCTTTTATTTGCTTACAAAACGAGGAAGCTAGAGAGAAGAAATCTCAAACACCTTCTATCATTTGGTATAAAATAACCTGGCTTTAAGTCAGAGAGTGTGACAATTGCTCTGTAGTTTCCAGTTTGCAGCACAGATCTGGTAGGAATAAAGACCTCAGTCCTGGACTCTGAGCTTCATGTGTAAAAAGGTATTGATTGGAGCAATGTTTATTTTTACTTTCTTAGGTACCAGCTGGAGTTGTACACCTTCTAGTAAATCTAGACAATGGTAAGGTCTCAAAGGAAAAACATACCTCACCTCATGCATACAGACACTCCAACATGTTAATGTAACGTATGCATCTTTAATTTGAAGATTTGGAATTTAATCATTGTTACCACGCACTATTTCCTAGAAAATAAAGCTGACCAAGGTAATAAGTAATTCTCTCTACATGTATTTTTATGTGCTTGTGTTCCAACTGAAGTCTTATATGTAATAAAAGAAGATAAACTGGTAACAACCGGTTTTGTTTTTTCATTCCTCACTAAATTTTATCTAGCGTCCTCAAACAATGAGTTTCAATTAGCTCCTTGCAGCAAAGTGCTGCACTTACTTTGTTCCTACTCTGATTTCTTATAGTAATTTTAATTAGAAGTCTCAAAATAAGTATCTGTATTCATGGTTCCACTCTTTCCTTGGGTTCTGATTTCTTGTCTGCTGGTAGTTATATTTCAAATACATTCCATGTGTATAAACACATGCATACATATGATGCATGATGGGATAACATGGCATGGAGGCAGGTTTTGTGTTAGTATATTGATATTTGGGATTGGAAAATATAGTCTTATTTACCCACAGATATAAATATGTGCACACGTATCAGTAGATTAAAAAGGCAAGTGTTATTTTGCTTTCACAGAACACGTGTTTTAAGCTGCTGTTAAACTGAATAGGTCAAAACAATAAGATGCCACTCATGTTATGTAAACTTCAGAAAAATCAATAAAATAGAGAGCCAATTAAAATGAAGGAGAAATTGTACTCCAGAAATGGAGACTGAAGTCATACCAGCCTTCAAGATAACCAATTTGTAATGTTTCTTTTCAATTTTGACTAAAGAATGGAACCATTCTTTTCAAAAAGATTCCACATATCTTGTCATTTTGCTTCCAGAGCTCTTGTAGAACAAGGAACAATATTCTTAAACAATTCTTCATGCCTGATTAATAAGGGCCAAAGGGCCATGAACACGTGAAGAGATACACTTTGAAGAATTTCCTCTCCCGTGTCACTTTTAAGTCATTAATGAGTCTTCAGATTAGTAGTATTTTCATTTATTTATCACTTTCTTCCTGTCACTCAAATAAAAAGGGATTTTTTGTTATTTCAGGTAAACTACTTGACACTATCAATGTTCAACTACTGTTTAAATAAAACCTGGAACTAGAAATAGCTTGTTTTCAATGCATACCTTTTCAGAGTGGTGTATCAACATCTCAGTGGAGAAGGTTAAAAATTGCAGTTACTTCTGGACCAGTCAAATTTACTTGTGTACTTCTGCAGCGATAAAGTCTTTTACTCAGCAAGTAAGAAAATTGTTTATCAGTCATGAGGAAACAAGCTGTGGTGTCTTTCATGATCTGAAAAGTAGTTCTATTTTCTGGATGATACTCCAAAAAGTTCCTTTGGCAGACAAGCATCTACATCTGTTGAAATGACTTGACAAAGAGCAAGGTTCATTTTTCATTTTCTGAAATAATTTCCATCAAAGATTCATAATCAGCGTGTTCCCTCAGAGTTTGTATCATTTCATCTAGCATTTCTTCCCCTAACATAAAACTCTCAACATGATGCACTGATCTGCTTATCCTGTGGTCAGTAATCCGGTCCTGTGGAAAGTTGTATGTTCTGATCTTCTCTGATCTTCCTTTAGTCCCAATCTATGAAACAAGAAGCAGCAGTTTATAAAACTGATTAAAAGCCTTCTTAGAAAAAGGATGAAATGTTGATTAAGCATTTAAAGCAAATGCTTTCTCCTCTTTTCATAAATATGTAATATAAATATATAGTACATAGACGAGTTCAGTACGCATACTTATTACACTTAAACATGCAAAAGATGGATTTTACTGTATTTTTTTCTAATACCATTCTAGTTCTTCACACTCTAATCCAGTTTGTTTCATTAGGTCTCTAGAATTTACATACCACTGAAACGTTAAGTCTGGCTAATACACAACCTTTATTGCTGAACGAAAAGGTAATTTTTTCCCCTCATGTAAGTCCTTAATGGGCTCCTGTTCCTCTATAGTTCCATTTACTATTTTTGGTTGAGCATAGAATAAAACATCCCAAAAAATATACATATGTAGAGTTCTATCTTTATAAAGTGAAACTTACTTGAATCTTTCGAACACTATTTCTCTTTTTGGTTTCTTCTTCCAGTTTAATGTTGTATAGTTTAGCACAAAGCATTTGCATAGCCTTTTCTTTGTTTCTAATTTGAGATCTTTCTTGCTGACATTCAGACGCAACCCCTGCCAAAAATATCATGAGATTTAACACTTAACTGTAACACAAGCTAGAAATGCCAAAACTCTTTTTCTTAATATTTTTATTATTTTAAAAATTAATATATATATATAAATTTTATCTTCCAACACCTATTTTGGAGTAGGAATGTGAAAGCCCAGCCTCATTAGTGTCTTATGATACATTTTGAGAGAGTGCAAACTTTGAGCCAGAAGACAAGAAATTTGATTTGTTGTACAACAGGTAGAAATGAAATAAGACACACAATGTGATCTGACTTATAGAAGATTCCTTTAGTACCTGTAGTTTTTGGCCTCAGTTCCAGAATATTTAGGATTTAAATAGCAGTAATATACACTAGGTAGTGAGTATACAGAATAGACCAAAGTGGGCACTGTTTTCTTAAAATAAAATTTTAAAAGTGTGGTTTTCCTCATCAAAATATATACACAATTTGAGTTAAAACAAGAAGCGAACAGCCTAAAAAAAAAACACATAAAGGGAAGAAATATAGGAAGAAGATAAGAAGATAGTACAAGCTACGTTTTTAATTGGATTTATTTTAAGCAACTCTAGTAAGATTATTTATATATGATATATGAAAGAGTTGTTTAACAACAACTTTTGGGGTCAAAATGAAGGCTTGTAAACAGAATTAGGAGGAGAGACACATAAGAAGGAGAAGAACTTTTGTAAGAGAAGAAAGATCAAGAAGAACAAAGATTCAAAAGATGGAACAAGAAAAGTTCAGGAGATAAGGTGAAATCCAAAAAAAAACCAAAAAAAACCTATGAACCATCTCTATTGTATAATCACAAAAAAAGCAATATATCTTAAGATTTCTGTAACAAAAACTAATTGCCACCAGCAAAAACTAAGGTCTTTTTTTTTTTTTCCCCCAAACATGGAGACAATACAAAACTCTTGTAATCTGAAGCAACTTTTTGTCACCATATCTTAATCAGAATTCTACCATCTCCACTATTTACCTTCTACTTTACTGAGGTGATGCAACAAGTGTAGAATGGATTTACGTCTTCAATAAATATGAAGAAATGGGTGGCAAATATATGAATATGTGAAGATAAGCACGCTCAGGATTACCCTGAGGTTGTAAAACTTGACTAATGTTTGTGGTAGAGAAGAGGAAAAGTTAAAAAGCAATGAAAGTCAAGGCAGCTGTTGTGGATTGCTTAAAAGGAAGTAAAAAGCTTAGAAATGGCAATAAAAAAAGATATGATGGCTAAAATCAGGTAGTCGTTGAGGGCGTATCTTATCCGTCCTCTTACATTCCCTAACCTGAGCCCTGGGGGTGGACTTCCTAATTATGTCTGTAATCTATGGGAAAGGAGCCAGAAGACAAATGAAAGCTGGCATCCTAATGCAATAGATCATATTTAAGCCAGCATTTTAATAAAGAAAAAGAGCCAACCTCTCTTTCATGGAATAGAAAAGAAAAGGCAAATCATCAGATTTAAACCTTTGTCTTTTTCATTAGTTAAAAGCTTAAATATAGCTTTTTTTTCATGGAAATTGATTTGAATACTTCACGAGTGTCATGCTTAATGGCAAAATGGGTAGTTACCTACTAAAGCTTTCACTATTACAAACAGGTGGGTGCAAGACTTTTTTTTTTTTTTTTTTACACAATATTAGTGATATTTTTGCACACATAAAGCCTTTACAAAAACTCTACTCTACTGTTAGCCATGTTTGAAACTGTTGTTTCAAAATTCAAAGATCTGTTTGAAATTCAAATTTCAAACGGAAATTACGACAGTAGTTTTACAATGTAGATCTTATGGTAAGGAAAAAGTGAAGCACCTGTTGGAATATGAACTATCCGTACAGCACTATCTGTGGTATTGACATGCTGCCCTCCAGCTCCACTAGCTCTCTTTGTTTCTATTCGCAGATCTTTCGGATTAATTTTCAGCTTCATCTGTCATAGGAGAAAAAAAAAAAGTCAAATATGCATAGTTGTTTTATTTTATAAGTCACATTCAGGCAAGATCAAACTGTTTTTCTAGTTCATGAGTGGTAGCTCAGATTCACTTACTAAATGCTGGGAAATCAGAAAAGATAGTTTAAGATTTAACATTAATCTCTGCACCCTCTCCCAAACAACTTAATCAATATCTGAACTTGACTAGATTGGTTTCAGATAATACAGAACACAGTGATTTTCTGGTTCTGGAATGGGGTGGTGATCTCTATGAGGAAGGAATGAGACAACTTAGGGAGTGCAGGAAGGAATAACATTTTTTGACAGTTTGATAGGCCAACATGAAATAAAGATCCAAACAATGTTTTAATTCTTAGCCTGTTGTTTTTTAGCCAAGCAAATACAGTAAGAAAAGATTGTCACCCACACATTTTGGAAGGGAAAAGTGAGGATACTATAAAATTGTGGAACAGGAAGTGCTAAAACAAATCTCTTTGAGCTCTCTAAACTAATTCAGTCCTTTTAAACTGTGTCAAGTTTTCCATTGAACATGCAAGGCACCATTACAGTAAATTAGTGACATAAACTGCTAGTGAGTTTTTTTGAGATTAAGATTTTGAGGAAAAAACAGAAATTCTTTATTTCCCTAGACAAAAATAAGCAAAAATATGATATAAAATTTTAAGATTCAAAAACAAAAACAAAAAAACCAACAAACAGTAATTAAGAGAGAATAGTAAGACCAACAGAAAAGATGTGGATATCAGCAACATGGCATTGCTTATGGTAACGTCTGTTATACTAAAATACCATTACCTCACTGGGTTGGGGTAATATTGCAACAGTCATTGTGCTGGTGTGAATGCGCCCTTGTTTTTCTGTCTTTGGCACGCGCTGTACGCGATGCACTCCTCCTTCAAATTTCATGTACTTGTAAGCCTCAATACCTGCTATACTGGCAACTGCATGTCTTAGGCCACCTTAAATAAAAAAGAAAAACAGTTGTAAAACTAAGAAAAACTGTTCGTTCTATGCTTTTCTGTTTCAGGCTTTCTATTTAGCATCATTGTTGATTTATTATTTCTTAAATTTTATTAAGTTGTTTGTTTCTTAAAATTATGAATTCACCATTTAAATGCTTAGGCAGAATTAAACCCAAAATGTAAGGAAACTCTAAAACCAGACATACATACTCGCACAAAATGTTAAGTAAAGGACTGCCAAGTTCTTTGTAAAAAGTCCATTTTATTTTTTATATACATAAAAAGGTTTAGTCATGCACGCATGCAATCCTCCAACCATAGGAGAAGTCTAACACACACCAATATTAAGTTTATATAAAGATCAAATTTTGAAAGACACCTTCAGAAACTACATTCAACTCTTTTGACTGGTATTTGAGAACCTTACCATTTACTGGAAAAAAAAAAATACTCAAAGTCTTTAACTTAGTGATGACTGATGTTACTCTTTCTTCCTCCCCTGTCTTTTTTTTTGCATCCTACCCACATCCCATCCTCGCTCTTTCATTTCATTTTACTCTTTTAATCTTTCAGAACGAGCAGAACTCTAGCTCCTGTCCCCCTTACCCACATGTCAAATGTTTTGCTGGATAGCAGTGTACTAAAAGCTAGCACCTAACCATCAGAATTGGAACTTGGAAGTAAGACCCAATATAATCATGGCTTCAAGACAAAGTTAGTTGCAATACTAGCTGATGGCATTCTATCTCCTTGTTTGACAGCGTGCAATCCCTTCAATTTTGCTAGTAAAACTGTTTGAAGGATTAGAGAACTGATGGCACTACAAATGAATATATTTTTTTCTTTGACACCTGCTTTGTTTTTTACTCTAAAAATCTTATATAACCTAAAATAACACCTTAAATAATTCACAGAGGTTGACTGCAGAGCTAGCATCAAAACATACTTCCTCTGATACATATATAAAAACAAGTACTAAAAAAAAATATAATAAACAATTTCTGCACATGAGGAAGAAACCAAGCCACATCAGGAGTAAAAATAACTTGAATGTCCACAGTTCTATGTCACTCCTGACAAGCATTAATAATGTAATAAGCAGTTCATAGCAAAAGCTGATGTTCTCTCTTTTCTCCCTCACATGTACTGGGATTGGTACATCTATCATGGGTATCATGTCTATTTGTCTATCCATTTGTCTATCCAAATCTGTCTATTTGAGCTGCAGCTGCATATGTGACTTATTCAGGAGAGTTTATGTTTGTGGAGATGATCACGTGACTGTGACAACGTTGGGCTTTACACAAGACTAAGTAACTGGCTTGAAAGACAGGCATTTATTTAGGTCATACTGCCTTACTGTTGATAATTAACTATTACCAACACATGGTAAACTCAGGTTTAATGTGAAACACAGTCAAATCCAATGAAAATTCAGCAAACCATTTACCCAAAAATCTTCAATATGGCAGATACCGCACAGGCCTGTCAAACACAGCTAGCTCTTACTAGCTCTGTGTTTGCCTCTTTTTTTAGTTAGAAGCGTCCCCCACTGTCCTGAAAAGGTGAGATGCACAGGAGGGTGCATGTTTGCACTCCCTCATTTTTTGTATGTCACCTTATACCCAGACTGAGACAAAGTCTGATACCTGTTTCCACATGCCACTAGCAAGCAGCAGCAGATAAACAATGACATGTGGGTTTGTGCTTTAATGTATGCGTTAAACCTCAAAGGTACTATTTTGCAGTGTCATTCTTTGAGGGTAGGTCAATAATGTCAGTTAAGAGTGGATTCAGACAAATTCTTACTTGCAGCTTTGCTTAACATTCACCATATTTACACATGCTCACATTCAAACTTCAGACAAATCCTGGAACTCTTTGAAAAGGAGAACTTGAAAAGGAAACTTGATGTTTTAACATAGGACCTTGCTTTTGCTTATGCAGTCTTTAAGAATTAAGCATGGATGAGATGCAACCCACTAGTATACCAGCAAATACCCTTAGCTCAGTTCTTACTCAACACAGTATGGACAAAGTGAAACTGAGGACTGGGAAAGTAGTGGCAATGCCATCTACAATGCTACTTACTACTTATTCCCAGCCTCTCAAGCTTTGAAAGATGTGTGTTCGTACAAACGAGTAAGATCTGAAAATTCACTGCAAGAGGCAAACAAAGGATAGGGCTGCCTTTATTTTTCCTGTAAATTTACATCCCACCTTCCTAAATATTAATCTCATCACACAGGCAAGACAAAACACTTCAATATATATATATATATATATATATATATATATATATATATATATATATATATATATATGTATATATCCATTAAAGACTAGCAGCTTCAAAAAGGAAAAATGGCTATATATTTGTTAGATTTATATATGACTGATTTCCTGTATAAGGCATTAAAAAGAATGTCTCTGATGGTGTGGGTTCAATGTCTAAGATCTGTGCTTTCAGTTCTTGCCCCTCCCATCACTTGAACTGTGCAAATGGCCTCTTGACCATAAGAAAATGTATTAATAATAACATGTCTAGATAATAGACAATATTTAATTCAAGTCCCATGAAATTCAAGGTTGTATATTAACTGAATTAGCAGTAGCCACTCTAGGAGATTCTGAAACAGAAAAACTGAGTTAATGTGCTTGAACTTCAAGTAAGTGACTTAAGAACTCTAGAACAGAAGTTCCCATTTGAACATATTTACCAAAATAACACTTTTTAAAATTGAATTGTTAATGATTTTAAGAACTCAGAAATGCAAGTGAAATCCCGTAACAAATTATATCAGCATTATCTGACAGGTGAAAATATGGGTCTTCCTCTTTGGAAGTATTACAGACAACAAAATGAAGCCTGTGGCTAGACTTTCACGTTCCCAATTTATGATATTTGACTATATTCCTCCACGCAGTCCAATTTTAGTAATCTATTCACTACATTAACAGTGAATCAAGAACTACACTTCAGCAACAAAAGTTTTAAGGCACAGAAAGTCTCTCATTAGAAGAGCAAAGTTGTTCACCGACATGAGAAGTTCAATTAGGAGAGTCATGGATATTTATTTTTTGTAAATTTCTACGAGAACAGAAAAGATTCAAAGTACTTGAAAATACTACTTATGTAGTATCTTGTACTCTGTGAACAGAAGAGTTGGAAGATGCTATACATTCCTCAAAGTTTGCTAAAAGTACTTCTGCAACTAAATGTTGACTGAAAAGGCACGCGTTCTCACACTTTGCATACTCTGACATCCTGGCTTCTCCCATCTTCAAAGTTCCACAAGCAAACTGTATTCTTCATGTTTTTTCCAATGAAACCCAATTTTTAAAGAATTACTTTTCATTTTACCCATTACTTTTTATTGACACCTATTCATTAGAACTGTTAAGAACAAAAGTATAATTAAAACTATGAATTAACTGTCCATCATTATAAAAAAGAAAAGGATGCTGATGAAAGTACAAACACAGTTAAAGTTTCACAGCCATTCTGAGCTACAACTTGTAAACTGCACAAGTACCCACAGCACGATGTAGGTTACCAGAATGTGCTAGCTTTACTCACCACAGCATGTATGACAGCAAGCTTGCAGATCTGTTAACACAGAGTCAGCAGATCTGGCCTTCTGAGAACTGTGGCTAGCAATTTGTCAGTCAAAAAAACCTTACTCCCTGCCATCACTTGAGCACATCTCCATGTTTCAGACTGCTGTTTCGCAGTTAGCTTGAGCTGACTGAATCTTTTGCTGCCGGATGGAAAGGTCTTGATTTTCTAACTACCACCACTGGCAGCCACACATTTCTGCTTCCATTCTCCCCATAAGTATTTTTCCTCTTCTCCTGTGTTGGATAACCTGAAAATGAATTGGGTTTTTATGTGCTACTTGTCCATTGAATTAACTTGGTAATGAGACTTTCTGCACAGATGAAAGCGTAAGTGCAGAAAAGTTAGCAGCAGCACAGAGGCAGAAACCTGATTTCTGTAAAACAGCCTTACACACCAGCTGGATTACACTATAATGAATAAATAAATATCACTGCTTCTGTTTGTTATGTAAACCTATCAATCCCATCTCTGTAACACACTGCTACCTGAGATGACCAGCTAAACAGCTCATCATCATCAAAAGAACCAGTTTTCCATCTCCTTTCATTCAAACACATTGTTCCTTATTTTATGCTAGCTGAGAATTTGACTCAACTCAAACTAGGCAAAAGACAATTCCAGTCTGAGAAAGCACAGTCTTTGCCAGTTTAAGGGAAAGAACATCAGAAGAGGACTTTTAAAGGTAGGACTTAATGGAGTAGGATTGCTTAGACAGGCACAAAGACAGTAAGTGATAGAACAGAGAAAAATTTCTTTTCACAAGCATCATTAAGCTGCTAAACTTGACTACTTGTGAAATTTTACTCAAAGGCTTTTTTAAATAATTAGATGTCTTAGCTGTCTGCTGTCTCAACAGTTCCTCCACTTTGCAGATCCATTAGCTGTTATACAAGCACACATGCTTTATCCAAACATCCAATTTCCTTATATAAACCCTCAGTTGACATTTCAAAAAAATCAAGATGTTTTGGATTAAACACCAAGACTAGTTTTAATTATACTGTTTGCTTCTCTGCCAAGAAATAATAAACAGACTTTCAGCCTGCCTCTAAACTGATCTATAAACACAAGAAATATGTAACCTGTATTTGTAAAATTAATATAAAGCTAAAACACATCTACTCGACTTTCTGCATTTCCTTCCTCCAAACACTTAGTTTTATTTATGTTTTTGAAACTACTGAATGAGAGTTTTTTTCCTCCATATTTTATCAGTACTTCTCAAATGTAATTTCACTCTCAAATACAGAAGCTAAGGAAAATTGTACCGTGACATCCTACTTCTGCTTCTAAAAATAAGTTACACAAATTAGTTTCCTGCACTTATGAAATTCCAATGGCCTAGGAATAAACATTTCAGCTTAAATTAAAAAGTTACACACTTTTTTTATTGTTACTGACCTATTTCACTGGGAAAGTATTCTAATATTTCAAATTTCCACTTTTTATAGGCAGCGTATCGTTGATACATATCGAATATCTCTGACGTGAACAGCATGGCTTCCTGTCCTCCAACTCCAGCGGTTACTTCCATGACAAGATCACTGTTGTCTGTTTCTTCTGAAGGAATCAAAAGCAATACTATCTGTGAATGCAAAAACACCCATCTAAGATTTCCCTCTGGCAGTTCAGTCCAGAACTGAGATTATATAAAATGCCATGCAAGTCTGTAATTGATCTACTCTGCATTCTCCTGTATTAACTCACGGATTCTCCAAAGGGCTGGCCTCTCAGTGCTTTCTGACAACCCTTGCACTAATACAGTGAGGAAGAGGGAGGGGAGGATGCTGCACTGCAGAAAGGCTCCCTGTGTCTCTTTGTAGTAACAAAAGATTTCTTTTGAGACCCACAAAGCTTCAAAGAACTTTCTGTAAGTCAGAAGCTTTCATAAATTAGAAGCACCGCACCATTTGGACACCATAGGATACACAATGATTCTTGCAAGGAAATTAAGCATTTGCCTTCCCACCAAATTCTCTTTTAACCAAACATCCAGTTCAGAACTAAGAAGGTATGGATGCTCTGGAGTACATTCCTTCAACAGTAATTCTGCTCCATTATTTTTATGTATTTAAAGGAAAGATGGCTTTATTAACCCATAAAAAAAAAATAGTAATTTTGCAGTCTGGATCAAAATTTTGGATGATTTATGAATGCTTTTCAATCGTCCTTCTTTACTAGCATCAGGTAATGCTTCTTTCTACTTCAGCCTTCTTTTACTTCCTTTAGTATATATATATTATAAGATGACTGTTGTATTGATGTCAAAGGAATAAAAAACGTGACAATACCAGCTTCTACTTCATCTGTAAAATTAGGAGTATGTAACGGTTTGTTTACTTAAAGATGCGTATTTTATACAAAATACCATAGATACTATGTAGAAACTATATAAGGTAGCAGGCTACAGCAGTTACATAGTATTAAACTATTTTTTACAGAAAGACTAGTGTGGGGTACCACATAATTTTTTTTTAAAGATAAAAGCTGAACATCCACAAAGTCACACCCAGGCCAGACAAAGCATAGCACCTACTTACTGAGATGTATTGATTCAAAGAATTTCAGATATAAAGTAGGCACTTACAGACCTATACACCATCTACAGATGGTAAATAAGTCTATTTGCCATTTGCATTTTTCTTAGATTAACAGACACTGGTCAAGGATTATAGTTAGTGGAGGAGGGTGGGGATGGAAGTAAAAGAAGAGTTCATCACATACATCTTCTTTCAATTATGGCTATTTGGCTTATTTTAAGAATGACAAAGAAATCGAGGCTTTTAAAGGGAATCTAACCTGGTGTTTCAGTTCAGCTATTTCTTCTTCACAGGAAATGATTTCACTTTCTGCAAGCTTCCGCAGATCTTCACTTTCATCTGGAATATTTGAGCATGGTTAATCCTCAGACTTAAATCAGTGCCACTCTCAGAAAATCTTCTGAAAAATAACCATACGAAGAACTTACTCTACTAAACAAACAAACAAACAAAAAAAAACAAAACACAATAAACCTATCAGAAAATGAGATTAATATTATGATCTGTAATGGAGATAAACAGTATGTACCAGTTTTCTGGTATTGTTCAAGTGGGAGATGCAGGAACATCTGAAGTACAGGTAGTTCCACTTCGACACAAGAAAAAAAATGTGTATGGTGGAGTTGGTCAAACACTGGAGCAGGTTGCCCAGAAAAGTTCTGGAGTCTCTACCCTTGGAGATATCCAAACCCTGGCCAGATACAACCCTGAGCAACACACAGTGCATGACCCTGCTCTGGGTTGGACTGGATGATCTCCAGAAAGGTCTTCCCATCTCTGCTGCTCTGAGATTCTAAGGAACTGCTTCCTGTATTTCCCTGCGATAGGAACATCAAGGATTTAGAAGGCATAAAAGTCCCACAATTAACACTCTTCATTAAAAGGACCATTACCCTATTGCTATTTGTAAAAATCTCAAGTCAGTAGCAGTAACTTTAAGCATTCCATCTCCACCTAGTTATTCCAGAACAGCTTCAAAGCTTCTAACTTATCACTAAGAAGAAAAAAGGTATGAAAGAATCCTTGCATAATAAGAGGAACTTGAAATATTTAAGATGTCACTTGACTGATCACCACTACAGTTTAGAATTAGACTTGTTTTTCTATACCAAAGTTTCAATAAATTCTCTTTTCTCTCTTTTTTTTTTTCCTGGTCAGAATCAATCTTCACATGGAAAAATAAAAATTCAGTTTAAGCTACCTCTGATCTGCACTGACTCACCTCATGTGCCCAGAAACAAACAAACAAACAAAAAAACTTCTCTGAAAATAAGAAAATGGCACTCGTATTGAAAGAGTGAGTGGAGGGACACGGGACACATAACTGCAGCAGAAGAAAAGGAAAGACGCTAACCATTTCTTCTTTGTGCACAGAGAGCTTTTATATGAATTCAGCCAGGACTAGAGGTACGCTCTTACTGTAAATCCATACCTTTTATCACTGTAATTGCATTTAGTCACTAACACAAATTTAAAATAATTTTTTTTTTGAATTTACAGATCAAGTTTAATATCTGTTGTTTTTTTTCCCCAAATCACCTCTGCAAGAAGGAAACTGAAAAAAAAAAATAAGCACGTGTAAGTTGTTCATATAACAAGAATGCTTTACCTACACCTGGTGTGAAGAATGTATGGTTGACTAGCTAACTGTAACACTTTAAACATGCAAACTCGATCACCTGCAACTACTTTTTTACTGACTGATCAAGGGCTAGACATTAAAGCTAACAGAAAAGAGGACAAGAATTAAAGAATTCTATGTCTAGTACTGTTAGACTAGAAATTTATTATGTGAGTATTAAGAAATAATCTATTTAATACCAGTTGCATTTTTTAATATGTAAAAGCAATATAAGCATTAAAATCATTTAAGATTAAAATGTAAAAATATTTTTAAGGATGAGCTAAAGAAATGCTCATAGTTACTGCCTAAAATTTTATGATCACTTCACTTTGATGAAGTTCTACATCAGGTTTTAATGACACCATCACCTTCAGCAGGTTCTGAAAGGGGATAAAAATCCTTCATTTCATTTCATTTCATGGGAATGGAAACTAACGGGTTCAGGTCAAGCGTGAGCTTGTTCAAAGGATGCATTTCCTATTTGAACAGCGGGATGGAAGAAAATAAACACGATTTGTTTTCCAACAGCGTTTTAAAATTCTCGCTCCCAGGGGAGCCGCGCTGCTGCCACCTGCAGCCAATGCGGAACCCAGCCCGCACCCCGGGGCGCGCCCCCGCGCCGGCACGTGCCCTCCCGTGTGCACGCGCAGAGATGCCAGCCAATCGCGCCGGGCTATGCAAATCGCCCCCCAGGCTATGCAAATCACCCCCCCGCCCGCCCAGGAGGCCCAACGGCCCGCCCCCTCCCACCGCCCCCCCCCCCCCCCCCCTCTGCGGCGGCCTCTGGGGCGGGCCGGGGCCGGGCCGCCGGGCTCCGGTCCCCCCGCCCGGGCTCACCTTGCCCCGCCAGCTGCCGCGTGTCACGCAGCTCCTGCTCCTTGTCGCGCAGCCGCTGGATCCGCGCCGCCAGCGCCGGCCCCGCCTCGCCGCTCGCCCGCGCCTCCAGGAGGCGGCTCAAGGCGTCGGTGGCGAACAGGCCGTCCAAGCAGGGCCGGCCGCTCAGGCTGCGCCGCGGCTGCGGCTGGCACGGCCCCGCCGCCGCGCTGCCCGCGGCGGGCGCTGCGCGGTAGCTCCGGGCGGACAGCGCCGCTGCCCGGCAGCCGTGCGCCGCGCGGAGGGCTCGCGACAGCAGCCGCATGCTGGCCCCCAGCCGCCGGACGGTGGCCCCGGCCGTCCTCCCTCGCCGGCCCCGGCCCTGCCGGAGACAGCCGAAGGCGCTCGGCCGTCTCCCTTCCGGGCTTCCGGAAGCTGCCGAAGAGGCTCGGCCCCGAGCCCAAGCGTCGGTGCTCCGCTGGCGGAAACGGCCGAAGGGCTTCGGCTCCTTTCGGCTCCCTTCGGCTCGCGGGGCCGAGTCCCGGGGAGGGGAGGGCGCGCTCTGATTGGTCGGCGAGCCGCGGGGCGGGGCCACGAGCTCCTGAGGGCGGAGGAGCTGGGGCGGGACGGGGCGGTTGTCGTTCTGAGCAAAACAAAATTAAAGAAAATAAATAAAATATAAAAATAAAAACTCGCCGAATGTCCCGCACTGTATCGCGACTTTATAAAGGGCTCCTGGGAAGAGAGCCCAAGGGGGTGCTGAGGGGGTTCGGCAAACGGGGCGGGGAGGGGGGGGTCTGGTTGGTGGGGGCCGCCTGGTGGTGAGGGGCAGCCTGGTGAGGGGCTGGGGCTGGGGCTGGGGCTGGGGCTGGGCTGCCTGTCCGCGGGGACCTTGGTTTGGGTAATGCCATCAATGAGAGCCTTAGCTAAACTCAGAGCGTGGTTTGAAGAATATACTTTATTATAAAAATGTGCAACTATCCATAAAAGTTTATTAGGCCGTTTATATTACAGTAACTGAAGGGATCAAAGTCAGGTCTTTGCCATTCTCTTGTTCCTGCTCACGTCTTAACAGAAGGAGGCAATCGGACTTTACAGCTAAGTTACACTGATGGAATAACAGCAACTTCAACATGTTAAATCAGCAAATTGTTATCTTCATGAGATAATACCAATGGTGCAATATCAAAAGTAAGGGCAGTGCTTGCGCGCCCAAGTGATTCCAGTAGTCAGGAATAAAAGCCTGAAGTCTTGTTCCACTGCAGGCATCCCAAAGCAATATAGACAACATGAACACTTGTGATTTGGAATATCAAACATTAAAATAAATGGTAGGATTAAAATATTTTCCTGTGATGCAAATGCACTGCTTTTGAGTAAGGTTCTGACAAATTATGCTGTAACAGTATTTTATAAGTAAAATTACACTTGAAGACCTCTGTGGAGGATGTGCAGTGTTGGTAGCTAGCCTGGCATAAATAAATAGCCTGGACTGCTGCTCATGAACTTTTCTTACTGACAGCTTCCCTTACGCTCACTGCCACCAGCCTGTGACATTCCCTGTACGCCTTCTTTTCAGAGGGATGAAAATAAAAATGATTGAATTTTTACCCTTTCATACGCCAAACACGTTGGTGTTCCGAGAACAATGAAAGAAATCATGAGAGTTTTAACTTCTTTCACTGCCTGTGAAAGAAGTACACAGAGCTTGGGAAATTCAGAATAAAAAGTGATTTAATGTAAAGCTTCTGGGAATAATAATAATTAAAAAAAAAAGTTTTGTGAGTAAATGACTGATTGTCAGCCTTTGAATCACCTTTATTGTATTTCTGTGTTAAATTGGAAGGATGGATTTCCAGAGAGTGATAGTTTATGGATAAAGGCAGGGGCAAAATCTGGCTTTTGGCATGACGTTAAGGTAATTGTTTCCCAAAAGTGCAGACAATGTTCATGTCAGTTCTTTTTTCATCTGATGTTGGCACCATGATCGCATTGTCCTTTCATCCCGCAAAGGTCACATCTTCTGGCAGAAGTATTGAGGACCAAGGTGAATGGGGCTGAAGTTCTGTCACTGCAGTGTGTGCTCATGACAGAGGTGGACAGGGCTGAGAGTTTGTCACTGCAGCGACATCCTAGGCTGCTGTCAAGTGCTGCTTTTGGGTATCTCCAGAAATAGCAACTCAATGGGTTGAGAAAAATCCCATTTTGAAGTTGGTAGTTAGACTTGGTTCCAATCAGCTTGGGGCAGACACTGCAGCTGTGTATGTGCAGCCACAGCTCTTTGCTTTGTTGAATTTGATGAGGATTCAGGCTGCTGCAGACTGTGTTAAGGCTGTCAGGAGCAGGCTCACCGGCATTGTATACCTGTGAACTTTACTCCTGGTGGTGCAGGGAGCCGCTGAAGTTAAGAGGCTTTCTTGTATGAGCTTTGGTTTTGAGTCAGCACCGTGCAATACATATGCTAAATGGGTTTTGCAACACTCACTGGATATGGAAACTACCTGTTCCTTAGTGGGCTCATAGTGTGGTCAGTCCAGCAAGCTGCTCTCACAGAATGAGCTTCCTACCTCTTTTAGATGCTATTTCCGTGCTCAAATGCTCCTTATGTTCGCATCTGATGCTAAGGGGAGTGAGTCTGGCATCAAGTGACTGTTCAAACCTGCTTAGTTATAGGGTGGGTCTGCCGTATATTGTTGGTTTAGACCACAAACTAGCAGACATGTTGCACGCTTGTAATTTAAGAGAGGGTATTATTAGCTTAAGTGTGATTTCAGCTCTCGGTGATCCTGTGATGGCTCAAGTGGATTCTGCAGGTGCATGGGCACGCTGTGTACCGCCAGGGGAACTGGATACCATACCACCACACTTCCAGGGGATGCTGCCTGGGCTGAGCTGGCTGACGGGCACTGCAGTCACCTCTGTCAATGACTTCTCTTTTCTCCATCATACCTTCACTCTCCTCCATACCATATTTGCCTTCAAGCTTGAACTTATCTGTGTTTTTGTTTTATCCTGGGTGTCCCAAATTATTTTTAGCTCAGTTACTTGAAATTTCACTGCAAACGGCTAAGTTGAACACGTGCGTAATACAACATAGACTGAGTTTCTTCGAAACCTAAGGGTCTCAGGAGTGTAACCAAGTGCTTATTTGTGGCTATTTGGTATTAGGCTCTGTTTGACAGAAAAGATTAAACACCAGGAAAAAATGAGAAAAAACATATCTCGCTTTCTGTAGTGCGCTTGCTATATACATTCTCATGAAAAACTGAAATACAAGGTAAATACATACATATTTTATTCCAGGCTATAGAATAAGTGTATTTAGGCAGTCTTTCAAAGTGTATTGTACACTGCATGCACAGTAAATCAGTTTAATAACTTGACTGTTTTACATTTTGTGTTCAAAGAACTGTATGACAGGCAATGAGATCATGTTATGGCACGATTTGTTGTCCATTTGGACTATATCCATTTTTTGCAGAAAATTTTGGGAAATCCAAACTAGTAGATGAAATGTCTATTAATCATTTTAATATGAGCATTTGCTCCAAGAAAGAAACTTCATACAAGTTATGGTCAATTTACAAATCCCTCCAACTAGAGGATTTAAGATAAGAAATTTTGAGCATGATTTCATTGCAGTATTACACTGAAGATTGGTGTAATATTTATCAAAATAATGAAACAGTTTCCAAATACAGGTTTTGGAATCCTTTGCTATAAATCAATATAATATTTTAGGGCCCACATGGTTAACTTTAAAAATGTCCTTGAAAGGATGACTTGTCTGTGCTGACAAGAACTTCTACCTATGTGAAGTATCTTATAAAGATAGGTTATGACTAGCAGGTCACCATCAAATAGTAACATTAAGAATATTCAAGTCTACATTTGTAAAGACTTTTGCATGCAGTTTTGTCTCTTACACATTGTTTAGATGTGTGAACTAAATGTTTTGTGCCTCAAACACCAACAAACTTGAAATTACACTGTATAAATATATACATATATGATGCTGTATATGTTTAGTACCACAGTAAATACAACTGTAATCAAATGATACTAGACATATGTAGACCATAGTTAAATTCCAGTTAAGAAAAGAAGCCAGAAAAAATCTTTTTTTTTTTCTAACAGTATTTCACAGTAGAAGGAGGCAGTCCTTTCTCACTGACTTCCCCCCTCCCTCAGGATTTGTAAACATCGTAGCTATTATTCTATCAGTATAATAATTGAATATTTTATTCATAATGGTAAGTAGCTAACCAACATGAATAAAGTTGTCATAACACAATAACACTTTCAGACAAAACAGTTATTTATTAAAAGAAACATTTATAAATATTTTGTCTTGCATTTTAAACTACATTTTCATAAATAACAATATTTAAAAGTGCTGAATATGGTAGGATAGTCAGCAACGCCACTGTAAACAGATTTGTTTTCCACTTTGCAGATTTTTTTTTAGATCCCATTTTGTCAAACACTACAACAGTTAAAATATTTGCATAGGGAATAGAGAATAGCCCTTTTAATCATCTCCTGAATTCTATATAAATTACAAAACCAAATGAGTTTAAGAAACAGTTCGTTAAATTGTTCATATATATCCAAAAAAAGCACATAGGTTTCAAGTAAAAAGAATGATTAAAAAATTCCCCGGATTTGCTATTTGAGGCATGTTCAATAAATTAAAAAAAAAAAAAAAAAAAAAGAGAGAGAGAGAGAGAAAGAGGTAGTAAAATAAAGGGAAAAAAAGGGAAAAAAAAAAAAGCCCCAGGAAATATACTAAGACCTGCATCCTACCAGCTACTGTATAGAGACAGAGCAGCCTCGGTAGCAGCGGCTTCATCAAGAGCTGGCACCAAGGGCTGCCTGCACGAAGCAGCTTGCTGGTTGGAGCCAAGTTTGTTGGGGCCAGATTCCACTCAGTTACACAACTGTAAAACCTTTCAGTCCCATCAAAAGCAATAGGGTTATGCTGTGTTTAGTCCTAGGAAAGTGAGAAGAACTTTGCCTCTTAAGTCTTAGTACAAGACCAGAGTTGTCAGTGTTAAATATATATATACAAACACACATGCATATATATATATTTAACAAGCATTCAAAGCAATCTCATGGTATATTATTAGCAGTTTGTGAGGGATGCTAATGCTCATTTGTCATGTATAAGGTAGGTATGAAGATGTTGGGATTTTTAAGTTCCAAGTCACTGTCTCTTTAAACATCAAAATGCATCCTAAAATTGGACATTTTTTGATAAAAAGGCCAAGCAAACATCTATTAAAAACACCATAGCAGCAAAGTGATTGAGTACTGTGCTGCCTTAGCTCTGATTTAGGGCTTACTACAGGATTCTTTACCCAGGAAAGACACCCACTGAGTTTCGGTAGGCATTTTGCCTGGCTAAGGACTGCAGATTTAGGAGCCCTTGAAGTTTGGTTTAATATCACTCTCCAAACCCCTTGTTTTCAAGGAGTACTCAAACTCAATGAGGCTAGAAGTTAAGATAAATCTTCTTTAACCCGCCACCTTGTAAAACATTACTTTGTTTAAAAACATTTTTTTGACTGGATTTAGCTCTCAAAAAGAATCTTACAGGACAGATGCAATTCATCAAAATGTTCTAAAATGCTCTAAAATGCTACATGTAGGCAGTCTTTTATTAAATTTCTTTATTCAAAAAACTAAATTATCAAGATTTTGTTTGTTTTTCTTTTTCTTTTTTTTTTTTTTTTTCTTCTTTTCTGAAGTACATAACATTATACAACAGTGTTAGAACTGGATAGCCAGTCTTTAATAAATCAATTACAGTATCTGACATCTGAAATGTACATTGAAAATCTTTGTTCTTTTAACAATTAAACAATATCAGCGCATAGATTGTGTCACCCAGATACGGATCCCTTTAAGTGGTTTGTGCTTTTTTTTTTCTCTCTTTCTTTTTACATTGCAAACTCTGTAATGAAAATGCCACAGTTTTGGCAGTGAACAACCAGAGGAATCCTCCGCTTGAATTAATTTTAAATAAACAGTGATAAATAGCTCTTTTTTTTTTTTTTTTTTGTCTGTACAGAAATATTGGCTTCAAAAAGTCAGTGTATTGTACTCAGTAGAGCATATTGAGTAATGCTACACCTTAAAAATTGGCTTTTTTTCAGTTAGTGATGTTAAAAAATGCAAGCCTCTTTCTGGTTTGCTGCAGTTGTTTCTATGTACCATTAGACTGTATTGCACAAAAAAGTTCTTAAATACAGATATAATTTATGTTATTGGATTAAATATTGCAACAACTAAGTGGTAAGTGAAGCAGTTTTACCTTGCACATGCAGTGTGAGGATACACAAGGAGACTGTTCATAAAACTACAAATACATCATTGCAATCTTGACTGCAGTTGGGTGAAAGGAGTGTGAAACAAATGTATTTTGGCAAATCCATTGTTCCCCTCCCATGCCATCTCAAGCAAGGAGGACCTTGGTAAAAATGTAGACATAGACCATAATATGTATTTGTTTCTTCACAGTAGCCTGAGTAGAGCTAAACTGTAGTTCTCCAGGAACCCAGCTCCAGATGTTATTAAACTACTTTTCTTCCATCCCGCCCACCCAAAAAAAATCAAGTAATTTTATTTGAAAATTAAAACTAAGTTTCAGAAGTAGAGCCTGTAATACTTTCAACAAGAGACTTATAAATTTGAGAGTTCAAAAACCTTGGAAAAGAGTCTCTGTGCATTAGGGTGTATATCTGGAGTTGAGCATCTTCATACATATGAGGACTGGGATCCAGCAAGTTTCTGTTGATCACTTCTCTCACCCGGGAATCAAGACTAACCTGAAGAAGATGAGAATAGACTGATATTAAACAATAATGCTGGAAAGGATGTATACATCTCATCATTGCATAGGGCTCCACAGAACACCCAGAGGTTATCAGTTTCATAGTTTATTCAAGTTATGCTGTTTGTCTTTCACAGCCATCATTCTAAAATGACCACACACAACTACAAAGTCAGACAACTAACTCAATTTTGGTTCTGACCTGTTCTTTTCATCCATATTAAGAGCTGTAAAATTAAATTCCTCTCTTTAACAGAATACAGTGCTGCTAAATAAAGCTCTGTTATTATATCTTAATATGTTATTATATCTTAAAATGTTTTATCTTTTTACATATTTAGAAATATTTCTCACAAAGGCTTTTTTTTTTTTTTTTTTTTTTTCTTTTATAATTTGTGGTTGGATCTTTAGAAATTTCCCATTCAACATTTCCTATTCTGATTCATTTTTCTCTTAAAGACCTGTTAATATCTGGCAATTTATACTTTTGGGGTATCATGTGACCATATTGAAGTTGTTAGGGAGCTTCAGCTTTAGCTTCTGAAGGTGACACATTGTCTTCCAGGCAATTTCTCACCCAGGTATTTTTTAGATTGACTTTGGTGCCTAGCTGACATACGGATGAACGGGCAGGCACGCTGGGCTATGTGGCCAAGCTTAACAAGCTGGAGGGGTTACTCTGATTAAATGCTTTGAGACACAACAGCATGTGGGGGTATAGCTTATGTAGTTCTGAGCAGCAGTGTTGCAGCCTTGTCTTAGGAGTTTATTAGAATAATTTTAAATCCTAGACCAGTGCCTATCTGTAGCATGGAAATGACATGCTAAGATTGAAGCAATTGCTCCCCCCATGACACACACACATGCGCACACACAGGCACTTATTTTAGCAAGACCAGTTTATGCAGCTAGCTAATTGACTCCTCATTACCAAATAAAAGGGCTGGGACAAAAAAGCTCAAATTTGGCAGAATGGCAGTGTCATTTTGCTATTGAATATTGTAAAAGTTAATTGCAGTTATAGAGTGAAACAAAAATTAATTAGGAATCTGTTAATTCACATTGTAGTTTTTCTGTGACTCACTAGAGCCAGATGGCAAGAGTAGTTGCAATTATTAAAGTTATCTCCTTGGTAAACAGATGTACACAAGGTATTTGTTTAGTATACTAGGACTTTCTGCCTCAATGACTTCATCACTGAGCAAGTTCCTATGTCAAAGTCCTCCTTTCAGTTCCTATGTCAAAAGGTTTCATCTGGAAGGGGATGCTGTGATGAACAAGAATTTTAAAGCTCCTATGCTGATCTAAAGCATTGCAAACTCTTCTTATTTGCCTCATGGAGCAAATAAGTAGCAATTGGGATGATGACATCCTCACACATCCAGAGGATGAAGTTTGTGAGCAGTTTTTTTAAACCTTAAGTCAAGCAAAACTACTTTAGTGCTTAAATTGTATCTGCTGGTTCATGGAGGCTTAGAAAGACAACTGAGTGTTTAGTACATATATGTGTACTAGAGACACATATATATGATCAGGAATGCACATTATTTGCTTGCTATACTGGTAGTTGTCTCATTCCAAAGGCAAAATACACATGGTATCACAAGAGAAGGGAATGGAGTTATAAATGGCTGGTCGCTCCCTTCATAGTAATGAATTTTCAATTTATTACTAAAAGGTAAAATGTAGCAAGCCAAGTCCACAAGTGAGCATAAATTAGCATAATGCCATTGAGGAGAAAGTCAGATGTAAGACAAGACAGAGTTGCTAAAGGTACACGACATGGCCTAAGAAACTCTTCTACAGTGCCTGTATATTTATTTATTATTCCAAACTGTGATTTGATAGGGGATGCTTTTACTCAACTTCAGGTGAAGATCATTTCAGTTTGAATATCGGAGGAAGTTATATATAATTTCCTAGATGTTATCATACCTTTCATTAGAGAAAATATGTGATCTCACTTCTTAGAGATCAACTTAGACTAGTTGATCCCACATAGGAATAACCAGAACAAGTTTTACTTTTTTTTTCCCGGCCAGATGTTGCAGCAGATAAATCTGTTCTGATTATGATTTAAATTCCTTTATGTTGTACAAGACACAAACTGTGAATTTATTTCATGACTGATTTGTTTTCTGTTAAATATTGAGTATTTTATTTGTCATATGATGCTGAAAATTTTGGTGCTGTTTCTCCATAAATCCATTTCTATGATGTATTTCTTGTTTTTGGCAGACACACTGCATTGTTAAAGTAGTATTCTCATTTCTCATCCTGCTTCTGGAATTTCCCTTTTATTCCTCTCATATGGAGAGCTTTGAGGAGTTGTGGCCAGTGATGGTAAATGGCTCAGCACCTGTCAGCACTTGTTCTATCCCTTGCTTTCATGATCTAAACTTCCATAATAAGTATTGCTCTCATCTGACAGATGAGGCAGACTTTCTGACCCTCCCTCTGGCAATCCAGGGTATAGCATATCTGCTCTGGAACATCAGGAAATGCAAATCTAACATTTACAGCTTTACCTCTTTTGGTGAAAGTATAGAAATGTAATCTTCATAAATAAGTCTTGCTTTTTCTTCAATAACTTTCTTGTTCTGTTCCTTCTTTAGATCTTCACATGCAAGCCAGAAAAGCAGGTTCTCTTCACTATACTCTGTTCGAAGAAACTCTCTAAAAAGGTTCCTCCCAGCTGGTGTTTTCATCATCTTGTCAAAATTCTGAGCCCAAGACAAAATTTCATCTGCAGTAGGGTTTTGGCTGCAAAAGCAAAGTATCATTACAAACATGCTTCTATTTTTGTAACAGTGTTTTCATACATTCATCCAAAATTCTCCTTTCAATTGCACTTTAGTCCAGAGTGAAAACTGGAAGCAACAAGGCTTCAGCAGTGACAAGAGAATTTTGTTCACTCTTCACTTGTGCATTCATAATGTCAATAGCCCACTAAACTATGTTTAATATTAAGAGATGTGCACTTGGCTTTCTGCAAGGTTTCTACTGGTATTGTTCACTATCAGACTCAAAGAAAATTCCAGCAACAGGACTGAATTTCTGCTTCTGCGTTTAAAGGAGATGTGAATTGAGGCAGCTGACAATAGGTTCTTTTTCATGATGGGCTTGGAAGACACCTGATGTCCCTGCCTGCTTCTGATAGGGTTTGGCCAATCACTGCCTGCCACACGATTTGGTTCAGCAAGGACAAGAAAAACAAAAGGCTCTTGGCAGCCAAGAGCATACTAATGAGCCCCAACAAAATAGTAATTCAGAGAGCTTTTAAATTAGCATATTTCTCTGTGCTTGTACCTAAGGGTTGCTAAGCTTCTCTCTGTTTGGTGCTATTGACCTGAATGATGATCTATTGGCATGGGATGTGATGAATGTTTCTGGCAAAATTGAAGAGAGAAGAAATGGGAAAAAATCCCCATTCCCATTTTCTGAAAGAAGCTATTTGCAGAGCGGATGCACGGGATAAGTGAACAGAAGACTAATTCGGGTTACTAATCCACAAATGTACAAATCAACAGCCTGAGAAGGTCATACTCCAAGTTACTTAAAAACAATTAAAATTACTTAGCTCTGAGCGCTCATCCTCCCCTTCCTGATAGGATACAATGCAAGAGTTTTACTGGATGTTGTTAACAGTGTCTGTGCAATCATGTTGCACAATAAGTGACATTTGTCCATACGATTTCAAGTCCATTTGTCAACTCCTAGTCTGCGTGCAAGGCAGACTGGATGACAGGAAGCTATTCATGGTAGTTAAGATCTAATAAATGAGAAAGTGTTCAACATTGAAACTATCCAGCAAAATAGTTGCAATCTGAAGCAAAAATTATAAACATACAGATTTAAAGTTAAAAAGTCCTCTCTCTGAGGAGAATGAAGCAAGCCTGCTGAAGTAGATGGAGCTGGCAAGCAACTTGTGTTTGGAAAGCATCTTTACTACAGTTGGAAGTAAAAACAATATGAAGAAAAGTACAGAATAAGACCATTTTGATAAGGTTTTGCTTATAAAGATATTTTTCCCCACTATATTGTATGTCATTTCGTTAAAAACTGCTTTCCTGTTCCTTCTCCAAAATGCTAGTTTCCTGAGGAGATTTGTGAAGAATACTCTTGTACTATATCACTATATCAGTTTAAGGAAAGATTTATGTGCAGAATCTCCAGTTTGATAAACTAAGGCTCATTTCTGTCTAAATAACTCATCCTGATATTGGGAAATAAAAGAACAACTCCCTTTCTGAAGCCTTGAATTTAGTAGACGTTGAAACCAACCAATACACTGCAGTAGGGCAGTGTCTGAATGTTCCCTGTTCCCAGGAAATAAAAGGTTGATACTTACATGGGATATTTGAACCTCTGGATGTTCACTCATCTCCTGCTCAGATGTAGCTCTAACATACAGCACATACTAAGGCCTGATGTATGCTGGGAGAAGCACCATTAAGTTAAAAAGGAAGCATCATGTGTGGGGGACACAATGGACAGAATGAGACAAGGGTCATCCTGCAGCCATTGTGACCTTTGGCTCTCATCTCCTGCATTTTTGCAACAGCAACTGTCTGGCAGTTTCTGCAGAATCCACTAATTTAGTGGGTGGTGTAGACTGAAAGAGGTATAAACATGACAGTTTACCCAATAAGCCTTTCAAATGAATGGATCTATCAGCAACTGAACTGTGGAAGCTAGGATGTGCCTAGGAAGAGGCAGGAAAGGTGAGCACCCTCCCCATCAGCCAAGTAACTATTTTGCTCCATCATGCATGAGTTGATGAACTTGCAAAGCTGGTGAATTTGTGAGTTAATGAATTCATGAATAAATGAAGTTGTGAATCAGAATCTTAATGAGTTAGACTAGTCTCTTAAAAGGCTACTGAGATCCTTTTTTTTTTTTTTTTTTTTTTTTAAACCTAACAAGCTCATGCAATGAAGTTTGATTCACAGAGTACCTTGTCCTGTAAATTTTACAAGTTCAGACAAACCAAGATACTAACCTTAGCTGATGGATGTTATCTGACATAAGTTTCACTAGAAGTGAATGCAAAAATATGTTTTGCCATGGGCTAAATTCAGGTGCTCTGAGTATGATCTGGAGTTACTGGTCCCCACTGGATTGCAGAAGGATCTTAAGTTATGTAGGATGCATTTTTATGTCATGGTTGAGCTGAATTAAAAATTTTGGAATTAATATTTAACTAAGTAATCTCTTTACCTGCTACCCCTGTGCATTTTCCTTGAGTTGAAGCACCTCAGATGAATACCAGCTTCAGTGTAGTTTGTGGTGGGGGAGAACTGGAGGCAAAAGAGGAGGGAGCAGAGAGATGGCATGGGTGGCAAACCTCTTTCTCCCAAAAGGCAAGGAGCTGTTAATTCATAGTTTTGAATTAACCACATCCTTGTTTTGTGAAGCCACGCCCTTACTTTCTGTTAATATTCCTCTGACAGACATTTCAGGCTTCCTGTCCTCTGCCTACCACAGACAATGATGTTGAGAACACAGGATCTCAGCCATGCAGGCTGAGCTCCCTGACTAAACTCTGTTCTTCCTTTGCACGGCAAAGCTACAAGGCTGAGTGTTAAACCCTATGAAACATATAATCCTAGATGGAAATGTCACAAAGTACCATAGATATGTTGTGATGGAGGGTTCCTGTAAGTTCTCTGTAAGTAACTTGAATTCTGGGGTGCTCAGCATAATATAACTGAAGGAAATAAATAGTTAAACCATACTCCTATAAACCTAAAAAAAAAAATCTGTCAAATCAATTCACTAGATGTTCTTTGTCAGTAAGAACAACAACAAAGAAGTCTATACTACTTATAACTTGTGGAAATTTTTTGATTTTGACCTCTCAAAAATGACTGCGAGTAGCAATGGATAGCCTGAGATGATTGGATTGGTTTTAAAATCGGTCATATTCTCTAGAGTTAAGTTTTAATTTACTTTTTATGGGATTAGAGAAGTCAAGACCACTGACAGTTCAGCATGTTTCCCAACAGAATAAATACAGGCCCAACCTTCAGACACAAACAGAAGCTCAGACTTTTAATGCACATTTGCCCAGCTTTCAGAGTATGTGTTTCCTTGGTTAATTCAGATGAAACCATAGTCCAAGCTGTTCTACAAAAAGTAGCCATGTTAAAAATCTGACTATAAAGTACACTTTTGCCCAAGTTAGTTTTATTTCTTGTCTGGGTAAGCAGAAAAAAATGATCCCACAAATAGCATACACTTCCTATAGAGTCCCATAGATCAATGGAACCATTCTTGCACCTCCCATTTCTTCCCATCATTCTTTACCGACAAATGTGAAACTGTAAGTAAGCCTGAATGTCTCTGTTGGCATTTCATGTCAGGCCTCATTTTGCTTCCTTTTTTCTAGAAATTTTAGGAGGAAAAGTCATTAAAAGAATATTTCAGAAGCCTACAAAACCAAAACAAATTAGTTACAGGCAAATTAAGAAACTTTTACTGGACAACAGTTTGACCAACTTACCATTCTTCTATGACTTGGATGCTCTCCATTTTGGTTGTATGTGTTGGCCTTCCTGCATTGTCTCCTCTATCTTCATTCCTAACAGTGAGGCTGCAATGTAGTACAACACTTTATTTTGTCTAGAGAAAGTTAATTTAAAACAATGACTACAGAAATGCAAACTTTCAAAAGATATAGATGTATGTAAAATGTCATTTTTCACTCTTGCCCCTAGAATTTACACTCAGATTTTGGAGAGAAATTTTTTATGACATTTTTTTTTCCCTGTAATAACTATGAATGTTAATTAACAGTTGGTATTAACATATGTGATTTTTATTTATTTATTTACAAGCTGAAAGACAGACAAAAACTTAAGGTCACTGTTGGAGTGATTTCTCTTGGGAAATTTTGGATAATATTAGTAGCAATAAGGATAAGGAGGATAAGAATATCTGAGTCATTGATCAGGGATTGGTGCCCCAGCAGCTTTGGATGGTTGTTCATTCTTTACGAACATCCCCCTTTTTTTCTCCAGGATATAGTGGCAGTAGATGGCTTGGAAACAGATCTCAGCTGTGGCTGCTGCTTATGATTTTCTCCTCTAACCCAAATTTCTTTTTCATTCCAAAAAGTTAAAGTTACTGACCTCTAAACAGAAAGGCCTCCATTAAAGTCATATTACTAGAAGCAATGAAAATAAAAACTTCCTTTAGGTAAAGATCTAGTTAATTTGTATTTATTATCATTATTATTTGATTTTTTATTTTTGATTTTTCTTTCAAGCTGGTAACTTGCATCACTATTCTGTAAATCTCTTTTTAATTGGATTTGGTTCAGTAGTAGTGGCTTCCCCTGTGTGTGCTCTCTATGAGTATTCTGGACCATGGTATTGCCAGCAAAAACAAAGTCCCTGATAACTTCTGAAATAAAGTGCATTTTGAAATAACATCAGTATTCATATTAGAAACCTGGTTCCAATAATTAAGCTTATGAAGTGAAACATAGAAAATGGAAATTTCCCTTCACTGTGTGTTTCCCGCATATTCAACTGAGGGAAAACAAGCAACCAAGCAAAAAATTCCCCCGTCCTAGTCCCAACAAAGCTCATATTTTGAATTTAGTATTCATTGTACAATGATGTTCTCAATCATTCCAAGTGGAGGTATGCAAATATATGTTTATAGCATAAGTGTCTCCCTCCCCCACTAATCGTAGTAACTTCCACTCAGTTCTAAGAAGAAATGCCAACTTTGAGACATTTTTAGCACAAATAACCTTTCTTCCTAGCCCTTCTGCATTGATGAGTTTCATCAACATGTTTTCAAGCATTTGGCAGAGTGAATAGGGCATCTCAACTACTCTTCTGAAAATTGGCAGTTTAAACTTGCATGTAAAGCAGAGCACATATTAAGACTTAAACATTACAAAGACATACACTTTCAAACAAAGCTGTTTGATGCTGATTGCTCCTTCACTTACCTGCCAAGACCTTAGTTCAGGCCCTTGGTCCTGCTTCCCCTGTTACAGCGTAGGAATGCAGCTCCAGTGCTGCTAAGGTGTTATGGTGTCATCAACTGCTGCAGGAGAAACAACACATCCTGAACTCTGGGGTTGGCAGGTAAAAAGCCTTTCCATCTCCTCTGACCTGTTGCTTGTCAGTCTATAGAGGGAACACCCATGAAAACCAATGGGAGTTCCATATATAGAAGGAGAAAAAAAGGGACCATCCACTTTCTGTCTTGTAATCTTTAAGTCCGCACATGTAACTGCTTAGGGTTTACTTTGCATCTGGTTGGAGCACAAAGTGACGGCGAAGGAGAAGCAGGAGAGGCACAAAGCTGCTCTCCCTCCTCCTCTTCAGTCCTCCACTAGAACAGCATTCATTTGTGCTCTCCTCTGGGTTCAGAGAACTGAACCATAGGGGCCATGGGGGCATGACACAGCAGAAGCAGCAAACAGTGTCAGCTGGGAATGCAGCATGGTGTTCACCTGAATCCTTCTAACAAAGGCTGCCCTTTTCTTTCATCTATCACATGAGCAGCAGCTAAACCATACTGAGATAATTTACTTATTGGACAGTAGACTTATTGCAAGGTTTGGATGCAGAGTCTTACTGGAAGTGGAAGGTGACTCATCTGAGAGCAGCTAATCTGCCCTGCTAATTTAATTTGATGTCTGGGGTCAGATATTGATGGCTGTGCTCATGCAAAATCTCTGCTAAACTTCAGAAAACCAATATGGGCTGATGAAAGGGGAATACAAGTAGTGAGTAGGGAATGAGAAAGAGAAATAGACAAATGGACAAGAAATCCATGTTGGCCTCAATGCCTTTTTTTTTTTTTTTTTTTTTTTTTTTTTTATCAGAGGAGTAATGGATAGGCCCTATGCATTTTGATTTTCTGCAAGACTACATGTTGGTAAAAGTTTGGGTTGTGGGCCAAGAATGCAACGTACAGTTTCTGATATTTATACCACTGTGTGATAGTGCAAAGGGCACACTTGGCCCTGATACCTTCATTTCAGCAGTCATAGCTGAAGTTCAGTGGCTGAAGTTAGTCATCATTGCAAAACAGGGAGGACTCTAAAAGAGGTGTTAGATGTGGTTGGAACAATTTCTCAAGTTTGGGTATTGTATTCAAAACTGTGCTAAATTTATAATATATCTTGGCACAGATTCTACATTATGTTTCTAGCGACAACAACTAGCCCTACATTTCAACTTTGATTTATATACATCTGTCAAGACTGGAGTTACATCGGATACATTATTTTTGCTATGTTTTTCCTGTGAAAGAAACCATCCTTTTTATACAGAAGTACATTCAATTCAGACATGTCTGTTTTCAGTCAAGGAACTGTTTTATGTTAAGTTAGAAAAAAAAAAATTAAATATTTACACATTTGTGACTGTAAAACTAATTTAAAAGCAGCCTTTAAATAACACTGATCACAATAACAGACTGCTACCTTTTACATCAAAATGACAACACTACATTGTTATTTGCTAAGTTGCTATCTTCATTTGAAAATACCCTATCTGCTCACATTTCTCTGTGGAATTCAAGCATATCCTTCATATACTACTCCATCATGGAAACTAGCTGATTATGGCAGAAGAATTATTTAGTGTAAAACTAAACTAAATAAAAGCTACAGGATAAAGATCAACAAATGGCCTTACATATTTAAGGCTCTCAGAAAAAGGAAATTGCTGAGAAGCCTTATTAAAAATAAAATAAAAAAAAAATAAAATAAAATAAAAGAGAGGTGTTCTAAGGAGATAGAAATTAACATCTATGGTACCAACCAACAGAGATCTTTAAAATGTAGGGACATAAATTATCTATAATAAAACTGCAACAAAACTACTAAAGGATTAAAAAGAGAGAGTTTGGGCTGCCTAATGTAAGAGTTAAGTGCAAAGCACAAGCAGTGTTTTGTTTTCTGTTCTTTTGGAAGATTTGTTCTACCCATATTTGTGCTGACTTTATTTATAAGTATAAATAAGTATAAGTAATTCAGTAAGCCCAAGTACTTGACTTTGATGTTGCTTTCAAATATATCTTGGGTTCTTGACACTTATAAAAATAATAGTTGCTTTAACTACTGCAACAATATTATTATGAGTAATTTATATTTGAAGTCAGTACAATTCTATTTTGCTACTTCACAAACTTTATAAGTAAAAATGTTAATGTCCAGGGATTGCTTAAAGATGTATACAAATTGAAAATATTACCATATATAATGTTAAACTGGTCCAGGTTCCTAGCTGATGTGTTTTTAGAGAAAATAGTGGGATTTAGAAGACCAACATTTATTTATTTAGCTATATTAATCACCTGTTAATATCCGTGTTCAGAAATTAAATAGTTGCTCTGTTGAGTAATTACTTTAATAAAAAAATACTGCAGCCCACTGGTGCACGGTGAGGTAAAAAAGGCAAGCTAATAGGATAAAATCATCAAGAGAGTTGGAGCAATTTAAGAGCAAGGACCTCACTGCCTGTCCTTCAAGGTGTTTCCTGCCAATGGTTTTAGCTTTTTTTAAAAGCTGCTTAATTTCTCTACTGCTGCACTCACCTATACTGCCACTAAGAAACTGAAAATTAGTTAGAGCTTGGACCTAATCTTTCATTCTGTGTATATCCAGTACATGAATAGCCTTTCACTGTTTTCCAAACATCAGATTCTTATATACCAGTAGCCGAAATCTGGTAAATCAATGAAATTACTGTTACGGCAAGAAAATTGCCATGGTGACAGGTGCTAAGACTGATACTCTGCCAGTGCATGGCTACCACTAGTTACTGTTTACTCAGGTATTTTCTGGGTTATATGCATCATATGCAGTATATTATCCCAGTATTTTGCAATTATATCTGACACTGAAGGCTGACAATTAAAGCCTGTCCTCTTAGTGGCATTTATTGTGTTGCCATGAAGATAAGGAGTAGAAATCAAACTGGGACATTGTACACTTATTTGGTGGGCTGATGGCTTGCCATTCAGGAGATCAGTGCTCAATTTCTACTTCTTTGCTGATGATTATATTTTGGCCTAAATCTGTGCGTGTAATGCAGTAGGGCCATGATCCTTTTAGTCACTGCTGTAACACAACTGCTTTTTTTATTTCAGCCCAAAGGCCACATAAGTCAGTTGCACACATATAATCTAAAGGCAGAATTTGGTTTCCAGGTGAAAATCAATATTCATTTCAGGGCCTCTGGATAACAGATGAATGTTCTGACATGTTTCACTGGTTTACCCTCTGAAAGACTATATCTTGCTGGCACTACTTTTCACCTATCCTACTCCTAGGAAATTTTGTTACCATTGGATTAAAAGACAAAATATTTTTAGGTCTTAGGTGCAAGACCCAGGAAGGATTGTTTTGATGCTTGAATCCAGCTTCCAGTTTAAGCAAACTATATGCGGGACTACCATAATTTAAATAATAGTGAAATAATAGGGATTGTATCACTAGAATAGCGATACATAGAATAGTGATTAGTGAGGTGTAGATTAAAAGAAAAGGTGTTTTGGGTTTTTTTTGTGTGTGTTTTTTTGTGTGTGTGTTTTTTTTTTTTTAAGGAAAGGAAAGGAAAGGAAAGGAAAGGAAAGGAAAGGAAAGGAAAGGAAAGGAAAGGAAAGGAAAGGAAAGGAAAGGAAAGGAAAGGAAAGGAAAGGAAAGGAAAGGAAAGGAAAGGAAAGGAAAGGAAAGGAAGAATGAGATAAAGATGTATTTGAGATTTCAAAATTCCACTGGCAGACAATATATTGTGGCCCTTTACCTGACAATGTTGAGAAACTCAGGTCGAAGTTGCCAAACAGATTTAGCCATTAAATATTTTTTTCAGGATGGTCTGGAGGAGGAGAAGCCATTTGCTAAACCAGGAAGTTAGTAGATTCATTGAATGGTTTGAAACACCCTCACTGTGGGACTGCTGTGGGGTCTTTCAAGATGTTCTGGTGAAATGATTCCACTTGGTAAAAATAAGAGGTTACATGATGTGGAAATAAGAGACTCTTAATGGCAAAACATTGCATAATGAATAATTATATTTTATATAAAGTACAATATTTTTATACCATTGAGGGGAGAGCCTGAAAACAAGAACATATGATCACTGAATTTTCCTGAAAAGAGGAAAATGTGTTTTTGAGTACTCTGCGACAAAGATGGGCAGTAATCCTAGATCTCTGCCCAGCTGGGTAAATACCTTCACTCTTCAGTATAAAATGGTAGTTCCTTTTCCTGTCTCCAAACTCTTTGATTCCTTCACTTTTTTTTTTTTTTTTTTTTTTTTTTTTTTTTTTTTTTAATAAATGTCTGATATAAAACATGCCATATGAACAGAAATATATTTTTCCTGGGTTTAATTTGTATGGAGAAAAAGTGCATGCTGGTATCTCCTGCCATTTTTGATTGTGCATCAATCTGATTAGACTTTTTTTCAGAAGTTTAATTCAACAGTCAGTCATTGAAAAATCAGCATATTTGCACAGCTCTGTTCAGCTGCTGAGGCAGGCTCTAGTAGCAGTCAGAGATGGATGTGGTCTCATGATGCTGTATGGCAGTAAAAGAGACAACTATACTGGCACCCTTTAATTTCTTCATGAAACAAAGGATAAAGTTATTTTCTGACAACTTCTTTCTTCTGACAGATGGAATATTGAAACTTGAAGGCAGTGAAAACTATGCAGGGTTGTGTTTATGACCAGAGGAGTATAATGATTTTACTATATTGAATAAATCAATAAAAAGGAAAAATAACTGCAATATATTTGTGATCCATTTGTAAAGAACAATGAAGCTATGTTAATCTCAAAATAACTTAGGCAGAGCCTAGTCAGTAATGCTATCTTCTATCTCCCATTTAATGTTGCAAAAATAGGTATTTGTCAAAAGAAATTTAAGAGTTTGTTGTTGTTTTTTTGATTTTTGGTAGCTGAGGAAAAGATGTTTCAAAGTTAGGAAGGGTTCATTTTTGATACAGTAAGTGAAAAAAGTCTAGAATAATTAGTTTGAGAAAAGCTTGAACTAGGGTAATGGATTTTATGAAGAAGTAATGCCCTGCACTAGATATTTTCATAGGGGATGCATGAGCCATCAAAGCCATGTCTTATCTCTGACCTCTTGAGAATTTATATTCTTGTCAGAAAGAATTGCAAGACAGGCATTTAGATTGTTGTAATACCAATATATGCAAAGCATAGAAATGCAGAGCAACATTGATTGTCTGCAAGAAACTGAAGTGGAAACGGTGATCAAGAGCTTTGGGAATCATTTACAGAATGATTACAGGCGATCAGAATCCAGTCTTAACTGAGGCAGCAGAACATGATCATCTTTGTCCAAAGGTAAAGCAGGAAAAAAAAAAAAAAGAAAAAAGTGAAGGAATTTATTTTAGAATTAGTGTCCTTCCTAGTTATTTAATAAAATAAGATTTACAGATCTACATTGAATTCAGTGAAGAAATATAGGATGTAAAATTTTATGTTGAATAAATGTTAGAATCTTAGAAAAAAATAGCTACATCCTATTTGAGGCAATGAATTGTCTCATGCTTTAAACTAAATGAGGGAGATTGTGTCTAGTAGACTGCCAGAGGAAAGGAGGAAAGCAGCCTGTTGGGAAAAAGCCAACAATTACCATAAGGCTATAATCAGCCTACTTGGCAGTGTCCACTGAAACTATAAACTCCTTTCAAAAAGTCCAGGTACCTGTGGTGCTAAGTTTCCTGAGTGCCAGAGTTATATTTGCCTTAAGTGAAAAGATGGCGCAAGAGATATGTATGATACAAATTGTTTCTTGAAAAAAAATAATAATAATGATAATCAAAACAAGCCTACACTCTACCTTGGACACAGCTATTTTAGAGTGAAAAAAATGTATCTGCAAGGAGAATTGAGGTCTCATTCTGCAAGCTTACTTCATATAAGAAAAAAAAAAAAAAGTAGTAGTTTAGTTTTGTTTTTAAATAAAACAGGTATTTGCAAGGTTCAAAGGTTCTCTCATCCTGGAGATTTTATATTGCAGCTAAAAAAAACTCTAATATTTCAAAGCTTCAGAACTTCAGTGAGGGAAAGGAATGTGCAGTCACAAACTTCCAAGTTCATGTGTTCTGTTTAGTTCAGCTTGCACCATGATTGCAACATTCTGACCTGTAACCATAAAAGCCACAATGATAACTAGATGATAACTGATTACTGGCTTTTTTTTTTTTTTTTTCCCCTCCTTATAGGTCACAAAAGGTAAAATTAAAATGAACCAGATGATAAAATAGATACTTTCTTTCTTCCAATGGCTAGAACACATTAAATTTCTCCCTTTCCAATTTTCCTTGGTGGTATTTTTTCTGTTTGATTCAGATTGGTATGTTGTAGTGTGGTGTACTTCAGATTTTTTCTCTTTTTCCATCTCTTTGTTTGAAGAACATACAGCTGAGATACGGTATGTAACAGACGGCTAGGCACTTGTGTGTGCTGCGAATGAGCTTTCAACTGAAAAGCTTAGTGCCTGCTCAAGATCCAGTAATAGTAAATGCAGGCAGACTTCTGGCTCCCATATGCATCTTTCGGCATACTGTAGATCCTGGGGGCCAATGGAAAACTCAACATGGAAATTTTCTGGTCGTATTTTCGCTAATAGGTACAGAAGTTGTTTTATAGTCCTACTATGTTTCATGTTCTACTGTGGTGTGGTAGGGAATACAGCTGACTGGCACTGAGTTTGTGTTGGGTATAAATTGACAGTTGAAGATAATTTACTTCTGAATTTGATTTTAAACACGTCATTTTCCACAAAACAGCATTACTGAAAAAGTAAGTTTCAGATTCATTAAATTTCATAATTTATTTTGATACTCTTAAAATCATTTTTCTTTAATTATACAGTAATCTGTAGCTTTGGTTTCATTCACTGCTAGTAGGTGCTAGTTACTGTGTAAAACTGCTAGTTACTGACAACAAACTATTCATTTATATTTATTTCCAGCTTTAATCAAAATTATGTATTTAATCAAAAATACATTTAAATTAATTATTGTGCTTAGATTTATTAAAGTGCTTGACTTTTAAAAGCTCTTTAAAAAGTTACATTCTGTAATAACAGATTTTTTTTTTATTTTTTTTTTCCCCCAGTAATCTCTCTGATAATTAGAAAAGAGATCTTCTAATAAGAAAATAGTTAACAAGAAAATCCAAAAGCTATAACTCTTAATTTCATGATACATGGAGCCTACTAGTTTGTTATCTCTCAGAGTCCTGCTAATAATTTTTCACCTTCCATTAGAGTCATGTTTATGTTAAGCATTATTGAGAGAAGTTTGAAGAGCAATGCCTGAAAGAATCAAAATCCCCAAACACAACAAAAACTGCATTTGTTTCATGTGTTATTTTGAAGTATCCTTGCTTCCCTAAACCAGTCATGAGATTCCTAGACAAGTGGCTGTGAAGTGTGTGAAGACAGGAGTGAAGAGTTATCTGCATCCTTCCAATACCTAAAGGGGGCCTACAAGAAAGCAGGAAATGGACTCTGTCAGGGAGTGTAGTGACAGTAATGTACACTACTAAAGTGAGGAGTAATGGTTTTAAAGTATAAAAGGGTAGGTTTAGATTAGATATTAGGAAGAAATTATTTACTATGAGGTTGGAACAGATTGCCCAGAGAAACTGTGTATGCCCTGTCCCTGGAGGTATTCAAGGCCAGGCTGGATGGGGCTTTGAGCAACCTGGTCTGCTGAAGGTGTCCTTGCCCATGGCAGGGGCATTGGAATGAGATGGTTTTTAAGGTCCCTTCAAACTCAAAACATTCTATGATGATCTGTGGCCAAAAAATTCTGTGCCTACACACAAGTATCTTGGCCTGTTTGCTACAGTATCTCTAATATCTACAATGCAGCAGCAATCCAGATGTGACTAAGGAATTGCTGAAAATTAACCTGTGTTTGTTTCAGTGCTGCTTTTGCAGTGCTCTTTTTCTGTGTGAAGAGCTAGCTGCTTGTTTTGCAAGAAATTTGAGAGTTTAGAATGAAATACACTTAAAACACTGTAGATGAAGAGGAGGGGAGTCCTACCTTTCTTATGTAATTTTGAACTAAGGTATGTGAATGCTTTTCTTAAAAGGATTATCATAAGGTCAACCCTATTTTAATTCAGAAGCATGAACTTCCTCCTGAAAAATAAGAAATTTCTCAGTTTATCTGAGATTGTATATTTCCGGCATGCTTTGAAGGTGGGGGAGAGCAGGCTTTTCAATAGCAGTGCTTCCTTAATACCGTGCTGGATTCAGGGTAGTTGGTCAAAGTCATTACAGATGCAACTACAGACCATAAAAGAAAAAAGAGATCAGTAAAAATTAAGGTTTAAGCTATCTGCATCATCGCAGTCTATTAAGGTCTGGTCAGTTAAGGCATTTAGCTCTGTTCTGATGCTCTTACTTTTGCTATGCTACTCCTTAGTTTGAGTAAAAGTGGAATTGAAACCAAGTGATCTAGTGCTTAAGAGTATAATCATCTCTTTGTTAATGGGAAGTCTTGGACAAGATTTTAGAGTTTATGTAAGATCATTATATAAGGTTATTAAATTGCATCCCACATGCCACTGTGAAGGTAAATCATCCTTACTGAAAAATGAATGCTAAGCTAAAGTAAATCACAGAGGCTCGGTAAAATCAGTACCTAAAAAGGTTTGAGCAAATCTGCAGCACTCCACTTTATTCCCTTTTCAGTATATTTAATAATTTAAGATGTAACAGATCTAAAATCTGATAACTCTTTCTGTTCATAAGAGACAGTTGAAGTAATAGTCTCTTTTTAAAGCCATGAGCTATATCATCCTGCTGTATTTTCCATGAAAGTAGAAATCAGTATAAATTTGGCAGACAAAGCTTTCATATTTGTCCAAACTCTGCATTTTCCTATTTGAGCCCACAAATAATTTGAAAGCAAGGCCTTGTAGAATAAAAAAATCAAGTGTTGAGTTTGATTGTTATCAAAGATTTATATTTGCAGTTTGATTTTTGATTAAAATTTTCAACTGACTCTTTCTGAACATTTTTGTGGAAAACATTTTTTTTTTTTTTTCTGAACATTTTTGTGGAAAATGTTCAGAAGCAGTTTGATGGAGGAGAAGCTAACCTGCTACAAACCCCCTGACAGAAGGGACATACTCCTAAGATAACCACAAATATATCCACAACAACAAAAGTTTTGCAAACATTCAAGATCTGAGTTTAGTCTTTCTCCAGTCAAACACAGAATCACAGAACCATATCATGGCTGAGGTTGGCAGGCATCTCTGGAGGCCATCTAGTCCAACCCCAACTCAAGCAGGGACACCCAGAGGGGGCTGCCCAGCACCATGTCCAGGTGGCTTCTGAAGAGCTCCAAAGAGCCCCACAGCCCCACAACCTCTCTGGGCAACCTGTGCCAGTGCTTGGTCACCTGCACAGTACAGAAGTGCTTCCTGATGTTCAGAGGGAACCTCTTGTGTCCATTTCTTATTCTGAACCCTCTTGTTCTGGCTCTGGGCAACACTGAAAAGAGCCTGGCTCTGTCTTCATTGCACCTTCAGGTCTTTGCACACATTGATAAAAAAAGAGTAATTATATTTATATTTCAGATTTTTTTTTTTTTTTTTTTTTTTCAGTGAACGAGGGAGATATTCCCAGGGTCAATGAGAGTAAATTCAGGCTAAAGAATATGTGAAAGCAGTCTTGTCTTTTTTATGGACAGTCTTTCAGAAAGCCAAGGCTTGCTGAACTTGCTTTTCTCCTCTCTTCTTGTGTGACTGATTTAATCTACCTAGCTACAGATACCGCAGCTCAGCAGGCAACCAAAGGCAGATGGAAACTACCAGTGTGCACTGTACTTGAAATTCTGAAATAAAGGACAGTATCTTCCTCAAAGTTAGACTAGTACTGAGCAAAATTTGCAACTGTGCAAAACAAAAAAAATGTGATTTCCTAAACTCTCCTTTATTTTTTTTTATTTTTTTTTTATTATTTTTTTTTTCTCAGAGGTATTTTGTTCTTAAAATCTTTAAGAAAAATATGCTTTCTGGTGGATTCTACTGCAAGGAGATTATATTACTTTTACATAATGGTAGCCACACCAGAAGCTATTACATCTTTTGGGAACTTTGAGTCTCCTCTAGGATCAATTTTTTACATTTTTTGGTCTCACATAAAGAATGTAACGTCTGTATACATAACAAATCCATTGATTCAATTTGACTAAGTTCCTTTACCACTGATTCTTAATATAATTACTCTGGCTTTGTTTTGTTACAGTAGGGTTGTTTTTTGCTTTAGGCAAGATTCAACTTAAGGGTGTATTTCTCTTGTCAGGTCACCCAACAGCTCACTAGTCTGGCTGTCAGCTTCATTCCTTCCTTCCGAATAAGACTACCATTCATATCCTGTTTTGTACAATGGATACGTCTAATTACTAGACAATCTGCAGTGTCCTCACTCCTGGCTACAGCTATTTTGCAAGCAATTCCTTCATATACTTGACACAATTAAAAGTGGCAGTCGTCTAGTGTTCAAAGAAATAGAAATTATGTGAGGGTAACTGGATGAATAAAAGCCCTCCAATCCATTAGTAAGCAAGTCTAATAGTCTCAGTTTATTCAGATAAATGAGTCTAGTCTTGATTTCAATAGTGTTTTTGATTATTTTTGTTTTAAAGGGATGAAAATAGCAGCAACAGTAAAGAATTCACTCTGACTAGGGTCGCTCCTTTGCTTCTGTAGATTTAGTGGCTGTTTCTAAATGGGAGAAGGTGCATTGGAGCATTCATACTAAATTCATAATTTTTCATAAAGTGTTTTACAATTCTTCAATTATAAAGAGCTTTATGCATTTATCAAGTGGAATTCCTACCATGAGGCTTATGAATAGCTTATTTTATTTATGAAATTAACATGGGCCAAACTAGTTTATACTTATCCATGCTACAATCGTATACGATGGGGATCTTCCACTTAATGTTTGTCCACCTAAGAAGCTGGAATTACAACTGTCATGCCAGTCTGTATTTAATGCAGACAAGCTTCTCTTTTGATGGGTGCCAACTTCTGGGGTCCAGATATTGTTAAACAAATTGCTGAGCTGACAAGCGCTTTCAACGAATACCAAAAGGAACTGTAAAGAGCAAAAGGAATATCCATTGCTCCATAATGGGTGTTCAGTATCTGCCAGTATCAGGCCTAAATCAGCTACTTTGGAAGAGCCAGGATTACCATCTAGACCAGTAAGTGTGCTATGAAATTATTAAGAGTGACTAGACAAGATTCTCATCTTCTTTGCCTTTCTGCCTCCCATAATGAATATCTGACCCACTTTCAAGTGCAAGGATTTCCATCATGTAAGTTTTATCTACTAGAGGTGCAGACTCATTTCCATGATATTTTTTTTCTCATTTTTTCTCTTAAAAGCGCTAGGCATTTATTTCTGTTTTAACTGACATTTTAAACCGATTTGGAATGATACATGGTTAAAAAATAAGCCATCATAAGATGGAAATTTTGCTGCTAACAGATTTAAGTAGCCTAATATTTTTCCCCTTCCAGCTCAGAACTGCAGGCTGCATTTATTCTTGCAGGGGTTGGGAGAGTTCTCTGGCACTGAGGCTTACTGACAACCCATAGCTCAAAATAAAGACCATATCCAAAACAGGGGTGGGTTCTGCACATGCAATAGGTCTCTGTCTGTAACTGTGCCAAAACTGTCAGGGAGGTACCAACTGCTAACAATTTAACAGTATGGCTGATTGCTTGAGCCCATACTGGCCCCCGGACCTGTTTAGTTTGCTAATATAGATGCAGTCAATGTGTTTAATTTGAGTAAGATTTTGTTGGCTTTGTTTTTGCATTTAAATATTTAAGCCCTTCTTACACTGCATGATGAATAAAGCTCTGAGTATTTGCAATGTCACTTTTGCTCCTTTAAGATGACACCATCTATAACAAGCCTTAGTTGAGCTTGTATTTTGATCTCAGACACATTTTGATCTTTCACATCTTCATTTCTGTGTTCTTCCACAGACTCCTATGTTAATGCATCCTTCTTTAAATATATAATTGACAAATTTTCTATAAGGAAAAAAAAATAATTAAAACAAAACAAAACATCTGGGTAGATTTCAAAAGCTCCATACTCCTAACAACTGAAGATCACCAAAACTGTAACACAAACTGGACTCAGGCATCCTCAACAATCATTCCTTTCCTTCCTTCCTTCCTTCCTTCCTTCCTTCCTTCCTTCCTTCCTTCCTTCCTTCCTTCCTTCCTTCCTTCCTTCCTTCCTTCCTTCCTTCCTTCCTTCCTTCCTTCCTTCCTTCCTTCCTTCCTTCCTTCCTTCCTTCCTTCCTTCCTTCCTTCCTTCCTTCCTTCCTTCCTTCCTTCCTTCCTTCCTTCCTTCCTTCCTTCCTTCCTTCCTTCCTTCCTTCCTTCCTTCCTTCCTTCCTTCCTTCCTTCCTTCCTTTCTTTCTTCCTTCCTTTCTTTCTTTCTTTCTTTCTTTCTTTCTTTCTTTCTTTCTTTCTTTCTTTCTTTCTTTCTTTCTTTCTTTCCTTCCTTCCTTCCTTCCTTCCTTCCTTCCTTCCTTCCTTCCTTCCTTCCTTCCTTCCTTCCTTCCTTCCTTCCTTCCTTCCTTCCTTCCTTCTTTCCTTCTTTCCTTCTTTCTTTCTTTCCACAGAAACAGTCAAGCTGTGCTCTAGTGACAGAAAATCTGTCCTGACATTATGAATCTTCCTTCAGACACCATTCTGCAGACATCAGGCTGAACAGCATTTTGGCACAGGCAGGTGGGAAATGGGCATGAGTGGCAAGGAAGAGCCAAGATGCTGATGCTCTGAAGCTATCCATCTCTTAAACAGCCTCCAAGAAGACAAGCTGCTGTACCCCAGTGGAGGTGATTCTACCTTCACTTTCTCCTCCTGTAGTCTCCTCAAGAGCAGCTGTCCCTGAATACACCCTGCATGCTGTGCCAGGACAGAATCAAGATCATTTTCTAAAGTTAACTAGATTTAGTCTGCTTTTTCCTTCTAAGGAGCTACTATCAGTGTCTTATGTATTGCTGAATTAGAATGAGCCTTCTGTAATCCCAAATCCCCTCTGAACATGTTCTGATTGTTCTGATTTTTTTTTTATTTAATTCCATTTCCTTTGCAGAATTGTTTGCTTGAAATAGGACTATTTTCTGCAGTTAAACTCTGCTTTTTGATTGATAGATGTTTCTTATCTCAGCAATATTATGCACATAAGAATCTATGCATTTGGTTTGTGAAGCTTCAGAAACATTTATTAAAAATTTGCTAATAAAAATTAAACATTAAAAATTATGTTTATGTTCTACCATTCTCTAACCTGCTTGTGTTTTCACAGATGGGTAGAAATGTCACTATATTATTAATTTATTTTTTACTGTATTTTATTATTTATTTATTCATTTATTTTTATTTTTTTTTAAACTGTAATTATATGTATATGTAAATACATGAGCCTTCTCAATATGAAACAAACTTCATAGTTTAAGATATCAAAGACCTAATCTTGAAAGCTTGGCCAAGAGAACATAGAGCTGCTTTTGATGTTAATGAAGATTCCACCACTAGCTTGGGAGCAAAATTAACAGCCTGGATGCATGATAAGCTATTGCTCCATTCCTCACATTAGTCTTCTATTTTACAGTGGGGAGGAACAAAGTTATCTCATACCTTTGAAAGTAGAAACATCTGTCAATTTACATGGAGTTATGCTGAATTTATGGTGGTACATTTTTTTTTTCAAACCAGAGCTTTTGGCTAAAAATTCATTTGAAATAATGTGTATAAGCTGAACACGTGTGGTATCTTCTGTATCTTTGTTCTTCCACTCCAGCAGCACATTAGTGACTACCCCTTTGCAGACACTGGCAGAAATATATGCAGTGTGTGGCTTTCTGCTTTCTTCTAGAGAAACACAGGATTCTGTTCTACTTTACATGTCCCAGTGGGGCAGTGACCTGCACCAAGGCCACTTCCGTGTGGCAAATGGTCTGTTGAGACTCCTTGCTGCGGGAGTCAGTGTGTGGTCCAAGGCTGCACAATACCTTCAGCAACGGGCTTTGCAGGTAGGTGGGGGGAGGCTGAGAAGAAGACAGAGGGAAGATAGGAAGACAAAAGGTGATGGATGGAGTTGAAAATAGTGATTTCTGGGCTGCTTCCTCACTAGGGAAGATCAGATTAGCATTTCAGACCAGGGCTCCACAGTGATTGAGGCAGGCTTTCACATGAGATTTAACAAGTTAATTTTAAGTTTTCTGTAGTTGATTTTACTTTAAATTCTTTTGTCGTTGTTGTTGTTTGTTTGTTTGTTTGTTTGTTAAATTTTCTGTATTCCTTTCAGTTTGCTGTTAGTGTTTTGATTTCCTGCCTTGGCCTTTTGCTATCTAGACGTAGATGAAGGAAAAATTGTGAAGTTTGCTGCAGTTAGCATACCTGAAACCCAATCTGTCATATGTTCACACTTAATGGCATTATTTATGTAGAAGAAATGTGCTCCCCTCTTTCAAACAGTGGCATTTCACATCTGTTTCACAGAGAGGTGCAGGAAATGGTCAAAATCTTTCTCTGCTCACTGCCTCTGGAGCTCTGGGATTGGACCTGCCCCAAATCACATCTGAGATAAATTTGTGTTCCGGTTCAATGGGAGAGCAGACTTCCAGGAATTATTAGGCTAAAACTGACAATCTGGCACAGTGTCACTGAAGGGTACAAGCCCAGAAGTTGGCAGGTCAGACTGTGATGCCCTGGGAGAGCTGTGTAAACAAGCATGTACAGAGCCACCTGTCCCCCACCTGCCCTTAGGAATGAAGCATCCATAAAACTCCTGAAAAATCACTTGCCCATTTGAATTACAAAGCAGAGAGAGACCATTACATATCATACCCATTAAGAAGACAGGATTCTCTTCTTTGATTTTTAACTTCAGAGATCATCCCTTTCATTTGCTTTAAAGGGAAAAGATACGCGTTACCTCTCAAATATTAACACAGTTTATGAAAGTATGAAACTTGCCAGGCTGCTTTCTGTCATGGCCTCAGCACTCAGGATTGGTGGACTTAAAGATAAGGTGGTTTAAAACTAGTTTTCTAAAATATCACTTTCACTAGTATCTGTGACAGGTTATGTAATGGATTTTGTACAGCGTTAAATTCTACCTGTCAGGAAAACTAGTGCTTTTTTCCTCAGGAAGCACCAGTGCTGCCCATTGCAATATGATAACCCGAGGCAAAACAAGTGAGGCTGTCTCACAGAAGCATATAGAAAAAGTTCCTGTGCTAGCTAAGCCCACTACCCCTCAGGATAAATTATTCTGCAGGGAAGAGAGGGAATGTTTTCATCTTTGACCTCTGTAACCACAAATGATAAAAACTGAAGGAAGTTCTGTGATGTTTGAAAGTATAAAAAGATTCAGAATTGAACATCTTTTCCTGTTAAATATATACATATATTTAGAATATCACCTTCTATTTCAGTAAAATAGAGTGCAATAGTCTATGCTTCCATATTCTACACTACAGAACCATAATTCCCAGTACACTTTTACACATTTGCTTTTCTCAGGTCTGACATTTTGAAAAAATACAACATAGGGAGTTGGGTATATCTGATTGTGATGCTAAAAACTTTAACAAAATGCCAGAGTGTCTCTGCTTGTACCAGTTCCTCTCTAGTCTACTCCTAGCATAAGAGTTCTGCTGCAGACATGCTTGGGAAGTAGAATATAGATTTTAGCTTTTGCACACATTTCAGAAAATGTGGCTATAATTTATTGCATTACATTGTTGGGATTCTTTTGTTTGTTTGTTTTTGTTTCCATTCTTTCTTTGATTCTTTCCCCTCCAAATTTTCTTCCAGAATTAAAAAAGATAAAGCAGCCCTGACTATAACCCCCAGAGATTGCCTTGTGTAGAGTCATGCAAAGTTTAGACACAATTTTTCAGTGGCAAACTAACACCAAATATGCCAGAAAACAAGTATTCATCTCAAAGTACTATAGGTGGGAAGTACAGATTTTTATTTTTATTTATTTTTATTTTTATTTTTATTTTTATTTTTATTTTTATTTTTATTTTTATTTTTATTTTTATTTTTATTTTTATTTTTATTTTTATTTTTATTTTTATTTTTATTTTTATTTTTATTTTTATTTTTATTTTTATTTTTATTAGAAGGGAGAGGTTTCTTTCCAACACAACTCTTGTTTACTGCCAAGCTGGCAAATACCCTATCTTCCTCAAGATCTCTTGGGTGTGGGAAATTAGTCACAGAAAGGTCACAAGAAATCAAATGGCAGGCACAGATTTTGTATGGGTCACGCTGCTGGACATGGGAACACTTCTCCCTCTTCCACAAGTTCTTCAGCAACTGCTGCAGGTCTCATTAAAATTCATTTTAAGGAAAAGGCCATCCAGCTCAGATACATGAATCAGGCTACAGAAGTAGGTATGATTGTGTGATCAGCTTCACTCATCCCGAGAAAGCTTTGTCATGTCCCCCAGGCTCTCATACAGAAAAGGTCTGGCAGGGCACATATTGTCTTCTGGACCTTCTGTGTATGGTGAAATAAGATAGGTCTTATTAGGCATCAGGGTGTCCAAGAGCTTTGAAATTCACTGAGCACCTTATAAAAGGAAGAGAGGATAAAAAGCTGTGACTTCTCTGGGTGGGAGAAAAAAAGAGGAAGCAAAGTAAAATTGGCAGATAGCCAATATCTCCATGTTTGCATCTTGAGATTATTTTGAAGAATGTGATTTACAAATGTTAGCAACGGAGTGACTAGATTGATGTCTGCTCAGGAAGCTGAATTAGTGGACTGTTAAAGAAAGTGAAATAAAGGTCTTCCTCCACATTTACCTTGCCAGGCTGAGCTCAAAGCACTAAAGCCATAGCACTAAACACTAGTGCAGCTCTCTGAAGACAGTGAAATTGAGGAAATTGTAGATAGTCATTCGAGGACAGTTATGGCTACTTGAATCATTTAAGTTATACCTCATGAGGAAGCCTTTTCTTATCTCCTGTATGGGAATGGTGTTTTGTGGTGGCTTAAGACACAGGGTGAGATTCAGTTTAGCACCTTAGGTACCTAACTTGTACTTATATACTAGACACTTCAGTGAGGCAGTCCTTCCAAAGTAAGCACATAAGGCTTATATCTGGTCAACAGAGAGAAGAAGGTTTTATAGAAGGCCTTCAGAGGCATATATTATTTGCCTCTGAAGTAAATGGACGAACTTTTGCTATTGAGGACTTCTGAAGTACTGTATTTTTCCCACTAAGGAGGAACCACTTATGATTAGCTAGTCATACTCAGGAACCACCACTTAAAGGCTTAAAGTAGTTGAGCAACTTACTGACCATACCTATCAAAATAAAATGCCATCTTCTGGAATCTATTTATCTCCATCTTGGCAATCTGGGCGAACCCTGTTCCATCCATTTAAACTAAGCAATTTACTTTCATGACAATTATTTAAAATTTCAGGTTGGAAATCAGGAGAAATTTCTTCTCAGAAAGTGTAGTTAGGCATTAGAACAGGTTGCCCAGGGAGGTGGTGGAGTCTCCTTCCCTGGGGGTGTTTAAGGAAAGGCTGGACATGGTACTTAGTGTCATGGTTTAGTGGGTGATATTGGTGGTAGGGGGATGGTTGGGCCAGATGATCTTGGAGGTCTTTTCCAACCTTAATAATTCTATGATTCCATGATCTGTACCAATGGACATATTGGGTTTGTTTGGGATGGAGTTAATTGTCTTCATAGTAGATTGTATAGTGCTATGTTTTGGATTTGTGGAGAAAACAGTGTTGATAACACACCTACTGCTGAACAATGATTACACAGTCAAGGTTCTGTTTCTTACATTGCCTCACCAGCAAGTTAGTTGGGGCTGCACAGGAAGCTGGGAGGGGACACAGCCAGGACTGCTGACCCAAAACGACCAAAGTAATATCCCATACCTTATGACATCATGTTAAGCAATAAAACTGAGGGGAAGAAGGAGGAGGGGAGGACGTTTGTCATTATGGTGTTTATCTTTCTAAGTAACTGTTACACATGATGAGCCCAGCTTTCCTGGAAATGGCTGAACATCTGTCAGCCCATGGGAAGCAGTGAATGAATTCCTTGTTTTTCTTTGCTTGCGCATGCAGCCTTGTTTTACTTATTAAGCTGTCTTCATGTCAACGCACAAATTTTATGCCTTTCACCTTTCTAGTTCTCTCCCCAGCCACCTGGGAGGGAGGTCTGGGTGGGGCTCAGATGCCTTCTGGTATTAACTCACAATAATAGAAATGAGCTCCAGAAGTTTATTACGTTTAGGAAGGAATTATTAGAGAAAAAAAAAAAAAAAAAAGTTTGTAAAAATATGTACTGGATAATTTTGGGATTCAACCTGTTGCTGATAACAAGTCTCTGTTAGGCAAAGTATTATTTCTCCAAACAAAGGTGTGAATATTTGCCTATGCTGTTATGCAAACAGAAGACTTAATGCCTATTCTGATTTTAACACAGGGTAGAACAAAAGGAAACAAACATCACATGATTCACAAAAGATATTTTTAGAATTGGAATGATTTGTATGGAGATACGAACTACTGAACTAGCTCTTCACATAGACACAAGGGAAAGCTTTATGCTAAAATCTGCCCTCCTCCCTCCCCCCTTTTCTATGAATAGTGAGGAAGTTGTGGCATTAAACGATAGTGATATAAGAGCTGTCCCTCAGTTACGTAAGCTGGTGGAAAAACAGAAGAAAAACCTTCTTATCTTAATATTGACAGCTAAAGCATTATTATCACCATTAATAAAGCCAGCTACATTTCCAGACTGGTATCTCTTGAGAAATTCACGTTACTCAAAAATCCTTGTAGAACTAGGGAATTGCATTAGGTCCAGAGAACCTGTTACAATGATTGATTAAGCCTTCCTGTTACATGACCCTAGATAATTACCTACTGGGAATCATCTATATAATGAGTCACTAGCAAAGTTTATGTGATTTTTTTTTTCTTTTTTTTTTTTTTTTCTTTTTAGGGTAAGTAACTGATGCAAGAACAGTAATTTGTACTCCACCTGGACAGCTCAAATTCACCAAACAAATTTGGCACCAGAACCAATTACTTCATTTTAACTCAGATTCGGAAGTATTTCATGCTGTCTTTTTCAAAATTTGTCTCGTCTCTTCTCTTTTGGGGTTTCCACTGTAGAATCACAGAAGATAGAGCTGGAAAAAGACTTATCATCTATTTTATCTCTTTGATTTTAGAAAATACAAGGGATATCACTACCTCCTTTGATTGCGTGTTTTGCCTTAATTCAGAATATTAGCTTAAACTGACAGAATTTCTGCATGTTCAGTGTAATCTACATTATCAAAAAAAATTTATAATACCCAAACCCTACCATTCAACATTCCCTTCCTCCCCCCCCCCCCCCCCCAAAAAAAAAAAAAAAAGACAGAATATCAACAACAAAAACTAAATACTAAATACTTCCAAATACTCAAGCATTTGGAAGGACGGAAGGACATCCTACAATTTAAAGCAAATACGTAATGGTATTGCATTCTAAGGTGTGGAGGAAGTTCAAGGAGCACAGAGCTCATGAAACATTGCAACAGAGTGCACCCATGGTACACCTATGTCTTGACTACTGCAACAGTTCTGGTCACACATCTCAGACGGGATAGTAAAAAAGGAACGATATAGAGAGAGACACAAGTAGTTGGATAGATAGAAGAGGATAAACCAAGGTCTGGGTCAATTTCTGTATCACAGAGATTATAGAGGAGACTATGTAAGAAAACACACGTCAAGGGGGATATGACAGAGCCTTTCTAACAAATGATCAACCTGAGTACAATTATTCACTGTTCCTTATAATCATAGGAGCAAGGAGGCATCAAATGAAATTATTCTGTAGCAGGTTAAAACAAATAAGAGGGGTTAATAATTTACGCAGAACAGAGGTCTGCTGTAGAATTTATTTCTATGGGAAACTAGATGCCAAAAGTTTAGGTGAGTTACAGAAGTAACTTCAGAAAATCATATGGCAAGGTAATAAAAGAAAATTCCATCAAGGGCTACAAAAACCAGGAAGTCCCTAAACTGCAGATTGCCAGAAGTTGTGAGTTTTGTTGGGGTAAACATGAGGATGTGGATGTTCACTTCTTTTATCCTTTCCTTCTAGCATCCACTACAGCATCCTGAGGTAGGATGCTGAACTAAATGGACCTTTGGTCTGTAATAGTGTAGCAAATCCTATATTGTGCCTTTGTCACAAGCAGAAGAAAACAGCAGCAAAACATCCTCCTGTTTCTTTCCATTAAAGGCACTTCTGCCCTTTTGCTGTATGGAATGAACACATTGCAAAGTATCTTTGTAAAAGCATGAGCACTCGTTCATCTTTGCTCCAAATATCCACTTACATGTATTTTTAAATGTACTGGAGCAAATAGCCTCTGATTTTAGATTGGAGCTAGAGGGCTGATTCAAGTGAAAATAACACAGATACACAGATGAATGGTCACTCCAAAGAGACTGAACTCTGTATGTAACAGGATGCACAGGCTCTGAGCACTGCAGGTCAATTTCTTTTTCTTTCAACATTGACTGTGTTCATGAAAATAAGAAGTAAAGACTTAATGTTTTTCAAGACACTGAAAATTTTAAGCTATTTTTGAAACTGTCTTTAATTCTTTGACTTTCCAAACCAACACATTGTTCAGGAACAGACAGGCAACCATAATTACTGAGCCTTTTTTTTTTTTTCATCAAAATTTTGACACACCAGTTAAAAGGTGAGGTAGAATTCAAGGCTTATGATTTCAGATTTACAGAATATATATATTTTAACAACTAAGAAGTAATAAAACTCCCCCCCCCCCTTTTTCTTCCTGAATGAAAAGAACTACAATATCAAAAGTACGAGCAGAAAAAGTCCCAACACTTTGAACACAATATATAAAACGTTCATCATGAAGTCTCTCACATACAAGTTTCAGGGGTGAAATTTTCTTATTTAGTTATGATTTTGATAGGGTAAATATATCTTGAATGTACTATTCTTTCATCTTCCCCCTCACAAGGTGTCCAATCAAATCAGGGAATTATTCAATTTTATTTTATTTTTGTGCATGTGAAATGTTTAAATTGTGCCTCTTGGCAGAAATCCTCTCCCAGAAGTTTGCATGTTCCCAGTACTTGGCTCTTTCCATTCTCATTGTTTACCTGTGGTGGATATGGAACCAAATATACTACAGGACATACCATGAACAGCTGCAGCAACAGCACCAACAAAAGCAACATGTGTTGTTGGGCCTTTGGTTTCCAGGTGCTTGAGACACAGCTGATGTTCCTTCATTTTGTGACTGCTGCCTCTTTCTCATTTCAGCTACTTCAGTGCCCAAGTGGCTATAAGAACACAGACATAAGAGATGTACAGAATTACTACAGACCGTCATAAAGTACATTCACATTTCTACAATAACCTCTAATTCTACTGGTTCTCACAGCTTGTGGCAATGAAAGCACATGGCCATCAACTTTGGTGGCCAAGTCATAGTTCTCCTGTGATAAAAGCAGTTTCCAGAAGACCACATTTTGGTGACAAGTTTATGCTACTGTGCTTTCAAATCACATCTATTATCACTTTGAGTGGACTAACAGGACTGTTATTACCATGCTGAACACCAAGCTACACAGCTTGGATAGCACTTGGTAAGGACTGAGTCGTTCATTACCATATGACTATCACTGCTTTTTCCGTTTTACTAAAAATATGGCAAAATGGTTATATACTTCAAACATGAGCTGGAAAGTGATCTTTATTTTTTAAGCCAGTACTGACTTCGTTGGTCAATGTTGGACCAGAGAAATCAATATAAGTGTTGTAAAAGTCATGGGCAGCAATAGCTGTCTGTAAATAACAAGCCAAGATTACTATGTGTCGTAACTGAGATGTTTGCTACTTGAGAGCTATTTTCTGTAAATAATAGGAATAATATTTATTTACAAAATACTTTTTCAGCTTTGGGACTATTTTCTGGTGACAGATTTTCTTTTGCTCATTGCCAGTCCTTCCTAAATTTTATTAGGCCAAGATATTTTTCTTTCCAGTGACTTGCACTATGCAGCTAGAAGTAATATTCCATGCATTACTTAGTTTTCAAAAGAAGCTATAACTTTACTGCCAGGTTATGTTATTTAGGAAGGTTTAGATGCCAGAGTCCTTCTAATGGTTCATGTCTTCCTTGTACAACTATTGTTTTCCCAGAATAAGAGTAAATGCAAATTAGAATAAATTTGGTACTTCTGTCTCTGAAAAAGTGCAAACATTTCAGTATGGAGAGTGTTAAAGTGTTAAACAGAAGTTTAACAGTGTTAAACAGAAGTGGATTGAAGAGGGCCTGGTATGAGCAGCACATTCTCTGCTCTTTGCCCTCAGGCCTCCTGTTGCAGCCAGGAGTGCTGTGGAAAGTCAGGCTCTGGTTAATTTGCCACCTGTGTACATGATGCACAGGTAATGGAGAGATGTCTGTACTCCCTCTACATGCATTCAAAGAGCAGCTTTAAGAATTTGCATTTTACATGATTTCTAAAACTCCTGAATTTCTTCTGTAAAAGTGTACTTATAGATAAGTTACACACAACACCTTGTAGCAAGAACATTAAGTCTCAGAGCTTGAACCCATGCTGCAAAACTCAGGGTTGGTGCTCATTTTAGTGTCTTGTGCAGCTAACTTTTTGGTATATGTTGAAAAACTGAGTCATTTCAGTGTTTTGGTTAAACTGAACAATGAACAGCCATTTTATATTTGTTTCACATAAAATGGTTTTGATTTAAGTGGAATTAAATTCCCACCACTTTGGGGATTTTCAGGAATACTTTCAGAATTTAAATACCTGTTTATGCTATTGATATTACTTCTTATGGTTTATAGTTGCTGAATTCTTGAAGATTAGAATTACATTTAAATATATATATCTATAATCTATTGTAAATATGTTGTTAACATGGAATACTTTGATAAAATTGAAAGAATGACCATATTTCTACAGTAGATAGGAAGGAAAGGAAAGTTGCAGCATAATGTGTAGCTTAGACAGTGACAGCATGGAGCCACTTTCTCCAAATTACAGTGCTGAACTTCTGCTGACTATGCATGATGTAGTTAAATTATTTCATAAATAGCTGTGCCATGCTGTGAATAGTACTTACTTCAGCAGGTGCAATGACTATGGGTAAAGAAATTAAAGCCAGATATTTTCACAGGGAACATTTGCTTCTTACAAAATAGAGATTCTTAAAATATTTCTACATAATCATAAAATGTATTAGTTTCAGAAACCAGTGAGATTACCCATATTTAGACATTTATAGGGCTGTAATATTGAAATGAAAGCAGCCCATGTGATCAATCTCTATACCTGATATCATGCATTTTTTACACAATTTTAGCTACATATATAAAATATACTATTACCTTTGTTGAAAAAATGGCTAGAATCTCTTTCACTATAAATACAAGTTGGCAGGATAAAGGTTAGCCATGCAGACATAGTGATGACTGTTGTGACTTTTTTGTACTTTCACAATAACTAACACAGCACAAGATGCTGCTGCTACTAAGATAGATGACCCTCTGCCTTTGCTTCTGCTGAGCTCACAGCCTCTCATTCCCTTGCTTGAGCTGTCCCATTCTCTGTGCAGGCAGCAGCATTTGTGCAGGCAAATTCACTTGGTGAATTGGATAAAACAGTAGACATGATTAAAAATTAATATAAAGGGGGTGGGAAATAAATTTAACTTTGTTCAGGTCCAAGTTTTGTTCACCTTGGGAAGATGTGAATACCTGGGGTGGAGCAAGGAAGGAAACAGAGCAGTACAGCACAAACATAAAGAAGGGGAAGTGAGAGTGGGGACTGCTGCTGACAGTCCTTGCTTATGCTGACATGAAATTATGGTGAAACTGATGGGAGATGTTCTGCTGCATAAAGGTAAAATCCATAACTTTAATTCCCAGTTCACAACCATGTCTGGGGACAGAGGCAGAAATGTGATTTCACAGGAGTGGTTCAGTGTCCCCAGCCCTGCCCAGCAACATCTACCATTGAAACTTCTTCAGTGTTCACCATTTGATATGGACTGCAATGGCCAACCTTGTCAGAGATTTGCAACTCTGGCAGTATATGGTAACAACACAAGAGCTGTGAGGAAATGTGCCTTCACTGCAGACTATTTCAGGAGGCATGGTTTCCTCCAAGGCTACTCATAGCCTACAGACTAGCCAGTCACTAGAATGATACTACGTGCTTTACTATGCTCTGGCTCTGCTCTGGAGTTTGAGGAGGGACATGACCCATCCTGTTCCTTACCATGCAGTCTCCAATCTGAAGTCTATGAGAAATACAAGAAATCCACCCTGCTGTGCAAAACAATAATATGTTTACTGAGGATGAACGAGGATAGGTGGAAACTTTAGTTTCATGCTGATTTTATTTTAATGTTCCAGGTTGAATTTGCGAATATCAGATGTCATCTATGGAAAACTGTAATTGATTCTGTTAGATTACTTAGGATTCAGAAACAGGAACATCCTAATTCTTGGCTGTATTGACAGACTGAACCACAGATAGAGGATTTATATTTGGCGCCTTGGTCCAAGGTATGAAAAAGGAATTTAGAATCTTTAATTCAGCAATTAAGTCTAATGAGATAAACTGTTTTTCTGAAACCAAGTGTGAAAGTTAGTGCATAACTACAAAGGAGTAGAATACTGTGAAAAGATATTGAGCACACCTTATAGGATAGTAATACAAAATGTATCTACTATCCCCAAGACTTTTACCTTTTAGGTTTTTCAACATTTTCATTCTTCTCTAGCTTGACAATAATACCTGGTTGTGAAGGTGGACCTTTGTCCAGTAGAAGTATTATTTTTCCTTGATACTCTATATGATCTCTCAGACCATCATAACACAGGTTGAAGTTTCCTCTGCCAGTTTTACATCTGATTCTTTGCCTCCATTTCATGGCATAGTTTACTACTATTGTTATGATTTACCTTTGTGTTGATCAGAAATCAGAATAGTATTCTATTTTGCTTGACTGACTCATTCTATTGGGGGTAAATAGGTATTATGGCCCTCTGAGCAATACCATAATCATGGAGGATTTAATTCTGCGCATCTGCTTCCCCTACCCTGCAGCTGAGGAAAGGAACCCCAGGGTATAGCAACTGTTTATTATACTTGTTACAGACAGGTAGTTCATATAAACTGCAAAGCAAGAATATTTCTATAGCCCTATGAACATCCTCAATGCTCCAGTGTAAGAGAAATATGAAAACTAAAAAACCCTTAGAAATTTTAAGTTTGGCGTAAGGCTTCCTGTCAGTTGTGGAACCATTGGCATAAGGATCTATTTCTGTTTATATGGTGTAATTACTACTTATTCCACTGGGTACTCAGGAGTAATTATTCGAGAAATTCCCTTGTGCACAGAAAGAGTATCTTAGGAAGAGAGCTCAAAAAGGAATAGCTGACAGAACATTTGGTTTATTACATTTATACCCGGGCAGTTCTATTGAATACTAACTGCAGTAATTTCAAACTCTACACAGTGCTTCTTGAAGATGAAAAGAAGGCAATTTCTGAATGTTTCCACCTCCCTATTCCTCCATCTTCTGTAGAACTTATGCTAAGCTTTCCGAATGGTTCCCCAAGAAAGTCCCAAGGTGTTCAACGCAGCACAGAACACAGTCTACATTATTTCAGTGACTGTAGTGAAGTCTATTTTCTGATTAAATAAGAATATATATATATATATTTATTTTCTTCTCTGACCTCAAAAGCCTGACATTAGTACCTGAAAATTACCTGAACTTTACTTTTGGCACTAACACATCCAGCCCTCTCTGCTAGTGTTGCAGCTTTCCCCTGCATATGACCCTCCTATAAGCATTTCTAATCTGAGGATTGAGAGGGCATACCATGGAGCGGTTCAGATGCTGGGAAGTCATAGAAGCATCTTGAAACTCCATTAGGGACAGATATTTTTTGATCATATCTTCTTGAGCCATTCCCTAATGTCTGTTTGGAAAAAGAGATATCATATAAGGGTGCAGATAAACACACACCATCATTTTCTACAGCAGGCAAGTGGTATTATGTCTTTTGTTGCAGGTAGGACACATAATGACTTAGCTTTCAGGACAGAATTGGAACAGAATCAGTTAGAGCAATCTGTCTTTTGTCAAACTTCTTCAATGGAAGAGAAAAAAAATCACGTTTCATCAGAAAGAAGCAGTCAATGACTTCAGGATATTGAAGGTGATTTACTCTGCAGGCTAGTAACCTAGCCATTAAAATACTTTCTTTGGGTGATCTAGCATATCAACTCTTCTGCATTGCTTTGCTTCTTTTAACGTTGATGATAAAGCACCAAAAGCTCAGCTGCATAGCTTGCATGAATTTAAACTTTTTATCAGTTTATACTAGCCCCAGATGCAACTCTACTGATGCTCACAGATGCTTGTGTTGTTCCTGAGATGCAAGAACAACCACCACACAGCAACAGCCTTTTATTTCTGCTGTCTTTATACTAGAGTGTCTTCAGTGTGCCACAAGCTAAATGAAGATAGACTGGAAGATTTTATTGAATGACTGTGAACTATAAAGTTTTTCATACACCTCTGGCAATATTGGCTGAATAGTGAAGTCAAGACAGAAGAGACATGAACATCCTTTGAAGTGCCCCTCACCACCTATACAATCTTCATAGAGCAATGGCAATCATACTCTACCCAAGAGAAACCTTGACATGAATACATTCTCTACTTTGCCACTGGGTCATGATAACCACTCAATATTTCACAAATAAATGAATATAAAGTAATAGAGAAGGATAAGCTTACCAGAAGGAGAAGTGTAATTGAATTACCGTGGGCTCCATTTACTTATTCCAAGGTATTTGTAGTCTATTAAAAGACAATTAGAAGTTATTGGTAAAAATGGAACTTTAATTGCTTTGAAAATGCTTACTTGGAAAATGCCAATTAATTCCAGCACTATGGAAAGTTTGAAATGCTTGTATTGTTAAGAATGCTAATTTTTTGGAAGGAAAGATCAAACCAAGGGGAGGAGAATTGAAGACCCAAGTGCCTCCAGCAAAATATCTTGCTCTTCTATCAGTTACTGCAACTTAACAAGAAGCTTCAAGACCTGTACATCTTTTCTGTGCAGTTATCTTTCTCCTGCTCTGGCAATGTTTGACTCTTTCTAAAGTCTTTCAGAAGATCACAAACTGGACATTCTGTCCAGTGATGGAAGGAGAAGAAAAAGAAATTGTGTGGACACTTGGCAGAAAATTTTCAGATATTGTGCATTTTATTAGAATACAACACTGCTCCGTGAGTGTTCATTTAACCTGAAACTGTGCAATTTGGCTGAACATTCTAAAATTTTTGCCTTGTGCAGAGTAATATTCTTTTTATGACTTTGCCAGACAGCTTCTGTGCTCATAAAGGATGTCTGAGATTTCTTTTTATTGTTTTATGGTGAACTTAGTATGCTTAGGAAGCCCAGCTTAAATCTCTACAATCTCATCAAGTAGATATGCATTTGTACTTTTGAATCAGAGGTTACTGCTAAGAAACAAAACATTGAGCCTGACAGCAATGCATTATTGAAAAGTTTGAGATGCCTACATGTGGTTTTTTAAGGAACTGTTCTAAAATTATGATCAAGAGCACTCTACAGCCTTCAGGAACATTTTTATAAAAAGCAAAATGTAACACTCATCAGGAAACCTTTTATCTTTTTTAAGCATATTGCTTTTATTTATGTGTGTTTGAGAAACATCTGAGAATCTCATTTTATGCTATATATATATACCTATTGTTTGTGGCTAGCATGGTTGCCACTGATTTGGACACATCAAGCCACTACACTTTTGAAAACTGAAAAGATATTCTCCTCATAGAGAGGAAATACAGATTTTGACATATTGATAAATAATTAAAGAAGTGTTTGTTGAAGTCCATGACATTCCCCATAAAGGGGACACTAAGAAGACACTTGAGAACACGTACAGCTTTACTGCAAGCATTAGGGTTGTAATTTCCAAATAAGTTTCTCTATGCTTAAAGCCAGTTTTGTGTGTGAAAGAAAACAAAAATCAAAAACAAAAACATAAACAAACAAACAAACAAAAAAAACACACACACACAAAAAAAAAAAAAACAAAAAAAACAGAAGTAATTTTTGGGGATATGTGAACTGCATAGATTCTCTACAGTCTTCAGCAGGAATTTAAGAAAAATCATAGGACCAGTACAAGCCTTGGTACCAAATGTAGGGGAAAAATATTTGCATGTACAAGGCAAGTATCCAACAAGCTTTAATGTTGGTTGACTACATTTTCTGCACATAAGACCATTCAGATAGATTTCCGTAGGCAGAAATGACAGCAATTTTGCCTAAATGACTACAGCATTTAATCAAATAAATGCACAAAACTTTCATTTAGGGTGCATGTGCTACTACAGGCTGAAAAACAAAGAAGGCATTAAGGAAATGGTTTTAGGGTGAAAACAGATTTCATGAAATCACTTTGGACATGGTCCTAGTCTCTGAGGTGAAAAAAATCTACATTCTTCTCTGTAGAATGAACACTTGTGCTCTGTACTTCTTAATCACCTTTATTATTATTATTATTTAAAATTATCTTCAGAAATGGAAGTTGAAGCTTTAGATAGAAGTAGCCTCCAAAAGGGTTCTGTAGCATAGGTCTTTTGAAATAATGAGATTTGCTCATTGTGCTGACTTTAGGTTCACTGATTGACTTCTGAGGTATACTCTGACAGGATCTTTGTGTGCTTCAGCCTTCCTTGCCTCAGACACCCTCAAAAGAACAAAAATAAATAAAAAAATAAATAAATAAGTGAGAGATTAGTGTGACAGGGAGAAGGTATTTGGTTAACACAGAAAACAAAACAAAACAAAACAAAAACAACAACAAAAAAAAAAAAAAAAAAAAAACAAACAGGGAAAGGAACAGAAAGTGGCATGTGGGAGAAACAAGTTTAGGCATGTAGCATTGCGCTGGATGGCTTGGAATAGTGGGAGAAGGTTAATACAAGCACACCCTGTGGATAGGCTTGATGGGAGCCAGATGCAGCAAGTAGCTGCCAGTAAAAGGCAGCGGCAGATTATCCTCATGCTCTCCACATATCATAGCACCTGTGAACTTTATGACCACAGAACTAAGGACATATTTACCCTTGACAGGTAGTGCTCAGGCTGTGTGCATACACATCAGCTCCTGTGCCTCTTCCTGGTGCAGTTAGCATCCTCACTTCCCTCCAATCTATGCTACTTCTGTTGAACTTGTTGCAAGCTCCTGATATGTCTGGTCCTCCAGTTGGTGCTAATATTTGCTAACTTGAAGGAGAGGAGACTTCTACTTGGTACAGAGGACATGCTCTTTCCCACCATGCTGGCTTTTGGATCCACAGCAGTTAAAGCCTTGGCTCTTTCTACTGCACAGTGCTATTGGCATGGTTCTTGGTTCCACCTTGCTTGTTTTTCATTCATTTACCTTCTTACCACCTCCAGACAACAAATTTATGTTGCCTTTTCTGACTTCATCCTTACCTGTTAACCCTGTTTCAAGAGTTTCTGCAGGATATGTGTGAGGCTATTCTATTAGTAATGTTTCTATTACCACTCCACAGTTGCCTTTGTTTCCTTCTCCTTCACTCTCACCCCATGTCTGTAACTACTTTAAGTGACCTGTATCCATGGTAGCTTGGGATTTTGGTGTCTAGCCCTTGGTGTGGGTAACCATTTGCTCACCTGCATAACAGGTCCAGATTTGTGGCAGTTCTATTTCTCCTCATTCCTACAGTTAAATCTCTGCCATGTCAAACTCTTCATTACGTTTGACTCTCATAGGCAGGTCTTGGCATATCAGTTTGTGCAGGGCTACAATTAACATCCAATAACGTACACAGGATAATTCAGCATGACACAGGAAGGATCCTTTCCATCCATTCTTTATCATCTGTCAATCTCTTGGTTATCTTTACTGCTGACGAGATCTTTTTGTGGTTTTGTTACTGTCTAGGTAAAGATGATTTGTACTAACTGATGCTAGGACTGGTGCTATGCCATGGGTGCAATAATATCATTGCATGAGGTAAGAGGATAAAGCACTGAGTGCTTTGCAAGGAAAAAATTCTAATCACAGTTTTGACTGTGTATCTTCCAGACTGCTAACTCATTTTGGGGATATGAACTAACAGTAACTCATATAATTAAAGACACACAGATGTGTTCTTGAATTCTTCCAGGCTTGGCTGCAACTTACTTAGCACTTCTTCTTATTTAATTTTATGCTTTTATCAGGGCTATATAGGTCATTATTTTTCAGTTTAGGGAGATATATTGATTTTTACCTGAATGGCTCTGCTGCCATGACTTTTTTAGATTGTAACATTAGGATGAAATACACCGTCATTACCCCAATCTTTGCAATAAATTGTAATCAAATGTTCCTTGAATTTTGTGTTTTTAAAATTAGGGAATCTTGCATAATTTCAAAAATTGCCATGGTTCTTATAAGTTCTCATGCCAATTATCTTCTTGTCTTGTAATGTGTCTGTTCTCTCTGTGTTCCTAGGTGCTAGGTAAAACAAACAGACAAACAAACAAAACCAAAACCCTCCTTTTTTTTTTTTTTTTTTTTTTTTTTCCTTCTCCCTGTTACTCAGTATCAGGCACTATTACTGACAAGAATGTCTCAGACTTTTTCCATCTCCCTTTTCTCCTCCCCTCCTCCCCACAAATAATATAGCAAAGCTTTGTCCTCATTTCCTCATCCCTTTCTGCAGAAGCAGCTGTTGATTCCACGGTTGGAGAATGTTTGTAGTCTGAACGCATGCATTTCCACTGGTCTCACTGTCTCCTGGTACTTCCTTTCTCTGTGTTGGATGCTGCTTTCCTGTTAGTCACACATCCCTCGTAGTGACTCTCACTTTACCATCTGCTGCTTCCAAGTTTCATGTCCTACATACAGGTCACATGAGGGGATTCCTTACTTATAAAAAGAATATGTCCCTTTTCCTTATCAACAGCATGATTTGTGGAGGTGCCAAAGTTTCAGGGAACACTGTGGCCACAGGATTCCTCACAGTTTCACCAGATCCCTGTAACTGATGCACTCACCCTTTCCACCCCAGGCTGCATGTCCCTGGTTGCTGGCTGGGCCCTCACTGTTGCAAGGGGATGCAGGAGCTGCTTGTCACAGCCACAGGGCAGTCATTTGGAGGAGCTTTTATCTGTCTTTTTGCTTTTGATGAGTAAGCAGCTTGTTCACCATAAATAAATAAATAAAATAAAATAAAATAAAATAAAATAAAATAAAATAAAATAAAATAAAATAAAATAATATAAAATATGGTCTGAAGTAAAAAGGGAAGCTGACAGCAGTAGGGAAATGGAAAGAAAATGAACAAATCTAGAAGGGACAATGTGGTTTTACCTGACTAAATCTTCGGTTAGAACCATTTTGGAGCAAGGAATGGAGTGGGTATCAGTTGGTTGGTTATGCGTCTTGTAAAGCCTAAACATTTTAATGGGAGACTTTTCTGGTATTTGCATGGAGATATAAAAAACATGTAGAGCTTTCAGCTTCTGTGTGCCTTGATATATATATATATATATATATATATATATATATAATATGTATATATATATACATATATATATATACACACATATATATATATGCAAAACAAACATTTCACCAACAACATTTACTTTAGTCAGAAAAGTAAAAATTCTGTCCACGTCTTGTGGAAAAGCTGAGGCACACCCCATGTCTGACACATCTCTGGGCAGTGGAAACCACCAGTCTAGGCCCTGAAGTTGTTCTGTTCTAAGAGGCACTTCATAGCTCTGCTGTGCTACCGACGGCCTGCACAGCAACACTAGGCAGATGCTGCTGCAACAAGACTTGCTGCAGCTCATCTGTCAAGGCCACTAGACAGCACAGGAGACAGAAAGAGATTTGTGGAAAAAAAAGAGAAAGCAGAGTTCCAGGTGAAGCCCCTTGCCATTACAAGAGATGTCTAGAACTTATTCACTACCTTTTTTCATGAGAATAAGCAGGTTTTCTTTCCTCTCCCTTGCCCTTGTTTTATACCTTCCCTTGCTGGAAGGATTCCTATGTATAAAGGGGCAAGCTCCTTTGTGTGTCTCATCACTTGAGTATCTGCCTCAGCTGACTGAATCCTCAGTAGCTTCAGGCTTATTATCTTGCCTGGAAGGCTTTTCAGGAGCTACGCTGTCCTACTGCCACAAATTGCTGCTGGTACTTTATAAGTGGTGGTGTACACTTGTAGCACAATCTTTCTCCCTAAACATGGAGGTATGATGCAAGGGGAACAGAATAAATGTCTAAATCATACAGAGAGGGGCTAACAATCGTACAGGTTTCTCTAAGTACATAGAGATTCCCAAAATGCCAGACTGAGGCAGGGAGTTTGAGACATTCTGAAGTGAGTATGGGAAGTCCCTAAAGTAAGTTAACATGCTGTCTGTTGGGAGGGATATGAGGATGTACAGAGAATGGAAACAAAAGCAAGTATTATTTCTTCCCTCCTTTATCTTCCTATGGTCATTCATTTAATGTCAGTTTTAAAAATACAGATTCACAACCATTCCAGTAAACAAAGTTTTGTAATAAGCTGCCCATGTATTCTTTCATATTCACCAACAGAAACGAATAAATTATGTCTTCCTGCAGGACCTGATAGCTATTGAACTATGAAAGACTTGCATAATCCTTCAGAATGGAAACAAGCAAACAAAAATGATATAAAGATTTTCTTCCTTCTTTTTTTTTTTTTTAACCTAAGAAACATGTCACTAATATACTCTTAACAAATAAATTCCTAATAAATCATTGCAATAAAAGCTCTTTTAGCTTTTGCACAAATACAATGCTAAAAACAATTTTTATTTTTTTTTTCTAGAAAAAAAAATATTATAATTTTTCTTCTTGGGAAAAGAATATTTGAACTTGGGAAACATGCTCCAAGAGTAAGTAATGCTCCATAAGTTATTTTTACTCCTCTTTCTTTGTATGATGTTGTTCTTGAACAGAACAACAGAACAGAACAACATCATACAAAGAGTTGTTGTTTCAGTTGTTGTTCTTGTTGTTCTTGTTGTTCTTAAGTGTGTGCTCAGGGAAGGCTGCAGTGTTAGTGAGTTTATTTCAAAGCTAAAAAAAAGAGAGAAAGAATTGCAAATCAATTGATGCTCTGAAAAGAGCAAAATATATTTAAAGGCAGGAAAACCTTTTGAAGACCACTTATAAGGGAATTACAAAAACGGGTTACATAAAATGTCTATTTTTAATACCTTATTTTTATAAAGTTTAAAGGCTGGAACTTGAAACTACTCAGCCATGGTATAACTTTCATGATTTATCATAATCCAAGTATACTCATTGTACTGGTATTAAAAAAATCTAACACTCAGACACAAGGGACAGAAAACATTCTATGGAAACTTGAAACCTTTGAAATCTCTGGGAACATGCAAATTTTGGTATGAAAGTGTCACGTCTAGCCAGATCTGTATATTTACAATCTCACTAGTCTTATGCTGGGCATTAGAACAGATTTACAATTACCAGCTATATTACTGTGCAGCAAGGCATTCAAGTAGCTCTTGTGCTTGAGTATGCAATGGGATAAAGTGAAACAATTTAATTTAGATAAATAGATCCCCAAAGATCTATCAGCAGACGAGACCTCTTGGAACACTGTCTTCACAGATCTCTGAACAGAGCTTGATGTGAATGCCTGCTATATCACCTCTCTCCCTACCAAAATCCTACTCGCTGGCAATGTAGTGTGTTTGATATCCTCTCATGTTTACTGCCACAGAGATTATAGGTTCCATGACAGAAGTTTATCAGCACCCTTATTTTTCCAGTATTACATATTGTTAAAAAAAAATGAGTAAAAGAACTGTTCCCTCTAGACAGTGAAATATGCTTAAGTAGTTTTCTGGATGAATTTTAGAAAATTATATTTACAACAATTAGAGGACAAGGTACCATTTTCATTATTTAAAAGATATGTGCAAGAGCTCTGGAATTAATTTTATTTACTGGAAAACTATCTCTGTTTTAAGTATTAGACAAGGTTGCTGCTTCAGGAGGATGTTTTCTAAGGCTGCATGTTGTGAATTAGATCCCTCTGATATTGTTACTCTTTCACTAAGAAAATATATATACATATATATTTAGTTTAGTCCAGATAAATAAATGAGACTATTCTTTGGGACAAAAGATGATCATTTAACACAGCTGTGCATCCTCAGATCTCTACTTGTTAGGAGGTGTGCAATTAAATGCAGTAATAAATAGGAACAGAGGCTTCACAGAGAGACACTGAACACAGTCCTTCTCAATAAAAAAGACCACTGCTTTGTTTCAAAAACTCTCAGACTAAATGATGCTTTCATCTTATGTTTTATATTTGACTCATGCCTCTTGCAAAGTTTTGGCATATTCAGTAAATGCACAACTGGAAAAGCAAAACTCAGCATTTCTTCCCAACACACTTGACACATGTCAGCATGCCTAATGCCAGTCTGCCAGTCCTTGCTTGTTCTAATAAACATCTCTTGAAGTGGCTTTATTCCACATTATAGACAAGAATGGAAAATCCCAACAAAGTTACTCAGCTATGTTTGGAGACAACTTGTGGAGAAGCATTGCCCAGAGGAGAAGTGGTGCCCAGAGGAGCTCACAGATGTGGAAACAAATGAGGCCACAAGATGTGGCAGGCATGGGCAGCACCCTCAGAGCAGTGGAGGCAGAGGTCTCTGGATGTATCTATTCTGAATGGAGGACAGCTGGTAAAGAAGAAGAAAAGATATAACAGATATTAGCCCTTACAGGAACACTATTTTTTTCCCTCTCAGTGATATTATGGGTATTATTTTTTCCATGTTTTGTTTAGCTTTTCTTTAATGTTCAGCTTGCATATTACTATCTGTTGCCTTTCTCTTCTCTTCAACTGACTTGTGCACCAGCATGCAACTAACAGCGGAGATTCCACATATTTGCAACTAATAATCTGGTCATTTTTCTATTCCAGCGCTGACTAGTAAACATTCTTCTGTGCATTTGGTCAGATCATCAATTTATGTTCATCAGCTTTTCCTGAAGTTTGCACAGTCTTTCTAATGGCATATTCCAGCTCAGCTCCTTCATTATTTTCCATGCTGGACAACCACACTTGTGTTGTTTGCAGTCTGCTGTATATTAGTTCTAAATGCTGTTGTAATTCAAGCCTGTTTTTAAAATGCATTTTATAATTTTCCTCACTGTCCACACTATCAAATTCCTGCTTTATATTCAAAATTTCAGGCAGGGGCACTTCATTTACCCATCAATAATCATATTGCTAAGTTAATTCTGGGTCTTTCATCAGGCTGAGCACCTTGCCTCAAATTGTGGTCTTAGTTTGTTTTTACAAGGACCTTCCCCAAATTACCTTTAAAAATTAAACCAGTCAATAACTCCATTTCACTTGCATATGTAATTTCTTGCTCAAAAACACATTGTTTCTGAGGCTCTTTTCAGTGTATTTTTCACACTTTGAACGTAGTCTCATGTTTAACCATCTCTACTTCAATAAGCAAAAATAATGAAAAATGTGAGATTCTTGAGTATCATCTACTTTCAGAAATACAAATGTTTCTGCTTGACTTCTTTTTCTGATAGCTCCGGTTCCTGCCAAAATGAAGGCATGTCTGAAACTTCTTCATCAGCCTTCCCCATTTCCAGTGTTTCAGTTCCCAGTGGAGGATAATCTGCTCCTTTCTTCTTCTGAAGCTGGGGTCTTTGTTTCCACTGCTACTTTGGCTGCTCTGAACCAGCATCTGGATGCAATCAACATCCCCCATAAAGCCACTGCATGACCCACCCCCCTTACCCCTAGAGCTGAACGTGTGAGGGGCCTCCAGTGAAGCCGTTGGGAATAAACTACCCCTGCAAGGGCTGAGATAAGTCCATAAGCAATTCTTACTGCAGGAGGCACATGGCAACACAAGGGAGAGTTGTTTTTTCTATTTGTATGTAAATACATCTGCCACCCTTCCCTACCATGTAAAGACAGTGTTTTTAATGAGACACAAACAGGAAGTGGTTAAAGGAATGTTTCCAGGCAATTTATTCAAGTTGATTAATCATTACAGATAATCTGAACGCAGCTAATGAAAATGACGAGAACTCAGAAGTTGAGTACTCCTTTGACACCATTTGCTCCAACACAAAAGCTAATTCAGCTGTACAAAAATAAATGACTTATGAAAAATTATGTAGGTGATGTAGCTGGCCATTATCATTCAGTCTTGCATCAGGTATCTTACAGGCTTATCCATAAATACAACTTCCAAATAACCTGCACTAGCCTAAAATGTTTGTGGATGACTTGATAATATTCACAACTGTGTTTGCATTTTTCCCCAGAAAGATAGACACAAATTAAATGCTGATGATGATAGCAGATAGCAGACAAATCTCTTCACGGGTATTTTCAAGTTCCATAGTTTAGAAAATGCAAAAAATGCTGCAGAAACAATTAGTTGTGTCTTGCTGTAAGTTACTGAACATTTAATCTGATTCTGACAAGGACTAATCAGAATTTCTCTGTGACTGTTGGAAAATGGCATTTTTGCAACATTACAGGTTCCTAAAGGGTGTGGTGGTGGTGGAAAGATTTTGCTAGTTATGCTCTAAATTTCTGGATGGGGGAACCCTCCTGCTTTTCAGACTTGTTCAGTTCAACATTAGACTGCTGCTGCCACTGATGCCATGCTTCATCAGTTTCCCAAGTGTTGGGAGCATTTGCTAGATTTATTTCCCATCGTGAACTGTTTGCCCCTTGCTGCCTAAATCACATACTGTGTCACCACAGTCTCTATACTGCAAGTGCATCATATGGGAAACAGTGGGTAGAGAAGATCTTGATGCAATAGAAAGGTACCATTATGCAATTAATGCCTTTAATACTTCAGCCAGAGTTGTTCATGTAATGCCTTGTTATTCTTAAATGTAAGTTCAGAAGTTTTGTGGCTACTTCAGTCATTCGAGACAGAATTGTTTAAGTAAGGCAGATCTCCATTGGATGTGTAGTCTCATTTTTTTCCCAAGTTAATCTGCTTTAGAGCCAGAAGAGGGGCTTAAAAACTTCATTGGCACTTCTATCAGTTGTGTGGTCTTTTAAAATTCAAATTAATCCAGAAGAGTAATTTTGCTGGAGTGGGTCCTTTTCTACTCACATCACTTATTATTTGAATTTCCTATATTCAAAGTATTTTTTTCTTTGTATTCCTCAATTTCCACTTTAGTGACAACAGGCCAAATTTGGAGTTCCCTGTTCAGTGATAAACACAACCACTCTATTGACTCTCTTGCAGGTGTTCTTCCTCTGCAGCAGTGTCAGTAGGCCTAGGTTTTCCTCCACAAATTAGGAAGGTCATGTTTGTACGTGGCACATGTACAAACAAGATGAAGCAAAGAAGAATTATAATCAATTTATGGGAGTTACAAGGGATTCCTGTAACAGTAACATTCATGTCCTCTTTCAGAAGGAAATTCATGTCCTCTCAAGTCAGAAAAGTATCCTCATTTACCTTTGAGTATGTGACAGTGATCTATTGTCCTCTTGGTAAGTCTAGAGCTTTAATGTCAGTGACACCCAAGCAAAATAAAAACTTATTTTTACAGTTGAAAGAAAAACTTCAGACATGATAAAAACCTGAGCATCTACTATGCTTTTGTTTTACTGGTCCTTAAAATTCCCTCCAGAGATTGGTCTGTTTTAATGAGTTAAGTGTCTAGGGGGGCTCTGTCCATTTTGTCAGTTCTGCTTCAGAATTATACATGGTGGATTTCCTCCCAAGGATAGTTTGATTTCTGTTAAATAAAGAAATATTCACCATAGCTTCCAAACATAATTTATTCAAACTCTCTTGAAACGTATTGACTTGGGTGTTCAAAGTGAGTGATTTGTAGCAGTGAATAAATCCCTCCCTGGGGAACAAAGGTGTCTGCTGAAGATGAGACTTGGAGAGAATCCCAATGCAATCTCAAGTGCACAAGGAAAAGATTAATTATATCTGTCCCAAAAACACTTGTGGATAGAAAGCTGGAATTGCACAGAAGAGACTGAAATCACTATTGACCTCTTGCACATTAGCAGAAAAACAAAACAAAACAAAACAAACAAACAAAAAACAAACAAACAAACATAAAAACACACAAAACTAAAAAATAATAAAAGGAATTTGATTTGGAGATTTAAAAAGGTTTTAAAATCTCTTCAGCATCACATTTTCTCCCACTAGGAATGCAGAAATTCCCACTCACCCTACATGTACCAGACCCTTTTGTTACTGTTCTCACTGTACCTTTTTCACCTCCACAGGTAAAGCTCTTGCTGCAAGTACTGCTGCTGTCTCAGTGCACATTTCCACCTCTTCTGCTAGCAAAGCAGCTGTGGTAGCAGCAGCAGCAACAAAAGTGGTGGGAGGTACAGCAGCAGCAAAGAGCACCCCGATAGTTTCCTGAAAATTTAGCCTAAAAATGTGGAGATGCTTCATAAGCAAGGTTAATCTGTAATTGGCAAAGTAATTATTCCGGTAAAATATTACAAGAACTGGTAGATCTCTGACTGTGTACTTACGTAGTTTTTTGTAGCCCTGCAATTAGCAGAACATAAGCTATTCAGTGGTCATCACCATCACTAAGGCTATTCAATGGAGTAAAGCTTTCCCTTTACTAAAGATTTCTACATTATTTATATATATATATATATAGATACAGATACTAATGAAAATGAGATACTGATGACTGATTTTTCTTGTAAAATTTCAACTTTTTAGCCACTGGCATTGTGGATGTTGATATACTACTACTATGTCCTGCAGAGGACATATTAATAAGTGCAGTCAGGGCATTAAGCAATCCCAATTTGGCTATGCTAGATCCCCATGCTGTCACAGCAAACAAAATCAGTAATGCTTTATGCTCCCTATGAGATTTCTCTGCGAAAGGAGCTGCCTTATATAACATCACCTTAATTTTATGCTCATGGTCCTTAGCTTGCCATGTAAATATTGTATTTTTTTTGCATAGTGTCCAACTGCCAGCCAATTCCCATGTCAATCTGGAATAAGCCTGGTCAGGAATTTTTCAATTAATTATAAATTAGAAAAGACCATGTTTGGCAAAACCAAAATTGACCGCTGAAACAATTGTTTATGACAGATGTCCTCTTAAAAAATATTTATTTGAAAGAAAGTTTGGAAGTTGCCAAAGTATCTCATTGAAATGTTTTTTGTTTCACTTTTTTTTTTTTTCCTACTTTTTTTTTTTTTTTTTTTTCCTTTCTAAACTGAGGCCAGCTTTGCAAAGGGAAACTTTTGCTTTGAAACTAATCAATTTATGTTGGAAAATGAAATAAAAGTATTCTAAAAAATCAATGTTTTCATTAATCCAAATTTATTTCCACATTTTCTATTTAGGAAGGGTTATTACATCTGAGACAGTTTTTTCACTATTTAGGACAGAAATATTTTGGAAAATGTTAAAGATTCTCAACGTATGAAAAAAATGCTCCTGCCTCTGCCTCTAGACTGGAGCTTTTCAGGACCTTGTGTCTACTAGTTCCTATAGATTCTGGAGAGTTAAAAGTGGAATACAATCCTTTTATGATAATATCAATTTCCAAACTGCCTCTAAACCACTAATTTTCTAGATTTAAAAGTTGTATGCTCCTCTGTATTCCAATTTGTCTTGTTTTCAAGCAGTTATTCTGAAAAAACCCTGAGTGCTTCCACATGAATAGAGAAAACTGCTGGCATGATTAAAAATGGGAAAACAATTGAGAGGAGAAATCAGAGCTCAAGTTATAGAATTTGCAAGTAGTTGGGGAAAAACAAACAAGCAAACAAGCAACAAACTAATATTTAGAGAAGAAACTTAGAGTGCTTCTTGTATGCAAATATTTGTTTGTTTGTTTGTTTGTTTGTTTTAACGATGTGAACAAATACCTTAAATTCAGCTCTAATGAACAGATTATTACTTATTCAGTGGTGTACACCTCATTATTCTACAACAGAAAACAGTGTTCCCTCATAGAAAGTTACGAATGTAACTTAAATGCTAAAAAAAAAACTTTTTAGCTTACTAAAGCTTTTCAACTTAATAAAGTGAATGGCAAACAGTAGAAACAAAGGCACTGGGTTTATCCTTTCTTCTACAGCAAATACATATTAGCTAGGAAGCAATTTAGTTATTCTGTGTATCTCACAATAATAAGAAAAAGAATATTTAGACATTCAAACAATCTAATCTCTCCTGTTACAGTCATCTGGACTACCTCTCTGGATTAGCTCATCCCCCTTTGAGTACACCAGCAGGCAAGTATGATTGAACTGAAGAAATGGGATTCTCTGGGAAAAATGGGGATGAAAGGCCAGAGCTTTGCACAGTCAAGCATTGTCAAATAGTCAAGGAGTATACAGAGAATTATAATGCTACTGAAGTGACATTATCTTGTGGGAGAGGAGCAGCATGACAAAAGATGTTATAAATTTTCTTTTGTCTTTACCTCCCATGAAGAAAATAGATAATATGCACCCTACTTATTAAAATTTGCTTTCTGTTCTCCTTTCAGAACTGTTTCATTTGCCTAGGTGGAGCTCAAAGTGGCAAATACAGCAATGACTGTCATGAATTTGCATTTGATAGAGTCTTCCAGGTCACAAAGGTGTCCTAGAAAAGTTGGAGGAAGGCAGATCACTGTTTTTGCCCGTGGTCAGACATGAAATTCTGTAGCTGTCTAGAGGAACTACCATACAAAATGGACTGGCAGGTATAGCAGTTAGTGCTGATTTCAATTTTAATTTTTAAGAAGAAAATGATGAAAAAATCAGATATTAACAGGAAATACATTTGACTATCATATTGCTACTTGCTTTGTATGAGAGCAGACTTGCTTAAGATATGCACCTAGCAGGAAGAGAGGCCACAGCATATGAGATTTACTGACTAACAGCAAGTCAGCCGTTAGCATCAGCTGGGCTGCATATACATGTATGTCTATATGTCAGAGACAGTAAAGTTAATTCCCAAACTGATACAATTCGTTATACCTAGCTTTGCTTTAATGTCAAGACTATGCTGAGTCATTTTCCAGTGATCTTGGCCAATCATCTATAAGATTTCACTTTTTAGTGCTTTGTGTCATTTTTTTTTATTATTATTATTTTTTAATTCTTCAGGTGTTTACTTGTCTGAAGTTTCAGGTAAACCTGGGCAAAAAAAACAATCTTATAGAACCATAGAATGGCTTGGGTTGGAAGGGACCTTAAAGACCACTTAGTTCCAATCCCTCTGCCATGGGCAGGGACACCTCCCACTAGATCATGTTGCTTAGGGCCTCATCCAACCTGGCCTTGAACACCTCCAGGGATGGGACATCTCTAGGTAACCCATGCCAGTGCCTTAACACCCTCTGAGTGAAGAAAATCTTCTACATGAGAACCATAAATATGGCAATATTGACTCCTGTCCATGGCAACAGAAAAGTGACCACAGTCAAGTTTACTCAACATTATAATAAGTTATTTAGTCCTGATTAAATCTCAGCACATGAATTGTCTGGAAGGAGTCCTTTCTAGATACCTGAATGGGTCAGGGTTGCGAAATTGAGTGATATACAATGACTGCTGCCTGAAAAGCGCTGTTTCAAAGATTGAGAAATTTCCCAAAAACTTATTTCATGAGATAAGGTATCTTTTATTTTCTTACATTTTTTCTAGGGGCATTAAATTATAAATATATCTAGGAATTACTAATCACTATTCAACATCCCTTTACTCTTATACCAGAAAAAACATATAAACTGGTGTTATAAAATGAAAAATGACTAATGAGCTGTAAACTTTACATGAGCTGTTGGAGAAGAAGTGCAATTTAAAGAGCAGCTATAGTGTACATCAAAAGGTAATCATTTTGACCAATGAAATGATAAAGATGCCTAGGTATATTTCTGAGTTAACTCCAGCTATTATAAAGTCACCATTTTTTAGGCGAGAAAACAGCTTTCTTCACTACCCATCATCACATTGCACTTGCACAGAACTTTCATTAACCTCCCTGGGCCAAGATATTAACCAGGTTTTCAAATAACCCTAAAAGCAAGTTTTGGTTTCTTAGACCTGGCCACATAAATGTAAAAAGCAGCACAGAAGCATAGAAGATGTATTAGATGTATTTTCAGTGTACTTTTTTTTTTTTTTTTTTTTTTTTTTTTTTTTTTAAGAATACATAAAAGTACTGAGTTAGGATGTAGAGCACAAGATTCTTGAATCACTCAAATTTCTCCAGTTAGGATTACATACATTTGATTCTAGATAATGTGAAAATGTATTTATTTATTTATTTTTTACTCCTATGAAGGATAAGGGAATAGAATAGAATGCAGACAAACCTTATTCACCTGATAGTCAGGAAGCTCAATTTTGAGACGTCAAACTGTTAAAATGATTATTTCTGTAAAAACTCAGGCTTGGATATACTGTGCTTCCTAAAGGAGTCAGTATTACTACTAAGAAAATGCATAGTACAGTTTGCATCCTACTCCTTCCTCAAGAGGATGGCTTATGACATGATGCAGGAATTTCCAGGTGTTCACCTTGTTTTCCTTTTCAGAGGTGGTTCTGTCAGCTGTCTCAGCACTTTCTACTCCCCTTCTCTATACTCCATCCTTCCTTATGCTGTTTCATTGCAATTCAGTAGGTGCTTATGCTTTAGCCACAGAGATGTCTACTCTAGAGCTCTAGTGGCAGTTTGTAGCCACTTGGCAAAAAGAAAGCTTTATCATCATGCCAGGAAACTGCAATTTGAGTCTTTGAAAAGCAGTGCAGTTTTAACAGACTGACCACCTCAGATTTCAAGAATTATCTCAGTCTGGCTTCCTGCTGTAGCCATGCCTTTTTAGTAGCTTAGCTCTGAAAGTCTACTACCTCAAGTGAATTTATGGAAACTAAGCTGCAGCCAAGAGAGTAATACTTTGGTCTTCAGCAACAAGTCAGATTCTGTCACCTAAATGATATGAAAGAGACTCTTTTTTTTTTTTCTGTTCCATGCTGAATGGTGTACACTGTTACTCCCTAGCACATTTTCTTCAGTGACAGCTGACATTAGTCATCCTGTGAGCACACCTGTAGTTTACATGGATTGCTTTGGCACGCTTGCTTTAGGAAAGGTAGCAAGACAATGTTTTCAAACTCCTCACACACCCCAGAAAAATCCAAACCTCAAACCAACAACAAGCCTCACATACCACAGCTTTTTGGAAAAGTTTTTTTTGTTTTTTTTTTTTTTTTGTTTGTTTGTTTTTTTTTTTTTTCTTTTCTGGAGTAACCAATATATGGTCTTCCAACTAAAAATGGCCATTATCCTAACCTGGATACAGACTGAATATATCCCTCCTTCTGATACGGAGGATTTTTTTTTATTTTTTTTAATCAAATGGGGCCAATAATTGTGGTATACCAATAACAATGTGGTACTGGAAAAAAAAAAAAAAAAAAAAAAGAAACTGTACAAACTGTACTAGATGGAAAAATTGAAATTATATATAAACAGGTAATCATTCAAGACACGCTTGGCAAATTTTTATGGTAAGAATGCTATCACTTTGGAAGATAACTTAATAGAGAGACAGTACAGGAAAGCCAGTTTGCTTCTAATGGCATTGCTATGGTGTAATGGGGTTGAGATGGCTATATTCAAGACAGATGCTATTATTTGTTCTAGTTTTACCATAAGTGACACTATGATATTTCCAAAATCAAGCCTGAAAGCCCATTAAAAACGTCTTGCTGGCTTGACTCATAACAAAATGTAGGATTTTTTTTTTTTTTTGTATCCTGCTGAATGGAGAAGCTTTCAGAACACTCAGCTTGATGATTCCTAGCTTTTACAGCAAAGTACAAGGCAAACTTAGCGGTCTAGTGATATGCTTTTATCGCCCTTTCTCTTTTAATGGTGTGTCTTTTTCCATCTAAGTTACTGAAGCAATGGATAGAAATGTTGCTTCCCCATTTATTCATTTATTCTTGGTTTTGTGCATTTGTGTTGCTTACATGGGAGGCTTATAGAAGATGGTCAGTCTGCTAGTCTCACACAAAGACATTTGCATGTTTTTGAACTGAAGAAATTAGTTCTGTGCTCCAGATGCAATCCAGATAATTGAAGTATAATTCAACATGAAAAGCTATTTCTTATTGCACTTTGGTTTTAACAGTGTTCCTTTACAGTAAGCTCTCTGTATTGCTCTCACAGACCACACAGATTCTTAATTTGATTTTTCTTCCAGAGTTCATCTTCTCTGCTGTCTCATATCCTAAAATCTGACACTGTATGAGCAAGAAATTCCTTTCAGGAAAAAAAACAGCCATACAGGATTTATGTTTATATTGACTAGTTAGAAAATCTGTTGAGTGTGTTCAATTTTACACAGAAGGCAGCACGCAATCCTGCTGTAATTCACATCTGGCAGTGTGTCAGTAGAGGAGCCCAAGGCATTTTAAAAGTGTTCAGATTACATAAAAGAACATAACTTTTAAACTTTCTACAACAGCCATTCACCACAGCTTTAATAAATGATTACTAACGGAGGTTCCACTTGTGCCAAAGTTAGCCACTATACCCAACTGATCAGAAACAGCCAATAAACTGGAGAGAAAGCATAAGCCACTAGGTGAGGGCTATCCTAAAATTTAGAATTCTGACTAAATTTGTTGCTTACTGTCTGAATTCTATCAAGTTATTCCTTTCAATAGGAATTGGTGACTGTAGGTTGTGAAATGATGTATTGCAGTTCTTCCTGTATAAAATATATATTTTTTTGATTTAATGAAACAAATCTGTGATTTTAAAATCTTTCCAGTTTTGAATCAAATGACTCCAGACTTCTTACTTTTCTGTTGATTTCATTGACGTGTATGTAACTGTTTGCAGTTATATAGCTAGAGGATGCAAGAGATGCAGATGTAATTCCCTTTGCAGCTCGGGTTGGCCTTAAACATTGCTTTCTACATACAGGTGTAAGAACATGTGATTGAGTATTGGGTGAGCTGAAAGGAGTCTTTTTGACCAAATAGTCTAGCTCAGACTCCAGACATAGTGTTTTAAGATTCTGACTTGGACAACGAGAGACATAAGAATGACATAAGATGTGCAGACAACCAGATGTCATGGTTTTGGCTGGTATAGAGTTAATCTTCTTTGTAGAGGCTCACGCAGTGCTGTGTTTTGGATTTTTGATGAGAATAATGCTGAGAACACACCGATGTTTAGTTGCTGCAGAACCGTGCTCACACAGAGCCGTAGACTCTTTGGTTCCTCATGCTGCCCTGCCAGGAAGGAGGTTGGGGGTGCACCAGGAGCTGGCAGGGGACATGGCCAGGATGCCCAACCCAGAATAAACATCCCATACCATGTGATGTCATATGCAGCAGTAAATCTGGAAGGGAAAGAAGGGGGGGGGGTGTTGGGAGTGATGGTGTTTGTCTTTCCAATAAACCATTATGCATGATGAGCTCTGCTGTCCTGGGAGTGGCAAAACACCCGCCTGCCAATATGAAGCAGCAAACGGATTCCTTGTTTTGCCTTTCTTGTGTGCATGATTATTTATTTATTTATTTATTTATTTATTTATTTATTTTTTAATCCAGGTAAACTCTCTATCTCAACCCCTTAGTTCTTACACTTTTACCTTTCTGATTCTCTCTCCTCCATCCCAGCTGGGGAGAGTGAGTGAGCAGCTCATTTAGTAGTGGTGCTGAGCTGCCTTCTAGGGCTAAAACAAAACACCAGAGAAAAACTTTACCTTACAAAACTTTGTGATTAGTGTTTAAATAAGCTATTGTGTGAGGCCATAATAGTGGACCTGTCTGCATTTAAGTCCTGGCTGGAATTACAAATGGTGCTGTACATTATTGTGTCATTCTTATGATCACAACAGTTTTGAGCTCCCATATATGACTCCTGTCAGACTAATAATTTCACAGAGTAGGGGAACATACATGAAAGGTTAAAAAAAAAAAAAAAAAAAAAAAAGTGTTCTCTTTTCAGAAAGAAACAATCTCAAAATTGTCTGATACAACTCCCAGAAGAGTTCATCTCCTCATCTACAACAAATGGTATATCTGCAAAAATTCTTTCAAGAAAAGGCATTCAGTGCATTCCCCATCCACGTTTGGTGAATATCTTCATCCAGATGAACTATCACAAGACTTGATTATATAGAAAAATAGAAATAGAAAATAGAAAAGAAAAAGGAAGAAACTTGTATTTAGAGGAAGAAATTAATCTTCTGTTTATGTACAGAAGATCTATGTACAGAAGATCTATGTACAGATAAATATCTTTTAGGGTGTCTGGTTGGGGTGAACATCCACTTAACTGCAGGTATTTGAAGAGAACTTGTCAGGGTATTTGTTGCATACAACATTTACTGTAGGTTTAGTCTTTGTCCCAGGCAGGGACACATATTTTGTTACTTTTAATGTGTTTGTTGTTGTTGTTGTTTGTTTGTTTGCTTTTTTTTTTTTTTTTTTTTTTTGAGTTACAGTTTAAACAACTTTTATTAGCTATTCAATGAGTTAAAAAAAAGAAAAGATCAAACACACTTAATTTCAAAAGTTAAAACTGGGGCCCAATAGAACTACAATGCAAGCAGAAAATAAATAAATGAATAAATAAATAAAATAATAATTAAAAAAAAATCATACAGTGAATATGGGCATTTTTACCAAGATGAGGAAATGATAAAACCAAACCAATGCCTCCCTCTACTTCTAGACCACTGTGGCAATACTAGGCCCCCCCAGAGCTGATCTGCTCAGCTCGCTTGAAAATACCAGACCAGAGAACTCTGGCTGCAAAAACAAAACTAGCACCTAGCTTTTAGAGGTGCTTTTGTCTCCTTGTGTGGAATACTGGGCATCTGCAATACATTGACAGGATTAGACATCTCAGATTGAATTGCCGAAGGCAGCACACTAAGCAGAAGCCTCTGCGGCATCTTTGGCTGGCTGAAGTCTGAGCTGCCAGTCCTCAAACTCCTGATTTCTGCTGATGTGTTTCTACCATGTGGTAAGCCAAATCAAGTAGATGTTGTGGCAAGAAACTGACTCTACAGTCATCAGCTGGAATGGTTCTCTGCACTGATTCACATGTGGCAGGGAGATAGAAGCAGCAGTTCTGGTCTGGACTGGATTAAGCTGGGGCACAACCATGAGTGGAGGATAGGTGACCAAAAGAGTACTTTAACCTGTCCCTTCCTGGAACTGAGAAACCCCGCCTGAACTGCAGAATGACTGAGATTTTTGGCCAAGGACCTCTCCTAGATTTGGGACTCTGAGTCATCTGTTTTAAAAACACATTAAGGAAGGGGCAGGTTATGCTTTGAAAAAGGGAAATTATAGATGTGCTTTTTTGCTTTTATTCAATATCATGAAGATTAAAGAATGTAGCTCCAATACTCTCTTTAGTACTTAGGGCAAAAATCAAGGTGTTCCTGTTCCCAGGTGAACGCTGTTGTGGTGGGTACTCTGCTGCCTGTCTGACTAAGGACTGTTTAATTGTTTGATGGGTTTTAGTTTTTTGTATGTTTGTTTTGGGTTTGTTTTTGGCTTTTGTTGTAGTGACAACAGAAATAGTGGAAAGGGACATTAAATTTCTTCAGGACACAATACTGGTGATTAAGACAAGCTTCTTTTGATTGGAAAGGAGAGGTCTGAACTCCTGAGATTCACATGATGTGGAACTGGGGCATCCTGTGGGACTCACATCCTGGCTGGAGCTGTCTGTCTTGCATAGTTTTATGGAAAAAAAAAAAAAAAAAAAAAAAAAAAAAAAGTGAAGAAAATTTTAACAGTTTTTGTGAGGGCAGGGGGGGCTGTTAAACAACCACAGAAAATACTTCTGGCCAGGCTTCACCTCTGGCTGTGTTTTGGAATGACAGTTGATTTTTGACCTGTGTTTTGTGATGAGCTCAGCTGTTTTAGAAAATGAGAAGCACACTCTCAGCATGTCTCTTGGACCAGCCTCCTCTGGGATCTCAGGAAGAAAACTTTTCCTGATAAGAGCTGGTTGTGGCTTACTTAGCTGAAAGCAGTTTCAAGCATAACTGTTAGGAGATTAATAGGCACTCAAGGTACTTGACCTGGGAAATTTGGGTACCTGAGGTTGTGGGAGGAATGGGACGTTGAGGATTCTTGGATACAGAGGACTGAAAGCCAATTAAATAAATCCTAGTTTGGATTCCTAATGTTTATGTCAGACTTAGGCCAAAGTACATGCAGCAGATACTGCCATCACAGATTAAGTAAAGAAGATAAACTCTTAAACTCTTCCTTTCTTATTTCTATGCTATGCCAATTCAAGCTCTGCACATATACCTCATCCTACAAGGCTGAATGCAAATGGAGGTCTAGGAAATGTTTCAATTACATGAAATTGTTTAATATATATATTTTTTTTTCATAAAAAGACAGTTATGCCTGTCTCTCCCCCTTCTATTTACCAGAGCACTGATACGTTGGAAAACAATATTACCAATAGCTATGTTATAATATATTTATGCATTTTCCATAAACAGATTTGATGAGAAAAATATTAGGGAAATTTTGGATGGTGGAAAGTGTTTTTTGTTTGTTTGTTTGTTTGTTTTTGTTTTTTTTTTTTGTTTTGTTTTGTTTTGTTTTTGTAGAGCAATGAAACAAAATCTATTTTGAAATGTTAACAGTATCGAATAGGATACAATGAAATTTTGAATTATCTATAAAAAACAAATAAACCCAGCAACAAAATCTTTGGGAGACTTGCAGTTGGTCTCCAGTAGAATCCCCACATAGAGCAAATTTAGGAATGGTATGAATATTTACTGCTATTAAAAGTTGTCTGCATTCTTTCTCTTCATGGATCTCCAGTTCCAAAGAAAGTACAGCTTTGGAAAAGTTAATCTTTCCATTCAAGAAGAATACATTTGTTCTTACTTACTCAAAGGTGTCTTAATTTATGTGTAGGATAGGATCAAAAAAAAAAAAAAAAAAAAAAGAGAGAGAATATAAAATTGTTATCTGTTTGTTAGTTTTGACCTAGTTGAATGATACATACTTTTGAGTGCCTCAGGAAGAAATTTTAGTTTAGGGAAAATTTAACATTTTTGGTTGGTTGGTTGGTTGGTTCTGGTGTTGTCCATGTGTCATATTTTAATGCAGTTAAATTAACTCTTTTGAGTTTTAAACTACTTTTTAAAGCAGGACTTGAATAAAATCCTAGCTAATGTTCAGGCTGAACAAACATCTTGTTATAAGGACTGGATTACTCAAATGCTACAAACATCTTCTAATAATCAAAATATATTAGAAATAATCAGCTTTTATGTTGAAAAGTGACTGTAGTACTTTTCTTCCATTCCCCTCACTATAAAACTCTGCAGCATTTGCTTCTTCTTCTTCTAGTACTTTAACATTAGTTTTCTTTTTCCCACAACATGTTCCTCTACTGCCTTATGTCTAAACTGCTATCTATGTAGTCAGCTTACTGTTGGTGAGATCTTGCTCTGTTCAGCCTCTTATCAACTAGCTAATGGCTTTCTTCTTCTTGATGTTGCACTGGCAAGTTAAATTCATTGGATAGAAAGAGAAACAGTCTTTCTTACCTCTCTAGATATTCCACTCTGTTCTGCACCAAAAATCTTTCAAAACACTTTGTTCCCAACCTTCTAAACTTCAGTCACCATCAATTCCTCTTGTTTATCATCTCATCTGTTGAAATACTGTCATTCATTTTTCTGAGCTCTAAAATACCTCTCTCCTTCCCATCTCCACAGCACAAAGCCTCCTTCCTCCCTCTCATATTCATTTTTCAGCTCTCCTCTTTTTACTTTTACTACTTTACCCTCCTATTTAATACTTCCAGGTTTGTATCACTGTAGCCATCACTAAAATCCTCTTTTCTTCACTAACATCCAGGCTCATGTTCTCGCTTCAGTACCCATCATTACTGTCTATCATTATAGTCTCAATGCCTGATATGCCTGTATCTTGCATTCCTATGTTTTGAATGTCCCATTAACATCTCCTTGATGCCTCAGTTTTTGCTGGTTATTACTTCTGCTCTTGCAGAATTGTTTATTTTCCTGAAAGATCTGGATAAACAGTTCTGAGATGTACACATAATCTAAATCTTTCTGTAGACTGTCTCTGTCTATAATTCAATTTTCCTGCTCCCCAAGTTCAGCAGTTCTTGCCTCAGAATGTAAGCAGAAAAGCAGGTGGAGAGCCAGGGGCAACAGGCTCACACTGAATATATGACTGTGGAATAAAAAGTTCTTCAGATCATATAGAAGGGCTGTATGCCAGGCAATGAAACAATATTTAGCATCTCAATAGAAGATTCATCCTTCTTAATGAATAGGATAGACTTCTGTTCTGTGGAGCTGACTCAAGCACTTCCTGCTCAGGCAAGGAAATTTTTGTAGTTTTGTGGAAAGAACTAGTCAGAGTTAAATTGAGCTGTCTGCATGTTTTGTCATAAAGTAAGATTAAGCAGATTTTTCTGCTAGGGTGGAGGCCTGTATTCATGTTCATCTTTCCATGTGTGGAAACGTTGGAAGTTTTGCATTACGGTTCTTGATTTGGACTGACATGTTTTCTCATTGGCATCGACTTGTGGACAAGTACTATGATACTTTCATGGAGAGTATTTTTGATTTCATCCTTTAGGATGCAGGAGCACCGTAAGAAAGTATATTTCTGCTCTTATTGTCAGAAGTCACCCCTGGCCACTAACCGTCTATACCACTACAGATCAACTTCTAACCTTCCCATTCTCATTATTACTACTTTGGACAATTCTCAAAGACAATCAGAAAACTTCTTGAATTTTGTTTCTTTGGTTTTATCCTAATTTACAACATCATTATTGTAATTGTGCTATGACTGATGAGTTCTGGAGAGAGACTGACAAAGATTAGATATGCTTGCTAACAGTGTTCTGTGGAAATCCACACCTGAATTCTGATTTTGTGGAGTTGCAGATTAGTTCAGAATCCTAGCCAGAAAAAGCATGTGCTGTGTATACTTTCTATCTGTTTTAAGAAGCTTTGCTTACAGGGGGACCAAAATCATATGTTCTAGCCAGCTGGATGTGTGGGAGGTTCCCATGCCCCATCTACATTGCTGTCTTGTGAACAAGACAAGATTTATTGCATCTGTGTGTGGAAGCGTGATAAGAAGAGGACGAGACAGGTGTAGACACTGGCATGTTGGTGGGATGTGAAGTGCTTCATGGAGTAAACAGCCACTGGACACCCAAAAGGCAAGTGTTCATTGCTTGGGCACAGAGACCAACTCAGTGCTGTCTCCACATATTTTGTTTGGGTACCTGAGCTCCAGAATGTCCTTTAACAAATGGCATGTGCATAGCTACAACCTCAGGGTAGCTGCTTTTTTGATCAGGGGACTTGCCTCTGACACATGTAGATAATACTCATGACACACATTGGCCTCTGGCATGGCACCCATGCAACATCTTAAGAAGGAGATGTGGATGGAAGTGTTTTCAATGTGCTAATTGCACCAACCTTGAACATCACTCAGAAACAGTGAAAAGCATTCAAAGTCTGAAACAGTCTGAAGCCAAATTTAGATGGTTTCTGAAAGGCTTTAATGTTTGTTTGAACAATACAATATTATTATTATTATTATTTTACTATTAAAGAATTAACTGAAGTCGTGTTATAATTGCATTTTTCAGGGGCATTGCTGCCTGTTAATCACATCAGATACATGTATTCGAACATTATTCAGCTATCATAAGTTTGGGCCTGGCCAAATTTCATTTCCCAGTTAGGTCCCTGCCCTGAGTATTTTCCTTATTGCATGTTAACAGCTAGGATGATAGCAAGGGGAATAAAATATATGTCATGCTTACTGTCAGTTCAACCCTTTGCTTGGGTGTAAAGACAACTTTTGAGATGTGAGAGCGAAAGCTTTATAAATCCACATGGTCTGTTTCCATTAAAGTCTGCAAGTGGGTCAACATTACCTAGTTCATAACACAATTCAACTTTAAGAATAATCATGAGCCAATTCATTCAAATGGCCCAGATTCTTCATTACCTTGACAAATGTTTAATTTATCCTGTGATTTGACTTTTCTTCTGAACAAGAAGCAACATATCAAAGTGGATGACATACTTTTTTGTCCTGTGCAATCTCATATGGAGGAACCAAAGCATTTGTACAGTTGTCATTGTTGGAACACTGCTCTTCTAGACTAACATCTAAGTATCTACGCTCATATTTTGTTTATCTAGTTCTACAAGACGCCAAAATTGAGAAGCACTTATAAGTAACTTACCGAAATTTCCTGATAAAGCAATTTTGTCTGACAAGAGAAGTATATTAATGTTTAAGCTTTCCCACATCCAGATCAATGTGGAAATGTAATTTGGTGATAGAAAAACAAACAAACAAACAAACAAACAAACAAAACTTTCAGGCACCTCTAAACCTAGTAGTAAACAAGAATAAATTTGTTTTCTTTTGGGAGAGTGATTGAGAATTCTATTATACCAGATTTTTTGGCTATTAAGTTAGCAAGACCTTGTTTTGTTTCTTTTTTTGTTTATTAGGTTTGGAATGATTCCAAAAGCAACTGTATCAACTTTTAAAGAAATTGCATCCATTAAAGTTACATGAAGTCAGAAAAGCTTTTTGAATTAAGTATATCTTTAATACTAATTAAATATTTTTTTTCCTGAGATATATGGATAGATCTTCCTATTTTTTTTCCTCTCATGTCTTGTTTCTTTTTTATTTTCATTCTAATGCATATAGATAGAGAGATAGATACTAATATTAAATTTAAGGTTGGGAAAATACATGCAGAAGTTGATGTATTTTTTTCCATTTTTTTTCCCTAACTACTATTACACCTGAAATGTTTTTTCTTTTTCTTTCACATTGTATAACTTAGGATGGAAGTGGCTATGGGTCAGCTACCACCTTTCCTTCTGACAACCAGTCACTTGTTCACCTCACTAGTGGTGAATCATTATCAGCAGGCCTCACAGGATAGGTTGCAACTTCATCAGAAATAAGTATCAAGATATATCTTTCAGTTAGGTCCAGATTGTGGAAGTTCATGTAAGTTTTCTTACACAGATGACTTTATGAGTTTTGATGCCATTATTTACAACAAGGAAGGTTCTGTGTCACAGCACTGAAACTCAAGCAACACAGCTCTATGCTTTCTTAAGGTGTTAGGTGCATCTTAGCATTGAATCACCTTAAAATAAATGGGAGTGAGAGGATGACTGTGTAGTAGTCATGCAGCCTATTGCATTCCTACTACAGTGAGCTCCACAGATCAAGTTATGAAGAAAAAGGGCTGGAGGAGGTTTTTCATGAATGGAAGGAGTACTGTTGCCATGGCATTTGAGCCTTCTTTCTTCCAAGATATGGAGATTTTGCATTCTGAGGATTCCCTCCATCTTCTATGATCTGTTTGATCTGAGGAGCAATATGGGGAAAAATATTTAAACAGGAGCAAGATGAATATGTCAGATGGACAAATAAAAGGAAGGAAAAACAATTTAATATGTATTATTGCATAGGAACAAATGGAGAATAAGCTAGTTTTCAATGAATGTATCTGGAAATTAGAAAAAAAAAGGTTTTAAATGGGAGCTCTGGAACACCTTTTGAATAAGAATAGATGTAAGACCCTTCCTGCTTCTAATATTAAATTGATCCAGAATAGGAAGGAAAAGTAAGAACTGATGGTTGGAAACAGCTGGGGATTTGGATGCAATTAGCCAGGGTGTTCCCTTCAGTCTATGTTCTTATTTTCCAGTGTTCCTAAAACTACTCCTAAACCACCTGCTGGAATTGGCCATACTAATAAAAAGCAGCCTAATCCAGAGAGCTGCTGAGCACATGCTGCCAGCCTTGTTTGATAGCAGTTGATTTGCTTGGCACCCTGATGCTCTGTACCTCTGCTGCTCTGTACCTCTGAGGATAAGACTCTAGCACAATTTAAAGTAGTCTCTCACCTATGTGGATTAAGGTTTGATACAGATTGGAAAAAATAAATAAATAAAAGTCTGTTTCATGAATATTGTTCAGCTTGGTTTTAAAACATGAAATACTGTCTGTAGGTGGTTCCCATTAGTATCTCACTGCACGGGGTGCAGTTCAAGTCAGGGTGTCTCTGGCATTCAGTCCCTTTGCTGCATATGATCTCACTGTCCAGCAGAATAGTTTCTATTTAACACAGCCTAAATAGAGCTCTCATAATCACATGTTTGAAATATGACTGGTGGCATTGCATGTAAGAATAGTTTCTGCCATAGAAGTCCATTGAAGTTAATGGAAAAATGCCTTATACGTTAATAGCAATTGAATTATTTGGACAGTTAAAACCCCTGTGAACCTTAAACCATGTGAATTCCAGCTACAACTCAGTCTGCAATAAATTACACTTTCAGACAAATTTAGTCTTCTTATATTAAAATTCTTTTAAACCATATTTACTTGAATTCAAAGAGACCTTTCCCCCTATCTGTAAAGGGACATGTAGTGACTTACTTCTTTTCACTAAGAAAAAACCTACTTTACATTTACTTGGGCCATCAATGTACTTCAGGGCAAATATACTGGAGAAGTTGACTGGGAGTAACTTATGCTACAGCCCGTGGATGTATTCTGTCACTGTGCTATGCACAAGACAATTTATTCAAAATATCTTAGACTGCATTAAAAATAAATATCCATATAATATACATATTAATATAGTATATCCTGATATAGGCTGATGAAAACACCTCCCCTAGGCCAAGCACTGATTAAGCCAAAGAATGTATAGTGTTATCATTCAGAGTAATTTTGGGTTAGCAAATGTATTGTGTATTCATTAGCAGAATTAGGCATGTGTTGACTTGTTAGTCCACTCTTAGCCCTCTTGTTGCTAGTAAATGAATAAAAAAAAAAATATTATAACTGTGATCTCATAGGATCTTTTGTCACACACTAAAAAAAAAAAACAAACAAACACGAAGCCAAAATATATATGCAGAAAATTATTTTATTTTTAATTTAGTAAAGCTAGAACAAGTGTTATCTGACTGACTTTACTGTATTGGGAATTATATAGGCAAATCTATAGGTAATGGTTTAATGAATCATGCACACATATACAAAAAAAAAAAGAAAAAAAAACAACACATGAAACAAACAAACAAACAAACAACAACAACAACAAAAAAAAACAAACAAGACCAAAACTAAACAAACCCAACAGATTTTTTTTTTTTTTTAAAGAACTGATGAGCCAAATATCAGTAGATATATGCAGAAGGTATCATGCCATCAACTATGTTTCCATTCTCTTCTTCCAATTTACAAAATGTAGGGTTACATTGCTCAATTATCCAAAGCTACCATGTTTTTGAAGTTTCTTTCTTCCTGTTGAGGGATGTTTTTCTAACAGGACAATAACTAATACTTTTAATATTGATATGCAGGTTACATATTCAAGACATCAGTGTAATTATATTGGATGGAAACATGTGGGCTTTGCTCTGGTCGTTTTCAGAATGTCTAAGAACATTTGAACAGAAAGACTGACTTCTGAGTCAAATGCGAATTCCCATTTTTGTCCTGTATCTTAAGCTCTCGCTGATATTTTACATCTGATCATTACTTTGGTAAAAAAGAAAGCTCTTAAATTGAGTGTGAGTCAAGATTCTTGGTGTTAAATTCTGACTCTTGAACATCTTTTCAACAAGAAATTTGATTCCTCCTCTTTATATTCAATTTATGCATCTGCCAGTACTTTACTGTGTGATCCTGGGTAATCACTTAATTAATAGGTATCTGTATTTCTTTTCCATGAAATAGAAGTGCTGTTTACTATGTCCTAGAACACAGAGGTGATGTGGTTCTTTGAAAAATGAGCTTGAAGCAAAAATGGCATGATGGGACAATTATCTTAAAAGACTTCCTAGGTCTGAAACCCAGAAATCTGGAAAAACAGTATTAATAAGGATGGCCTTTTCATAATGTGCTTTGTATTCATTCTCAGTGCTTACTAAATAGTCTAGATTCTCAAGATTGTTATAATATGAAAAATAGTACCCTCCTCTTTTACTGTTTGGAGCTTTCTGGACTCCTTGTTTTCTTAAAAGTTCCTGAAATGTCACCAGCTTTTACACCCTGTGTAAATGAAACCAGGTCACAGTGCTTGTCACAGAACAGCGTTTGGCCAGTTTGTCACAGCCTGGCCAAGAAAAATGCTCAGTAGAAGTCAAGTCACACAAGGTATATCATTTTCCTATTATATCATGCACATACAGATATGAGCCACACCCCTTTTCTAAACTTCCTTGCTGAATATGTTTGAACAATTCTCCTCTATGCTATGTGTGAAATAAATTAATATTAAACATAAAAACATCACCACCACATCTGACAGATTTGACAGAATATTATTATTAATAATCATATGAAAAACTTGAGTGAACTTAATAATAATTAAAGGCATTCCATATGAGTTATGGTAAATAAAAAATTGAAACTACATAGCTATATATTTTACATAAGGTTATCAATTTGATGGCTGAATTTGGTGGCTATAGCGCCAATGTAAATAAATTGACTTCTGTTAGTACATATGATTGTAGAATAAATATGATAAAAATGAACTTGGTAAACATTAAATGTATTAAAAACTGATAAATCTTGGTCTGAAATCAAAAATAGGGAATAACTTTTAGGCAAGTGTGTTTCTATTTGGGTCTTGCAGGAATATGTTCTTTTATTCAGCTTAACAACCTTCCCTCTACTATGAACGAAACAAAAGGAACCATAAAAATTGCTAATGCTAATGTTTGTAGTAGGCGAATATTGAGGGCACAACGTAGGCTAACAAGGGCAAATCACTGGCTTAAGGTGATCTGGAACCATTGGTAACAAAGTCACAGCAAACAGGGATTTCCTTTGGTTGAATCTAACAACACATCTCAAAGGAGAAAAGATGCAGGCCAAAGCCAGAGGCTGGAAGCTCCATCCTGAAAAGATGTGACATATCTATATTGGAAAGCTAAGCAATTCCAGGACTTCTTCTCTGGCTCTGAGGCCAAATGGCCAATTTAGTTATATTCCTATAATTAGACTGCCCTGCTCTGAATAACAGGACTGCTTCATGCAGGCATTTTATTGGGAATGCTCCCTGGACTGCACTAGTTTTCTAGCCAGGGCTGGGACCACTCTAACAATGTTGTATGCAGATGGTCAGATTCTGGTGCGCAAGTTCAGGCTTCTGTTGTTTTACAAGACATAACCTGGGAATCTAACAGGAACTGAGTCACAGCAAGTAAAAGAAGTGCTCAGTGCAATACTGCACCTGGAAGAGCTGTCCTCCCTTAGCTACATAAAATTGAAAACGTAGCCATGTGAAAGCTGTACTAATGCTGTATTTTTCACTGACTGCTATTGACATACAGTTGGGAAGTCCATAGATGAAGGGGAATATTGATCAATTGGGGCAGGTTTAAGAACAGCTAAGACATTGGCTGAAGGAGTATGGAACATATTTCATGGTAAATGCCCTCAGAAGCCATTTAGTTTAAAAAAATATAAAAAAATCAGGAGTGGATATCTCTGTTTCTGAGCAGCCTATATTACATGATGCAAGATGGCAAACAGATAGTAGAGGTAAAATAAGGTCATTTTCTTCCACAGGGTACAGTGCTGCTTTAACTAGATTTTTTCCAGTGTTCAACTTATGTCAGGTCTCTCTACCATACATTGCAATTTGCAGTAAAGACATGCTCTTTGAGACAGATATTTGATACAGGGTGGTTCTTCTGCAAACAGAACCCAGGACAAATCCCATAAACAGTCATATTTCTCTATAGTGAATCTTTGTATACTCAATTGTTGACCTATGCCCAGTTGTACATCACCGTACCACTCAAAGATGCCATTTTCATAACTTCATAATTTATAAAGCTGCTGCATTTACTGGGTAGAGGTGTTCCCTCTCTCCTTTTCTATGTCCTCACCACACGAGTACTGTCTTGACTTTTTTCAGTAGCTCTATGACCTGGTTTTACATATGAAATAATCAGATATTGAATTTGAAAATATCCTTGTCTATTCTGGTCAGCATGATGCTTACCATGCAGCTAAGACTCTGATTACTATTATCTTTTTTTTTTTTTTTTTTTTTTTCCCCACATTATCTGGGTCAAAAAGTGTTTTTAAAGACCTTTGAATACATAATAAATATAACAGTGAAAAAAAAAACAAAAACAAAAAAACAAACAGGACAAACTAAACTCTTGTTACAAGATTATGAGATATATCAAGCTGAATGAGTTAGATTATCAGATCATTATATGACAACTGCATTCCAACAAACTAGTTCAGAGTTAAGTGTGAAAATAATTTGTGCGTGTACTTTTGAACCATTGTGAATGAACAATAAAAAATAGGTTACACATCTCAATCCTCTCTTCCCAAACTCATCTTAAAAGCTGTGAAAATTTTCTGATTAATAGTTTTAGAGATTTTTCATTTCTGAAGACATTAAGACTTGGAAGTAAAACTACCTTTTGGACACAAAGTAATTAGGTCCACACTTCCCACCTACATTCATTAAACCTGGGCTCCTTCTGAAGCTCTTGTAAAGGAAGTTATTACTCACTGCTCTTATTTTTCATTTGATGCAAACAATTGAGAAAGCCACATCTACACCACCCAAAGGTGTGGTGCAATATGAATGCTGGAGACTGGGTGCTGCCTGCAGGGCTGGGTAAGAGCACCCTAATAAGGTGGATTGGCTAAGAAATTGCTAATTTCAGAAAGTCACTCTCATTGCATAAAGAATAAATAGTAACCACACTATTAAACATGTATTGCATGTTTTCCTCTTATTTAGGCTTTTAGGAGATCAGTATGTATATGGTGACAATAGTTGGTAGCATGAGAAATGTAAGGACTTCCTTAAGATCCTCACCTTAGATGCAGTGTGTCTAGGGCTAGCTGAACACTTGCCTCTTGGAGTGCCCTGCATTTTGAGCCCTCTCATCTGAAAGCTGTCTGAACTGCAATAGGCATATAAGTGTTGTGCTAAGGATAGCCTGACAGCCTTAATCCATGATTCCTATGGTCTAATTGCTTTATCTTTGAACACATGGGGTTATTTTACTGCAACTATCACGAGTCACTGATAAATGAAGACATTGTTACAGCACACCACAGCACAGAAAAATATAACATAGTAAAACATAACACAGCAAAACAGCCCAAATCATATTCAACCTTCCTAAAACAGACTATCAGCAAGTCTTGCTTGGACTTGCACTGAACTAAAATTACAGACCAAAGTGACATATTCAATTGACTTTTACAGCAGGAAGCCATGATAGAGTGATGCCTTTAAAGGCAGCATTTTCTCAGTTATACTCTGATGGCCAGCACATATAGAGTTAGGTCTATATAGAGTCATCCAGCTTGTGATCTCTCCCTCATATTTCAGCAAGCACAGAGCTGGCATCACTGGAAGAAGAGCCAAGATGATTTAAATGAAGCTGCTTTGGTAGCAGAAGCTGCATAGCTGTGTTAATGCATCACTCACTAATTTACTCCCTTTCTCACTGATGAAACTAGGCTAGTTATTTTGTATTTTTGTATGGAGAAGGATTATGCGGAGCAGTTGTAGTGTTGAAGATGTCTGAGTGTCTTTAAGTGCAATATGTAATACTTGGCTTTAAGATTTAAGAAGTTATTAATTTTTTATTTCTAGCCTATCTCCCTACCTGTAATTCCCCATATACATTTTGGCTAGAAATCTACCAATTTCTAAGAACTTATTGCCATTTGATTACACAATAAATAATTTATGAAAATTGTGATTGTATGAAAGGTAAGAAACATTTCATTAATATTTTGTAAACAAGGAACCCAAAGACAAAACTATCACTCAAAACATTAAGATATGATAGATTCAGTATTAAATCAGTTTGCATTACTTTTTTTTTTTTTTTTTTTTTTTTAATTTAAGCCCAGATTCATTAATATACCAGAACAGCACAAATTATTCAAAGCACAGCATTTAAATTGAGTTTACATCTATTTTGCATCACCAGAGCAGTGCAGAACTGCTGAAGCATGTGAACCCAGCCCCTACTTTGGAGGACCCACATTAAGCCATGGCCCAGGTTGCATGGTGGCTGGGCAGGAGCAGCAGTACAGACCCTGAGTTCATTGGTTTGTGTGCTTTATGTGTTCCCACAGGTTCCTGCCACAGTTACACTGCATGGCTGCTTCCTTTGTGTACATTAGAGGCAGCAACTGTGCCAAGGGAGGCCTTCTGAGAGCAGATACCCAGCTTCGGGTAGGGGCACAATTATTATTATTTTTTTCGTCTGAAAAAAGGAGGTCTCTGAAGCAGCAAACTTCCAGTGGGGCTGCATGACACTGGCATGCAGCCCCCCTGCCTCAGTGCTGCTGTAGCCGGGACTTGCCAGGGTGCTGAGCTGAAAGGCTCCGTTCCTTCAGGGGGTGCAGTAGCCCCCCAGGAACCAGCAAAGCTACTCACACAAGCCTACTTACAGCCTGTATGGTTATAGCCATTAGCTATAGCCAGGAATAGGTAAACTTAATTACAACTTATTCTATTCATTTGTTTTTATACCCTATGCACAAGCTTTTAATTAACAATATGGAAAGTTTGATTGCATTATTTCATTACAAAGACTACTTAGGACAAACAAGAGGTCAATAGAAATGCTAAATTTCTTGAATGATTTCATTTTTAACTAATTTTAACTGAAGCTAATTAGCACATTAATTTTATGTTCTTAGAAAACTCATTATACATTCCCAGAACAAGCACTACAAGTATGGTGAGGATATATTTTTCATCAAAAATGCTGAAGTTGAGACATTGGGTACAAGTGCAAAATAAATCCATACCTGAAATCATGGGGATGTTATAAGGGAGCTAATGGAACTGCGACCAGCATCTCTGTAAGAGCTAACACTGTTTCATTTAGTACACTTATTGAGTACTCGTAGGAATCTCCCCATGCCCAAAAGGCATGCACGTGAAGCATACAAGTAAGAACGTGGTTTCATTTGCTCATTATAGAAGCAGAAAAAAGTTTAATCTTATTTAAAAGGTAGTAGGATTATATTTTTTTCACACGTGCATTTTTGATGATGGAAAGTTTATATTTGTATGTTTGCCACATATATGTATACCTACACATACATATACATACATGCCATATATAAGAGGAAAACCATTCTCATACTTATTTTGAGACTGGCTAATGTATGAGACTGACTGACATCCCTTATATCCTGTCTTCATAATCATAGCACTTAGTCTCTTCTTTTAGTTTGTTGGAAGGTGAAGATTACAGCATCTGAGGTTGCCAATATTTTATATTTTGTGAAGGACTTCTCAGCTAGCGTGAGTTTCTACTGTTCCTCATGGGCCCACAATTTGCTGTGGATTATACTGTTCCAAGTTGTGTCCGCAGCTGATTTCAAACAGTGGGAACTTCCGGATCTTTGGGTCCATGTGGTGCTTTTGTAGCTCTCTGGGCTCTTATTCTTTTATTACTCTTGCGATGAACTCAAAGAGAGCCTAGCAGTGAGATCGGGGAAGCTTTCTGACATGTTAATCTGACCAATACTAGTGATTCTTAAGGATGATTCAAACCCAGCAGCACTCGTGGGGAGAAGACCTCATGTCACAAGTCCTTCCAAATCAGTTAGATTTTATGGGACATTTAAACTTTACTTATGAAACCATGCACATCATTCAATATGCACATTCCTTATAATGAGCTTTATGCAGGTGAATTAATTAGCAGAGATGTTACACAAATGTGTAGAGTTCATAGACATATGTAGCTTCCATTTTGTATTTAGTATAATTCTTAAAAAAAAATGCAGTTGAAAATAAAACATTTTATCTTCTGCTCAGGATAAGTAGAAAACTGGATTAGGACAGGATTTCTTTTTCACCAAACTGTCAGTCAGACTTTGATTCAAATCAATAGTGCAGAGAGTTAATTTTCAGCAGACAGCTTTTCAGTAGCCTTTTTGAAATGAGTTCATGGGTTCACAGCAATTTTTTGTGCACAAGTACCCGTGTTGAATAACAAGAAAAAGAATGACTATTCTTATCTGTAGATTTCAACAGGAAGACTGAGAGCTTAATATGGCTTTACACTCCTAGGCAGATCTCCTAACTCAGTGTTAGATGAAATGACGGGACTTGTACTGCCAGTGCTGTACCTGCTCTGGAGTGAGAGGACACTGCTAGCAACTTGTGCAGGCACAGTGTGCGCTCTTTGTCACACACTGAATGAAATTATCAGGCAGCAGGTTCATAGCAAACAAAAGGAAGTACTTTTTCACACAAATCATAATTAAATTGTGGCACTCATTGCCACAGAATGTGGTTGAGACCAAAGTATAAATGGATTAAAAAAAGGGAGCACAGAAAGTCAGGGGCTTATTACACATGATGGTCTGGAAGCAAACTCCAGGTTAAGAAATCCCTGTACTACGGCTTGCTTGAACTTAAAAGGATATGCCGGGAAAAAAAAAAACACTGTATACCAGCCCTGTTTCTTACGTTTTTCTCCCTTCAGCATCTGCTAATGACTGCAGTCAGAGCCAGGATATTGGACTAGATGTCCAACTCACTATAGCAATTCTTTTGATCGTATGCTTTTAATCAAATTATGTTCCTATTTTGGCTACTTAGAAGGATCTAAGGCCCTGATTGAGAAAGGCATTTCAATGTCTGACTCTCACGTATTTTAGGGAGGTAAATACTTGTGTCTATCATGGCCTGCAGTTCTGAAGCCGTAAACTTACTGGGGTGGGGCACATGTGTCTTTTGTTCGGACTTTGCTTATTCCAAGTATGGAATCAAATGAAAATACATATTTGATAACAGTGATAACAGTGAGTAACACCGTGTCTTTATAACGGTGAAATAATTTGTTTGCTTAAACGACTTGGGCCACGGGAAAATTCCCTAGTGATTTACGTAAGGATGATGCCACTACCATCCACTGATTTGAATAAGGATTAACTTCCTTGATACAATTCCCCAAATTTGCAGTGCTTGTATATTACATTTGTTGAAAGCTATTTATCACCTGTTACCCATAATACTAGTGCCAGACGATATGTAACTTACTTACATTTACCTAGCAGGGTATTTGAGATTTCATCCATTTTGCAAAAGCATCTGGCTGCAAACCTGAGACACACATCGGTGAAAATCCACATACGGAAATGAGGAAACTGAATGCCGAAAATCCTAAATTTTACCCCTGCCGATGCTAACCCTGACGGCGCGGGTAGGGTCCCCTGATGAATCAACAAGAGGCACCTATAAATTGTGCAACGCGGGCTTGACAGCCGAGCAAGCGAGGCGACCTCAGCCTGCTTAAAACCGCGGGCGGGTTCATCCCGGGGAGAGGTGAGGAACCGCAGCGCACGGCGGCTTTGGGAGGCTGGCGGGGATTGCAGCATCCCCCCGCCGCACCGGCAGCGGCAGCAGCCGGGATTTCCCCGGGTTCAGGGAAGCCCCGCGCCGCCCGGGGCCGCGCCGCCGTGCGAGGACCGGGGCCGGGGGAGCGAGGGTCCCACCGGGAGCAGCCCCAGCCCCGCCACTCGCTCCCCCCGCCGCCGTGCCGCCCCCGCCGGTGTATACCGGGAAGGAGGCCAGGGCAGGAGGCTGGCGGTGCCGCAGGGCAGCGCGGCGGGGGCGGCCCCCGGGGGCTCCCCGGCCCGGTGGGGGCGGCCGAGACGGGGGCTTGGGGTGGGGGCAACAGGGGAGTGGGAAGCAACTCTCGGCTTCGGAGCAACGACTCGGATGTTCGCCTGCACCTTACGCCGGCTCCTCGGATGAAAACGGTAATAGCGATAATAATGCTAATTGCTGCCCGCCGCCCGCCAAGCAGAGCCGCGATACGCGGGGGAAGGTCAGGAGGGAAGGGAGGCAGGGGGAGCGCTGCCTCAGCTGCGAGCCGGCGGCTGTCACACCGCCAGCCCATGCCCCCGGCTTCCCCGGGGGCGGCACGGTCCCCCTCCCTTCCCGTGTCCCCCCCCCTTTTCCACGTCCCCGCCCCGGGCTGGGCAGCATCGCCCGGCTCGGCGGATGCCCCACGGCACCCCGGGCACCAACCGGGGGGGCGGCGGGGGAGGGAGCGGGCAGAGCCCCCGGGCACCTCTCCCCACCCCTTTGTGCATCGCGGGCACGGAGCCGCGCACACACACACAGGCACACACACGCATACACACACACATATACACACACACACACAGAAACACCACCTTGCAGCCTCGGCGCCGCAGCCGCCCGTTGTTACACACACACACACACTGACACACACACACACACACAGCCGGTCTCCCCATTTTCAGCCTCACTCCACCGCCCTCCATCCATATCCCCTCTCACCTCCTTCCTCTTTTCCTCCCCTCCTCCCCTTTATTTTTTATTTTTTAATTTTTTTTTCTCCCCCCCCTCCACCCTCCCACCCCGCGCATCAGTCCGAAGCAGACATTTTGCTGCCGTTCCGCACGGTTCAGGCTGAAACCCCAGCGGAGCGCCTTACCCACCCCCGCCCGGCTGCGTGCGGTTGGCGCTGAGCGATCCCGGGAAGGGCTGCGGCGGCTCGTCCTAGCGGAGCTGGGCTGCTGCCATCCGCCCAACTTCAGCACCCAGCCGGCAGGGAGAGGAGACGGCGGCGGGCGGGCGGGCGGGGAGGGAAGGAGGGAAGGAGGCAGAGCAGGGAGGAAGGGCGGGAGGCAGGGAGGCAGCGAGGGGAGGGTGCGAGGAGCGGAGGCTGGGAGCCTCGGCACATGCGCTCTGCCACCGAAGCGGGAGTTTCCCCGCTTGGCCCCGGCGGGTGAGTCACGGCACGGCTCGGCTCGACACGGCTCTGCACGGCACGGCACGGCACGGCTCGGCACGGCCCCGCCGCCCGCCGGCTGCGGGGATGCTCGGGGGATGCTCGCGGGGATGCCCTCGGTGCAACCCCCGGCACGGCCGCTCCTCCGCGGGGCTCCTCGGCGGGGGTCCCCGGGGCTGCGAGGGCGGCGGGGGCCGCGGTGAACCCCCCTTCTTCCCCCCCAGGTTTCCCCCAGCCCTGCGGTGGCCGTGCCGGTGGCCTGGGAGTGCCCTGCGGCAGGCAGCCAGGAGCCGCGGTGGCGAGGGGTGGCTGGGCTGCGGCTTAGTTTTTTTTTCTTGTCCCCATATTGGTTTGTAAAAAAAAGAGAAGTAGGTGTTTAAAACGCTATCCAACTCTTCCTTCCGCTCGTGCAGGCAAGAGCAGTGCAGGGATTTAGAGCCTGATTAACTTTTTGATGTCAGGCACCTGAAGAACAACGCCTGGATAAAGAACCAGCGTGGAACTGTCAGTTGTGACCGTAAGAAACAACACCAGGATGTTCTGAAAATCTGGCTTCGAATCCTGAATCCTGCCAGATCTTGCCAGTCATTTTTTCCCCAGCTTCCCAAACTCTGGTTTCCAAATTTTGTCTCGACAGAGAACGTTACTTAGCTTCCCTGCTGCACCTTAAAAATCTGGAGCCTGATATGCCTGAAGGCAACGGCACTGGAAAAAATACATATTTGGCACCTGGATCCTGTCAAATCATGCCACGAATCCAGAAATGTTAATATCTCGAGAGAGAACACATTGCTGCATTTACCACTCAGTCAAAACAATCTGGCAAGATGGTACAAAAAGGCACAAGGCTGGATTAAGGTGGTACTGTGCCTCGCCAGCAACCCATACTGATTCTCTTCACAACACCGATCTAGACACTTGTGCATCTCAGCTAGATCTCAAAGTAGAGTGTGCTAAAACTGAAGCCAGATCTGTGTGTGTATTAGTAGGGCTGAAATTAAAAGGTTTGGAAGCAGTCCAGAGGGGAAGCAAACCGTCACTCCTATTTTCTTCTAATCCTGATCCTCATGGCAGAGAAATCTGAGAACTGGAATACATAACTCTGCTTGATACCAAAGGTTATTGGCTAAGTGAAGGCCATGATGGAAACTTCATATCATGTTTCCATCCAAAGTAGCCTTTCAGTTTTCCACAGGCAAAATTTTTCCAGTCGTTTCTTCTGTGGCTTACAGGTGCTCATACATTGTCACCTTTTCCCTGGCAATTGTCCCCTTCTTCTCCTACAGCCTTCTCTTAATTTGTTCAGCCATTTTAAACATAATAAAGCAAGAACAGGAGACCTTTAGTTTGATATTTAAGCTTCTGTTTAGGACTTGAAGAAGATCTTGAGAGCCCAATTTTTTTTTTTTTTTTCCCCTCCAACTATGCCAAGTGTCTTCATAAAAATGCTACCTATACATAGAGTTTTGCCCTCAGAATTTTTAGTTACATGCATAAATAAAGATGTAGGTGTAACTCCAAGTTAAACAACCATGTGGATGGCAATTTGGAAATCTTTATGGAAATTTAGCTCACGTTCTGTTTCTTCCAAAATAGTACTCAGAGTTTTGAAAAAGAAAAAAAATACTTATGAAGCGTTAACAGTTTTGAATATGCTTCAAGCTCATCTTCGCTGTTCACAGACAGTTAAAGAGAAGTTAAAACTGCCTTGTCTTTACACAGTCCACACCCTGTATTGAAGTAGGGTATCCCTTCTTTCAAGAATACAACAAATGTGTAAATTAGATTTTCTGATCCTCCAAGAAGGCAGACCTTGGGAGAAATTCAGAAAAGAGCATATTTCATTGTCAAAAACATCCAAACCAAGAACACATATACACAGAGATGTAAATAGGAAAAGCAATTAGAAGGCTCACTAAGAAATGTGCTTCCCAGCACTAGGAATCATGTCTGCTGCTCCTGTACTGATGGCATTTGACAGGTTGTGTCCTGGTACAACAAGCAACAGCATAACACTGCCCGGTTGCTCCTTGGATTCTCCAAAATGAAAGACAGTTTTATATTCTGCCAAACCAGTGTTTCAAGCTTTGCATATCTGCAAAGTTTAAAGAAAAAAAAAGTGTAATTAGACATTGCTCTCCAGAAGGGTGAACGATTAAGAGTGAGTGATGAAGGACAACTAGGAAGAATGAATGTTCAGAATTTCATATTTGTTCTATTCTGAGTCTCTTAACAGGTTTTGCTAAGTGATGATTAAAAAAATAAAATAAAAAGTATGTTACTATACATTAGGTATATTAACATTTAGTATAGAATTGAATTTAAAGAGCATTGATGCTATTCTAAGCCTCAGTTCAGGAAAGTCTCCCTTTTTAGGAAATATTCCTAAAAGGAATATACTTAAAGGTCATACACTGGAGCTTATTAATTTCATACTGAAGACAGTAAGCCTTTAGAGCTTCCCTAATATTAGGACAACACTTTTGACAACAGTTTTGTTCTGACTATGAAACCCATCAATCAAGAGTCTTCTCCCAAAGATTTAGTAAGTACATAGGAAGTATATGAAGGTGTTCAACATATGTATATATATGTATATACACCAGAATGTCCATATATATATATCAATATACTATATATATATATCCACATACCAGAAAAAAAAAATCACAATCTTAGAATTTTATGTTAGAAAATGCTATGCTTCACTTATTTAAATGAATAAAAGATTTCAGATTTCTATGACTTCCTTAATGTTTCCCACAGCCATTCCTATTTACCGCAGCTTCCTGCACTGAAGCCATTCCTTGTTGTTCTCTGAACTCCTGTTTATAAATACACTTACTTTCAATAGCTGTTCAGCCACTCTGTTCAGACCACTGACTAATCCTTTTGCCTATTATAGACCCCTGCAATTGTGTTCAATGACTTTTTCTTCCAGGCCTTTCTATCTTCTCTCCCTAGTTCCTGTGTCTTGTTCCATGCTTCTTTGCATTTCTTAACCCAAACAATTTCCCTGTTACCATGCATTCGTTATTTTTTAATTGAAACCTGTTGTCATCATTTTTTCCAATGAATTGTCACTGACTTTTGAGAAAAATGAAAAGGACATAGTAATGCATTTTAAAATATTTTTTTAAAAAAAAAAAAAAAGCTAGAACACTGTGTACACAAGAAGGCTTTCTGGTATAAAGATTACATATAAATATAATAAAATCATTATACACCAACTTTTGATCTTTGATGTCAAGATGCCTATTACTTTAATGAACATGAAGTTAGGTTCCTTATTTTCCAGTATAAAGGCTCCATGATTGTTAGTTGACTAACAATCTAGTTAACTTCAGACAACTTCATATTTTACCTGTACAATACAAGATGTTTAAAATTTCTCATGGTCATAAACTCATCAAGATTACATTCCGTAAATAGTAGTCTCTGCCCCTCTTCAACATTAAAAGAATCAATGGCTATCATTAAAACAAATCAATAGTCAAAACCTCAAATTGATCAAAAAGTCATGACTTTCTTTCATTTCTCCAGTGTTGCTTCGATGTGATTCAAAATGAATTATTTAAAATATGTCTGAGCCCCTAATGATATACTTTTTTTTTTTTTTTTTTCCTTTTTCTGTAAGCAGCATATTGCAGCAGCTCAAAGGTGCTTACATTTGTACCATCAACTAGGCAATGAGTTAGAAAAATGTTTTGTAGTTACAGAGGTGACTGTATGTTTAAGGTCTGCCTCATGCAAAATACTGATTTGAATCTTAGCTATGCCTATGAGACAGCCATGGCTGTTATTAACCATCAGAGTAGCTAATGCTATTTGGTACTGTTAGAGTTCAGAGAATTAAAAAGACCTTGCTATGCTGCTATGCAGAAAAATATGGGAAAAAAAAAAAAAAAAAAAAAAAAAAAAGAACAAACAAACAAATCCCAACTCCTCCTCTTTTGCACAAACAAATAAGTTGAAGAAGTGATCCTTTTGCATGGGCTGTTTAGATGAAGAGATGGCTTGCAAAAGGTGAGTAACGCTACAGCATCTCAATGTTACAAAGATTTATTCTGCAGTGGCAATAGATTGAACAAATTCAGAGTCTGTCTCTGAGAGTCCAGTTTCAGATTTCCCTCAAGCAACATTGATAATTTGTCTTGTTTATATGCAGAAACAAAGGCTTTAGAGGTCCCCTTATTAAAGAACTGCTCTTTGCAGATGGCAGTGCACTTGCAGCTCACTCAGAGCAAGACCCAGAGATAATGACATCTTGTTTTGCAGCTGTTTGTGTTAACTTTGGCTGAGCAATCAGTATTTCAAAGGCTTGTATTATGTGCCAACAGGCACCAAAACCCTGAAGTCTGTTGACTCAAAGGGGAAGAAAAATGTCACTGGCACTAAACTGAATAAACCAGACTGAACTACAGCTCTGGTGTTTGAGATAGCTTCCTGTGGGCTTAAGCTATCCTGGTAGCCCTTTGATGCTAGCTCAGTAATAAGTTGGTTTTATCATTTACCATTTCAACAAGTTGGTTTTATCATTTACCATTTCAACAAGTAAATTCTACAACAAGCTATATAAGCTAGTTTACTTCAGTAACTAAGTGATCTGATCATTCTGCAGTGAAACACATCTGCTCTTTGAGTGAAAGTGAACAGAAAGGACCAGGAGATGGTAAGTAATTTATATATATATATATATATATATATGTTTAAAGACTAGTAGTCAGAAAAGCCACTTTTATCTCCTAAGAAATGACACTTGGGTGGGAAGAAGTATGTAGTATTTTGGATGTGAATTCATTCTAGTGAATGATAATCCTGGGGTTATGAATTTTGAAAAATTAATAAAAACTTGTCAGGATCAAGGTTAAGGTGCAGCTCATAAAATACAGATTTTTACTTAGCTGGCTTTTCCACAAACTCTTTAGCATTTCTATCTAATGATGACATCCTTGATTACTCCTAAACACCACAGGGCATATCATAATGCTATTTATCTAAGCCCTTATTTAGTCTCAATAAAAGCAGAACAAACAAAGTTTGAAAATGAGTCAAGAGTCAAGAGTCAAGAAAGTCCTGAACATGTATTTGTTCTCAGTAAATGGGACTTTAAGTGTAAAGGTAATTCCATATTTAAGAAGATAAAAAAGTATAGCATATAATACATTGTTTTCTTTAATGGGAGTTTGTATTTTCTATTGTGCTTTACATGATTGATAATTTTATATATAATCATACAATCTTTACTGTAGGTAAATTTTAAACACAAATATTTATGCTTTGTATATTCTATTTTTACTTAGTTTATTTCATGTTTCCATGGAGATCATAATTAAGATGAAGATAAAGGTGAGAGTGCAGACAACAACTGGTAAAGAAGCCCTTCCACCTCATAACACAATAGTGATTATATATGTTTTCACTGTGGAAATTAAAAAAAAAAAAAAAAGACTTAAACCTCCAAGCATTTGAAACCAGAAAGTATGGGTGAATATAAGACCAACTCTTCAAATTGGCAAATATTTCAGGTGGAGATTTGTGCATAAATATAGGACAAGGTAGAAGTGCTGGAATAAAAGTGCATATTTTATTTCATGGAAGGGTTTGGCTAGTATCTATTATAAGTGCAAGCAATGTGGCCAGTGTAATGTGAAGAAATTAATGTTGCATCCAATAGTTAAATTAACCTATTTCTTTCTATAATACACATAATTCTTCTGTCAGAGTTGTTAGAAGCAACCAAACTTGGATTAGAAACACACATGAATGTTCAGCCAGAGTTTCTAAGAGGACAGAGAACCTTTTTTTTTTTCAAGGAAAATAAACAAAGAAATATCATAACAAGGATATCTGGAAATAGAAGGTGATGATATTTCTTATAAAATTGCTTAACTTGTAGCTTTTGGTATTCACATGGCTTACTTATGTATATGTTTGCCAAGTCAGGTCTATATGATGTAGAAGGCAGTGAGGTGGTGAGGGTCTGGTCTGATGCTGAGACCTCTCATTTCCTCAGCACTCTTTGAGGCAGGTTTTGCAGCTTGTAGCCTCGGAGATTTTATGAAACAGCTGAAGGATCAGGGTGAGCAGCTTCCTGTGCTATTGAGGATACATGACTCTCTCCTCCATCCCCACCACGTTTGGCAGGATTTTATTAACTCAGCCCAGAGCCCCCACCATCTGGAACATCTGATGGGCCACTTTCCTGCCTGGTGCTGGCATGACCCACAGGCTGGCATCAGTGGTTTGCATATTCCCAGAGTCCCAGGCACATGTGTGAGTCCCAGACAGCAGGGCAGTGCCCTGTGTTTGTCACCTGTGGCTGCACCTCCAGGCGGTGATTCAGCTTTGGTCTTTTTTTCTGCTGCCAGCCTTGTTGAGTTCAGCAGTCAATGCCACATCCCCTGGCAAGGGCACATCTGTGTCCTTGTTTCCCTCTTTGTCAGCCTGTATTGAAAAATCCTCCCAAAGTCATATGGATTTCCTTGGCTAGAAGTCAGCATCTGATAGCAGCTTGAATAGGTTCCTCACCACAAACTAGACACCTTTCCCTTCTTTTCTTGGATCAGCTCCACAAGCTGTACACTTAACAGGTTCCTGCAGTTGTGGTGAGTCCCAGAGCAGTGTGTGTGGGGGAAATACTGGGAGAAAAGCTTATGTGAATGGGTCTCTGTCCATGCTTCTCAGTCTGTCAAAGCACAGCTGTCCTCCCCTTCTGAAGCATCTGTTCATCTGGCTTTTGCATCAATGAAGTATCCAGAAGAAAAAATATTAATCTGAGCTGGTTGTTCTTCCTCCTCTTCACCGAGAGATGGAAGCAGAGCACTCCCTCTCCGGTGCCAGAGCGCTGTGCTCTCTACCTGTGCCACTCACAGCACTTCAGGTGGGGAAAAATTTGGTGATATGAATCGACACGGTCGATCACTCGGTATTCAGAAACACGTTCCTGTTGGGAGGATGCCTAACCTTTCTACCGGTATTTGTATTTGCATGTAGAGAGCTCCATTCCCAGGTCGGTATTTGCTATACCTTTTTGCATAAGCAGGAACTTTCTGAAGTAGAGCTTGTATACAGTCACAAAGAGGCAACAAAGTGACTTAGGTAAGTAATCACTAGCAGAAGTGTCAAAGAATGGCTAAATTGTCCTTGTGAATGATGCCTCAAATATTCTGTAACATGTCCTTTTATTGTACTTTTTTTCCAATGAATAATAAATGGAAATGTGAACTTCATTCTTTATCTGGTATTTGTCTCATCTACAAATACTTTCAGATAATTTACCGTGTTTAAGTACTTGTCAACAAAGTCTGAAAAAAATTTTTGTCCTTGTTTGCTTTGATAAAGAATTACTTCCAGGAAAAACAAAATGAAGCAAACTTTTTTCAAAGCAACACTAAAATTACTGTTTTGCTTCAATATAAGTTTTCTGAAGAAAAATGGGAATTTGATGACAAATTTCTGAGTTCTGGAACATTCTCACAAAAATCAAGAGTTTTCCTGTCAGATTTTTTCCTGCACAACCAAATGAAACTGGATTGATTCAAACACTGGGAGGTGAGGATGTCTGTGACTTCTGCTTCCTTTTCACAGGACCATCTTGACCACATGCATCTGATCAGGGGACAGTACTACTAAACCTTTCCTACCCAAAACTTGATCCATTTTTTAAAAAAACACCTCATTGACTACTGGTACAGTGCTGCTACACACAGCTCAAAATTTGCATAAATTCTGAACGTTCTTGTGTGGCTTGCATTTCCCCAATTTCATTTATTTTCTCAGTTGCAGGTGTTAGTGTTTGTAGGATGTGTTCTGTTTCCCTTCTCCCCACAGCCATTTTGTGAGGTAACCCCAGGCTGAGAAGAAGTGATGTATGCCACACTCCCCTTTCCCAGCCTCACAACTTCAAGCCCAGGCCAGAAACATCAATGAAGCTTTGAGAGATTTGCAGCAGGTGAAAAAAAAGGGCAATGGGTGTAGGTCTGATGATTTTCAAAATAATGATTTAAAAATATACTGGTTTGTGCAAAATGTCTTTTTTTTTTTTTTTTTTTTTTTTTATTTTTTTTATGGCTCCATTTGGACTTGTTTAGCTTTTTGTTTCTGTTATTACCTCTCACTGTCTTACTGACCTCTAACTTTATTGCTCCTTTTGAAAGAAGGGAAACTGCACTGTAACTAACAAGAGAAAGTGGTAGTACTTTTTTTCAGCTATGTATCATTTTAAATGAAACCAAATCCTGAAGCAGAGGTGTAACAGCAGCTGTATTCAAGCAGCATTTATTTATTTATTTATTTTATTTATTAATTTTTTTTACGGCAATTTCATGTCCTAGATGTATAGTTTATTTAGAGGGGAAAAGAGGAAAATGTCTGCCTTATCGGCACAACTGAAAAAATTTACATTTGAGTATGCCATCAATGCAAATTATAAGACCTGTGAGTTTGTCACTCAGCTAGGCACCATGATTTAATGGGCTGAGCACATGACTGGAAGCTAAGAGTCTGTGCGTAGTTACTATTCATATATGGTGATTATGTACCTGTCAAAACTCACTTCCCTAAGTAGACTACTGGATTAGTCTTTATTTATTTAAAGACTTTTAGACTAGTCTATATTTATTTAAACATGATAAAGCAATTCTGAAATTATACCCAGACAGCCACCTAAGCTCATTATTTCCTTTTTAGTCTCTCTCCCTTGAAGAATTTCCTGTATTTGTTATCTTCTTCTGTTGCTCTTGTTTTAAATTAACATGTCATTTCTTTCAAGCAAGATTCCATCTTTATTTTCTAAAGCACAACATATGTCTACAGAACTATAAAAAAGGAAAGAGCTCGCCATTGTGTCATCTGTTTAATATTGTACTGATGGATATAATCCATAAACATGACTACAATAATATTGTACAGAGAAATGTGACTTCACATTCTTTGCTGTAGAGGAATCAGGAATCACTCTGAACATCTAAAATGAAATTAGCCAAGCCCCTCTGTCCCTTTTGAAACTTGCTACAATCAAATTTAGGGCATATTACTGTAAATCCTGAGAAATTCTATTTAACTCAACACAATCTAGAATGATAGTATAGTCATTGTGGTGTGAAGATCTCATATAATAAAATATAACTGATAATCACTATGAAATCTGTGTCTGTATGATGTCATAATCAGCCAACCAATTTCTTCTTTTTCCCCTCCATGAAACACAACATCTGGTCAAACCTTGTTTGTCTCAAAACTAAGAAAGAAAGCACTGTAAACAAGCTGGAGACAACACGTAAGTAAAATTAAAAAAAATAAAAAATAAAAATAAAAAGATTATTTGCTTGTTATCTAAATCTGTCTGAAGCCTAATAGTTCAATAAATGGCATGAAGCTGATATTGCACTGTAAAGTACTTTAGACACAATAAAGAAAGTGAAACAAAGTCTTTTGAGAAGAATGATACCATTGTTTTCAAGAGCATTTTAATGCCTGTCAGAATCTAGAAGGTAGCAGATCAGAACTTGAACAGCAAACTTATCCTGAAAAAAAGAATGTTTAAAAATGTCACCTTCTAACGAAAAAAGTCTGTTTCCTAGATATAATCAGAGCTATAGTGGAGGTAAAGCATCTGGAAATTTCACCATGCTAAGGAACACTACAAAGAATTCCTAAGCATTTCTTTATGAATCAAATCAAAGCACATAAAATGAAATAACTTCAAAGTATCTTGAACCATAGAGCCTCTTTTATGCTGAACAACTGTTATTTACAAGATTCAGGCAATACTTATAACCCGTATGCCATCAGAGGCAGGTAGAAAAGGTTGCCAACTTAAAAAAAAAAAAAAAAATCACGCTTCAGAAATTACTTATTATTTTGGCTCAACAACCTCAGACACCCAAAGCCCAAACATTCTTAGGGAAGAGGCAGGGAAGAAGCTCATGAGTTCTGGAAAGGCCAGCCTTCTAGAAATATCTTAAGTTGGTCACTCTAACTCATGATTATTTAAAAACCATGGTCCCAGTTAGATCTCAACTGCAAAGTTATAAATTCAAAAAACTCACACCAACCTTAACATAATTGATTGAGCAGTTACACTATTACAATTTAGATCAGGAGAGGATTTACAGGAAATTTTACATCCTGTAGGCAGAAATTTGAAAATATATCTTTTTACATACAAATCCCTCAGTAGAAGAAGACATCATGAGAGAAAGGGACCTCTGGAGTACACGTCTTTAAATAGACAAATAAATAAATAAATAAAGACTTCTCTTTTTATTCCCTGGATTTATAATAATGCTAATAGGAAGAAAATAGGATTACCCATTGCTTTGGTTTAATTCTGCATGCAGCTCAGTACCACACAGCTGCTTGCTTGTTCTCCCCAGGTAGGATGGAGAGAGAATTGGAAAGGTAAAGGTGTGAGAACTCATCGGTTGAGATACAGAAAAATTTAACACATAAATCAAAAGCTGCATGCACAAGCAAGGAAAAATAAAGAATCTTTTTTCTGCTTCCCACCAGCAGGCAGGTGTTCAGCCACTTCCAGGAAAGCAGGGATCATCACACGTAACAGTTACTTGGGAAGACAAACACCATCACTCTGAATGTCCCCATCCCTCCTGACCCCAGCTTTTACTGCTGAGCATGATGCCATATGGTATAGAATATCCATCTGGTTTTTCTGTGTCAGTTCTACTGGCTGCATCCTCTTCCAGCTCCTAGTGCACCCCCAGCCTCCTCACTGGCAGGGCAGTGTGGGGAGCAGAAGAGTCCTTGGCTCTGTGTGAACACCGCTCTGCAATAACTAAAATGTCAGCATGTTATCACCATTATTTTAATCAAAAATACAAAACACAGCTTCATATGAGCCTCTATGAAGAAAACTAACACTATCTCAGCCAAAATCATGTCATCTGTGTATCTTAAATAATTTCTGTTTTGTTTGTCACAATGTTACACACAAATCAGCTTCTAACAGGCATATATATCCACTGGATGTAGGAGAAAATACTACAAATGCATGTGTGCAGAGTTACAAAATGCATTTGGTGCTCCTCAGAGCACGATGAGTTCTGCTCATGTTAGAAGTCGAGCTGCATTCTTGACCTCTTCTGCTTTTTGACAAGCCCCATCTCCTAAGCTATGACCAAGCTTGACATTGTCATTGACTGTCTTCTTCAACAGCATATTTTATAGGCTATTAGGCCACATGCTATTTTGGAACTCAGTACGACAAAATGTGTCTAACATTTCTAGTAATGCTGGCAGCTAGAATAGCATTTATAAGTCTCTGCAGCACCAGACACTCTGCTTGTCCATGCAGAAAATGGCAGGGAAGTTTTTAATCACCAAAGCTCTTCAGCCCTGGCCCATCTATCAATTTGTTGTTAGTGAAAGGTAAGTCCAAATGTAAGGTAATATCAGAAGAGTGAATCATCTGTTACTGTATGTGATTTCTTTATAAAGTTTGTACGAAAAGTGAAATAGTAATTTCACTATTAAGTCAGTCTTTTTTTCCTTACCCATACAGGCTGCCCTCATCTTTGCTATAGAGAGCTATTGTATCAGAATTGGAAATGAGGTTTAAGACAATAATGACATGATCAAGATACAATAGATGCAATTGCAAGAGTGAGAGAATTTTACTGATGAGAAAGAAAAATATCAGAGGAAAATACATAAATGGACTTAAACTTTATCAAGGTGAACATTTTCTTAACAATATTTAAAAAAAAATACATTTTCTTGAACATTATGAAGTTGTTTCCCTCCTCTCCCAAGGGCATTGAAATCAGGACACCTGTCATCATGTACATCAGCAGATTTGGTCCTGAGGATGTGTAAGTATAAAAATTGGGATGGATAGCTACAACAACTGCTGGAATTTGTATCTGTATTTGTTGTTCATGGTCTCAAAAATGAACCGATAATTCAGTGTTTCCCCATCCCATATATGATTATTGTTTGTCCATTATGAAAGAATAATATCACTCTAAATTCTAGTAAATAATTCAAATTATTCAAAGAAGTCCTTCACATTCAATTTTTCTCTTTGGTCTATAATAATGATACTTTTCACTGACAATCCCATGTTGTTTTCCTTGCCTCATTTAGATCCCAGTGTTCATTCCTGAATGTTTACAGTGAATAAAAATTGGGTCTGGGGTTTGAAAATCTGTCTCAAAGAACAGTATGTCAACAAACTAGAAGCCTTTCCAGCTCAATTATAAAGCTCATTTATTCAACCTTTTCTTTCACAACAGGCAGTAAATAAGCATGTCTGCTTCTTCTTCTTCTTTTATTTTTTTATTTATTTTTATTTTTAAATATGCATTTACCTTTTCTATTTATGTGAATATCACAATATCCCTCCCACACAACACTGACATAACATTTCTTTGTAGGAGAGGAACAGAGGAAACTTCGCATGACAGACATTACTCTTCTTTGTTTAAATCTTAACTTGGAAAGTGTTCTGATGTTGTGATGATTGGCACAGAATGAATAGGAAAAGACAACAGAGTAATTCTACTTCTTCTGCCACCCTCTTACTCCCACAGAAGTCCATAGGGTGTAAGTGAGGGCAAAATTCATCCAACATTTCCTGAAATGAACTTTGATCTTCCTCCAAATAGATCTGATTGGAGTAGAATTGTGACCTTAATTCTTCATATGATGTTATGTAGTGCTGTTTTTGTTTTATAAACATTAAAGGTAAGAGACTTACCCAAAAATGCAGAGATAACACTCCTAAAATGAAGATCAAGAGGTACGCTCCTTCCATTAAACCACATTTACAGTTTTACTTAAACCTCACTACTAAATTTCAGTAAATTTCACTTTGATTTTGAAATCCTGATTTCTTATATGTTGTATTTATGAAAAACAAAAAGAAAAAAAAAAAAAAGAGATGGTTTAAAAGTACTATGTAAGGCAAACTATAGTCCTCTAGTCATGCCTACAATACATCTTTTCCTACACTTTATCCACAATAGCTGTAGGAGAAAAATAGTAGATTCAATGCCTTTTTATTTAAGATTGTTTTTCCAGCCTCATCCTTCTTCCTTATACAGAGAAAGGCCAACTGCACTTTAACATGGTAAAACCCTTAATAGCTTTGTGCAGAGTTATAGGGCCTCTGCCAAGTTTACAATAAAAAATTAAAAACTAACAAAAACAAAAACAAACAAAAAAAAACCAACAAGGTGCAGCATAGATTGTCTTGAGTAATATAATTCAAAAATATTTTAAATCAACCATTTAGGTTCAGTGTTAATGTCAGGTTTGCCATTTGCATCTTGCTCTTCTTGGACAATGAAACTGAATTCATGAGAGTTACTTCAGTTTTGCTGATAGTTATGTCTCTAGGGTATTTACTGCAAAATATTTGACATTTAATAGCTTGTTCCTGCAAGGCACCAAATCCCTCCTCCAGGGCACTGAACTTCTTAAACTCTTGCAGCATTTTGAGAGAGTAAGGAGAGAACCTGGGAAATAAACGTGGTTCACTGTCTTGGTTATTAAAGCTGACTTCTTTAAGCATTATATAGGTAAAACCATATTTAATATAGTCCTTGATGTGTTTCTAGGGGTCGTTGATGTTAGTAAATCTATCAGGCTTTAACATTGTGAATTAGTGAAAAAGTGAGGTGGGAGAAATATATCCTCCCTATTAAAGCTTTGTTCCTAAAAGAGCCCCAGTACCTTCAGAAATCCAGCCAAAAAGCAGACTGAGAAAAATGAGTGAAAGCAGCAGGAATTTAAAAAGCAAATGCTACATCAAAGGGACAGGAAGGAACTGAAATAACACTGCTGTGATTGCAACTGGGCACAGTCCCAGGAGCTTGGGGAACAAGCACCTCCAATAAACAGAGCTGTTTCTGTACCAAGTGCTTATGAAGGCTTGGTGAAACACGGAAATGTGCTCTGTAAAAGGTGAGCATGCTGGTATTTCATCATCACAGGCATTTCACTCCTCAGTCATCAGCAAATATAAAGACCAATAAGGGCACATCCTGCTGACAGTATGTGAGGTCTCTACAAACCTCAGTAAAAGGGTGCCCCCATGAAAACAGAGATAACCAGGCAATGGCATTCAGATGTGCCAGCAGGCCCCATGTAAGAGCTCAAGGGTTAGAAACAGATTAGGGGAAAAAAAAAAAAAAAAAAAAAAAAAGCATCAGGCAGGCCTTTCTGCACTTTGTTTTATCTCATCTAAAATCCAAGAATAGTCACAATAACTGTACAACACCAAGGTAAGTTACTACTTGACTATTCATTCTCTGCTGAGTACCCCAGGAAAAGGAGAGTATTTAATTCTGAGAGTCACCAGCCTTGCACCCTGATGACAGCCTTGCACAGTGAAAATAATTGCTGTAAGCCTGGCATGTCATTATGTCTCTATATGCGTTCTCCAGTCTCTATCTGAGAAACACAAAGAGGAAGAAATACCTGCTTTCCTCCTTTACCAAACAGGAATGTGCCTTGGGATGTGGACTGCTCCTGAAAGACAAGAAGAGAATGTCTGATTTCTCCTTAGGTGCCAGTTTGAATGGCTGCCCATGAAGATTTATGGGCAAGCCCCCTCTGGATTTATGATGTGTGCACTGAAGCCCTGATTCTGCAAACAGCTATGCATGTGCTTTATATTATTCAAGTAGGCTGATTCATGTGTCTGACTTTACAGATGAGTGGACCATCTGTGTCTGTAAAGTTTAAAGCATGCAAGAGAGAAAGAAAATACAAGATTATTAAGTAAAACCAAAACAATTCAAAAGCTAATGCCAAAAATACTACCAAAACAAGCAAGCAAACAAACAAACAAACAAAAAAAAACCACACAAGCACACACACACAAAAAAAAACCCCACACACAAACAAAACAAAACAAAACAAGAAAATACAACACTAACAGAATAATAATAATAAAACAAAACCAAAACAAAACATGAAATACTCGCCAGCATAAAAGGAAACTTCAAATGATTTGGAAGGTACTGAAGTACACTGGTTCATGTCTTTAATAGGTCCATATCTTTAATTTTCATAAGAGCCACAAAAGAGTCCCTAATTGTTAATTGACCACTGTGTGGTAGGAACAGAGTTGCTGATACATACTGCCAAATGGGATCTAATGTGGCATCCTTGCATAGCACAGTATACCTTGCAGAGAGGAAAAGAGAAAAAGAAAATTAGTGCTGATTTTAAGCTTCATATCCTTAAGTTTCCCATCTGTGTAGGGAACAGCAGAACTTCCCTGCCTCACCAAAGGGGTTGGTGCTAGGTTGTGATGGTCTTAAGCACCACAGCAGTGAAGCAACCTAACGGACTGGAAAGTGACCCAAAGCACAGTGACAGCTTCAGGTACTCCTTATGTGGGTTCATATTTTAATGCCTCTTCATCTATTTTATGATTGATTTATAAAATACAGAAAATAAAAGTATTTCATGACATCTTTCTAAATAGCCAGCAGATTAAATTGACAAGGAAAAAAAAAGTAAGTTTTCCCACAGGAGCTTGTTGAGTCAGTCTGTTTCCAGAAGCCTTGTCAGCCAAAGACGTAAAGGAATAATACACTACAACACAAGACTACTGACCAGCCAAAAAGTGACATTCTCTGCTTTGATCTATATTCTAGACCTTTTATGTGCCATTTGGATATCGATCTACAGCACACCCTGCACTTTTTTGTTTGTTTGTTTGTTTGTGTTTTGTTGTTGTAGAATATGAAATGTACTGTGATTTGTGTTGTTGATCAAAGAGATGCCTTGACTGGGATGCTTAAAGTAGGAAAGCAGACCCATGTGTTTCTCTTTTACACAAGTGCACACAAGGGACAGAAATCAATCAAAACAATGTTAGGAGCTGAGGAAGCCTTGTACTGCATATTTCTTTTAGTAAACAGGACTGATTGAGAAAAGGTTCAGGAATAAGAATACGCTTTAGGCCATTCAATACTCATCAGGTGCAGAAAAAGACTCACCGCGTTGATCATGACAAATGCAAAAAGACGTTGCTGGTAGTTCCAGGTAGGAATCTTATTGTGAATCCCTGCGATGCTTTTAATCATTCACACTATCTTTCAGGAAGCTAGAATTTGAGACAAAAGAAAACTTTAGCTTTATGAATATCCTAATGCATTTCTTCTGTAATTCTTGGGAGTTGTATTTTTTTTTTTTTTTTTAATCTTCAGATGGTTGTCTGGCTTTGTTATATGACTGCTTCTTTAGAGATTCAGTATCAAGACAGAATAAATGTTCTGCAAATTCCCACATGTTGGGGAACCCCTTGACAACATTAATTTCTACTGTTTTTCAGGAATTTCTTCTATTTTTCAGGAGCTGAAAAATCCCCATCTTCCTGTCATTAAACTTGCAAGATCTATTGAAAGAACTGTACATTGGTATCTCACATCCTAGATCCTTAGAAGCATTTATTTTAGACCTATTTTACCCTTTTCTCTAAAGAAGAATTTGAAGTTAATTCACTTCAGTTGCAGGCACAAGGATCCCAGTGAAAACCACTACTACCCAGATTGCTGTCTATGGTTGGGGAGTGCAAAAGAGATATTCTGGGTTTTCCTAATGTGTGATTCCCCAAATATGTGGAGCCTGACAGAAGCTAGTGCAACTTATGGATTGTCTCTGAAAATCAGCTATCGTATCAGGGGCAGAAAGAGTGAAAGAAACACTATTACTCAGAGCAGGTAACACTAATTACACTGATTGATTAAAAATGGAGCATATTGGGTCTTTTTAGCCACACATTTAATTTGGCATGTACTGAGAAAATTCAGGTCTTCCCCACCTTTTCCTCTGATTTACTTTTCTTCCCAAAATAGAGAAAAAAGGACCTCCCCATGTATGAGCACATAGGCTGTGTTATGTGTAATTTTCAAGATGTTCTGTAGTAGCTCCTGTCCCTACTGTGTACTCACATTTTCTTCACATGAAAACAAAAGTGTGTGAGTATGGGTGAGACTTGATGAAATCCAGATCTTGCTCCAATTTCTTGGTGAAACCAATTTCTTGGTGAAACCAAGAAATTTGGATCTGGGATGTGGGAGACAGTTCTGGATACAGAAAGATGAATGGGGTCTTACAGATCTAGAAATTCATGACAGATACGTAGGCTGTAGCTTAGGATCCCAAAGACATGCAAATGAAAGGCAAAGTTATACCTACTGATATGCTTTGATCTTTTGCACATTTCTATCCCCTTTGAACCTAAGATCTTCAAAGTCTGAAAGTAACTATGAAAAAGTCTCACAGATCCTATAAATTAACTGGAAAAATAACAAATATTAGAACGTGTTACAAAGTCAACATTTTTTGCATGCATAAAATATTTAATTGTACAAAACATTTTGCAAGCCCTTTTTTTATTTAATGAAGAAACAAAACCAAGCTGTTTACATATGTATACACAATATTTTTAAGAAGAAAAAAAAAAGTGTTTTGTCATCTAGATTAAAACCATTCAGTTGCTTGTAATAACATACTATTGAACTAATTTTCCTCTATGTGAGTGTAGATTAGAAATGATTAGTATGTTAGAAAAATATGAAAAATAACATTTTATTCTAAACTTTCTAGAGACAACTACACACTGCTTAGATTGTAAATTGAATAGTGAAATATCTTATGGTCTCAGCTTTATGTCTACAAGGTTGGTGTTTAAAATTAGTAAATGTATATACCAGTAGAGACACTTACATAGTCACATTAGGTAAAAGCTGCCTTTGAATAAACAAGTCATCATTTGTAGGTTCTGAAAAACCTTGATAAAATAGATTTTTATGGGAAAATACCATGAGCAAATTTAACTGACACTGAAAAAATAGTATTTATTCATTTATTTATTTAATGAAGTGTATTAATAATCAGGATTTTTTCCTGTCATTTTTATATCTTGTGAACATGTTGAAAAATGTTCCTAAATTTTATGGGATATTTTTTTCACAAAATATGACTCTTTAATAGCAATTTTTCTGAAGAGAATGAAATTTCAAAAAAAAAAATAAAAATCAGAACCTCTTTAAATGGAAACAAAACAAGATGGAGAATGTGGACAAAGGAAATGCTGAGTAATTTTATAAATTAAAATTTAAGAAGTGCCTTGAAAAAAAAAAAAAAAACAAAACATTCTGAAAGATTAATACTGCTTGCAGTCTATTGATAGTATCTATACATTATATATGTTACCATCTTAATGGTAACAATCATTTAGAATGGATAGAAAATTTTACAGCTAGAACTAGACACTTTCTTCAAGACATTTCTACTATTTATTATTTGTTATATTTATTATACAGGTTTTCTTTGACCAATGGATCCTCCTTTCAGGTTAATACATTGTGATTACAGTTTTCTTCTCCATCCCCATCATTTAATGGAACAGTCTTTTAGGAAATTTTGCACAGAATATATTCCCCAGCATGAGGCACTTGCTTTTAAAATCAGATGGTTTGGAAAGCTCACTCATCCAAGCACTCTAATTGGTTGAATGCTTTTGAGTGCTTTATCACATTATTTCCAAGGGCTGCCCTAAATGCTAGGAAGTGAGCCATGGTTCCGGTGTTTAGCACCAGAAAGCTGAATGTTAATTATTCCTGGGATACATTAGTATAGCAACTGATTATCTGTAACAAATTTCAGAAATAAACTATTGAAAGAACTAATTAAAATCTAATTTTTTATAATATGAATTTCTGATCGGTTCAGTGCAAAGGTTGATCACACTTTCTTTTGTAGCTATTCAGAATAGCATGGAAAAATACCAATTTACTGTTAAGAATTTATAAATGCAGTAGAAAAAAAAAGTGGCAATGGCATTACTTAAGATAAAGAAATATTTTTTTAATCTGCAACAGGAATTTTTAGTTAGCAAACATTAACACTGATCCTGTGAAAGCATAAGTTTCAGAATAAATTTACTTTTTACTTGCTGAAGGATTAAATTTTTCTGCAGGTTGACTCATTCTGGCACAAGCGATCTAAATATACTTGCAAATTTTTTCCCTTTAAATTGAACGTTACCAGTTTACCAAGTTATTATTGCAAATTAATATATATCACCAGATACATTTATCTAAGAATATATATTTAATTTGAATGTGTGTATGCTCTGATTGATTATCCACTCCTACTTGTTTAAAAAAAAAGAAAAAAAAGTGGTGCAGATTATCTGGATTTCCTGTTATTTTAACACTGAGAAGACTGAATGCTGTACTTAAATCTTCTGCACTGATAGCTTTTTCTGCTTCATCATAGAGTCAGATTTCATATTGGGTATTAAAATTCAAGATTTTATTAATTTAGATTCCTGGTTTGCAATTTCATTTTAAAGTGATTTTTTTTTTTTTTTTTAATGATTTGTGTACTATGGTGCAACAAAAGACCAAATCCTAAAGCCTCTATTCTGGTGACAGTCTTGTTCTACTCCTGTATATTTCCACTGAACTCAATGAACATCCACTGTCTTAAGACCAAAAAATCCCCCCCCCAAAAAAAAATAAAATAAAATAAAAATTGAATTTATACAATACATTTTTAAAACTTATTTATTGTGTGCTACTAAATAAATAAATGAATAATGTTGTGTGACAGTTTGTGTATCGCTGAACATAGCTTTCACATCATAAATTCAGCAAGATGACTTGCTGAGGTCAATACACAAGCAATAAAACAAGTACAACAAAAAAGTTACAGTAAACCTCATCCATATTACTAACTTTAGCCTTTCATACTAGAGTGTCCTTTGAACAGGGGGAAAAGGTAGACCCAGCAGCATGCATTGAAACAATGTACTCACCCAGTGCTTTAGGCACCTAAGTGGAAAGCAGCTTTCAGAAGTAGGATCCTGTCACAGATCAACTACCAGCAGCCCTTTCTAAACTGAAAAAAGCAGGTGTCTTTTCTGATCTCAGTTGCAGCAGTATTAAAGGTAAACAAGTACCAGAAAGAAACAGCTCATAAGTAAATGTTGACTTTAGTTAATTAATACATGCACAAAATATCAATACAAAAAAAAAAAAAAAAAAAAAAAAAAGAATAAAGACCTTGAAGCAAAGATTAATGCATTTATAAAATATAGTGTTGCAAACTGGCCTGCTTAAGTCTACACTAGTTTTTATCTTCACAGCAATGCAATTTGCAGCATAAATTAAAACAGTATTCTCTGAACCATTAAATATATAGTACTTCTTGCAAAGGCTGCATCATTCACAGGTGTCTCCTAGACGCCATGGGAGAATGGCCTAACTCTCCACACCACAAATGCAATTCTTACATATTTGTCAGCCACTTCTGACCACAGTGCGTGATTTGAAATGAGAAAGGAAATGAGGAAGAAGAGACAAATGATGAATCTATTGGCTGTAATGAAGTCTCTTCAGATGATTAAGATTATCTCCAAACTGAGAGCTTGAGGCTTCCCATTTGAGGTTGTAATCTCTGGGCATTTTGAAAATGAACTACACATTGCAGTTTGGCTGCAATACCAACTGTAGTCCAACAAGGGGATGTATTTGGTACTTTGGTGCTTTTACATTTTACCTAGGAAATCATTACAAACATAGTAATCTCAGAGCAAATTTTCAAAAACTTGTTGTTTTTGCTAATTACAGTCACGGCTCTGTGATGTCAAAGCATCTGGGATTGTTGTCTAATTCATTAAATGATCAGGCAGAGCACTTTCAGTTAAAAAATAATAATTAAAAGAAATATATATAAAATATTTATCCACTGAAAATGATATATCCTTGATGATATTGGTTTTGACAACATTTTTGAGGGAATAGTTCTTTGCAATTCACCATACAGTCTCTATTATTTTGTAAGGGGAAAGGAGAAAAGTTGCAAGAAAAAAGGGAGCATTCTGATCATAAATGGAATTATCACTGAGATTCCCTTTCTATAATCTTCTGAAGGATTTACTTGCATGCTGATGCACAATATGCAGAACTTCTTAAGCCTCAAAAATGTTGTAATTAAAGGATCTGTCAGTCTCAGGCCACCATTCATCGTATTGTATCTAAACAGTTTGACTGGACTGAATGGCTTTCCTATACATTCTGACTCCTAAAACCTGTTACCTGGGCATGGTGAGTTTTTACTTTTTCTCTTCTCTAGACAATTACTTTATTAGACAGTCCTCTGGTGAATGAATGAATGTCTATGAATGAAATGGATTCATAGTGTAACAGCTTTAAACCATGAGACTATTGCCAATTACCAATGAAACTGTTTCTCTTTCAGAAATGCTATTCTCTCTTGGAAAAGTGTTTCTAGTAACTCTAGGATTCCAATCCACAGTGACAGCACTCTTCTGTTTATTCATTTTCTTTATTTTTCTATACACCGAATAGTATGTCTTTAAATGCTGGATCTAATGAAGGCATCAATGACAAGGTCTCTGTCTTGGTCTTCTGGCACTTTTTTTTCTGCAATGCTGTCAAGTATACTGGAAATCTAATGAATAAGTACTTCAGAGTCTGGCCTTTGCTCAAATATTCTTGAGTCTGTACTGCCATGCATGGACAAGAATGTGAAGATGAACTCAGTTTGAGAGGGCTGGCATTCTCCTAATGGAGAGCAGAAAGAAGTGGGTAATGGTGTGCTGGTGATTAATTGAAGAACCTTCAACTTACTCATACTCACATATCCAGTTTTGCACCTCATGCAGTTCATTGCATTCACAGTGCTGAGAAACAGAATATAAGATCGTGATTTGCATATACTTGGTGGATTAGGATAGCTAAGTCATATTTTCAACAGTGAGGTATGGTAATTCATTTATGAACTAGTCATAATTACCTCATTACATCCAAGTTAGAGACTTATTCCTTTGAGGTTTAGATTGTAAAGAACCTGTGAAAATAAGATTTAGCCCTCTAAATTGGTGTGACCTATAATGATAAGAACAATTTCTGAATATATTTAAAATAAAAGTATACGTGTAAGTTAGTGAATTGTCCTGTATAACTTCAGAATAATGATGACTATTGTGCAAGTGAATGGTTTATCAAAGCAGTTTATGTCAATTAATGTTACCAAATGAGTAATTCAACAGATTAGATTGAAGACTCATCTACTGTACTTAGTAGGTCTAAATGGGGCAGACATTAGTGTTTTCACTGTGAAGTATTGTGCAACCACAAGGTTTAGTGATGGAACTCAGTAGGTCAGGCTGATGGTTGGAATTGAAGATCTTGAAAGTCTTTTCCAATCTTATGATTCTTTGACTCTACATATGAAGACTGAATTTATACTACTAATTTATTTGAGGGATATAAATCAAAAGATTTTGTTGTTGTTGTTGTTGTTGTTCTTGTCTTTGGTTCCATTCTTCTGTAGCACAGTGTACTTTCTAGGGTTATAGACCCTAACCAATACTAGTTTAGACACCGTGAAAATCCTGTTTAGAATTTAATATATACTTAGTTGAGGAAGCCATGGTATAGTGTTTCATTGCATAAGATAAAACTCAATACATATCCTATAATTAATACAGTTTTAATGAGAAAAAATATCTTTTATGGAGAAATTATCTTGATTTCAACATTTTCAATAACAACAACAACAACAACAAAAAGACTACAGCTATTGAGACTTTTTTTGATTCATTTTTTTTCTTCTCCCCTTCACATTTCTGAATTTCTCTAGGTTCTCCTTCACCCCATCACCAAGCTTTATTATACCTTGTTCTGCTGTTGCACATGTTCATTGCCAGAAGTATTTATAAACCATTATTATCAACTGCTTATAGGTATTTTTACTCTCTGATAATATTAGATGCCCTAATTGCATCTCTTCCTAAGGGCTGATGGAACTGTTTATTTTCTGGTCTTTTAATTTTCCTTATAGATCTTCTATCATTCTTCACCAATATAGCAACATTTCTTCCTTGCCCTGTCCCTGCCAGAAAGTGAGTACAGAATCTGTATTGTAGTCACATCACTTTCAAATACAGAAGTAGAATAACCTTTATAGCCGTATCTCTTTTTCTTCAAAATTCACCCAAAAATAACTTTAAAATACTAAGAGACTTATGTATGGAGAATGCAATTGAAATAGTTTCAGAAAAAAAAAATCTTAAAAGTATAACTTCAGAAAATGCGATTGACTTTTCTTTAAAATAAGAAAATCCACCGATGGAGGAGAAAGTTTATCAAGGACAATGCATCTTTTGTCAATGCAATGCCAGAAACCAGACAGACATCTGGTCTGATCTTTACTGATCCTCCAGGGTGCAATGTTGGCTCAGGGAGCCCATCCTATCCAGTGGGACCAAGGAGGTTAAGGAGGTTACATATAAGAAGGGAGAGAACGACACACATATTTATTTATTTATTTATTTATTTATTTATTTATTTATTTATTTATTTATTTTTATGTGTTTTCTCCAGTATTACTTTAACATATCACTTGACTGAATGTTTTATTATTTATTTCCCAGGATGAGTCCAATCTAACCATCTTCTTTCTGTACTCCTTTTCTCATTATTTATGCTAATAACAGCTGAGCTTTCATGTGTTTCTCACAGCTGTGCTCACAGTCAGCATAAACTCATAGTTCCCAATTACTCTAACACAGCATGTTAGCCCTGTTGGTGACAGTGCTGTTATGAAAGTTCATCTTTATTTGATTATCCTCCATAAACCCCAAATAATTTCTTAGAACTGCCATGTCTGCAAGTATGGATTAGTTGCTTTATTCTCCAATGAATTCTCATTTGGCTACATTAAATGCATATTTTTAGCTGGCTTGCAGCTTTCCCAGGCATTGTAGCTCACTCTTAGTTGGTGATTCACTACACCATTGATTTCACTTGTGCAGTTTATTAGTAGTATATGTATTTTCTACCAGTTCATAGGTAAGTCTTAATTTCATCAAGACCAAGTTCTATCCCCAACTTTCTAGAGATGATAATCTATTGACATACTTCAAAATAAAAGTCAGTCCATCAATATTAATGAATTAAATGTTTTCAGTGTTTATTTTGTAGTCTAATTTACTTGAATAAAATGTCTCCTAAAAGCTGAAATATATTACGTTGCCATCTACTGGTATAATAAAAACTTGTATTTTTCCTTTATTTATTTATTTATTTTTGATGAACCCTATTGGTTACACTGCTGACCTTTATTTTTGATTAACAGAATCCAGCTTGAACCATTCAATTGTTTTTCTTGGGAATAAAACCAGACTGACTGAACTATCACTAAGATCATTTCTATGTACACTGTCTACGTTTTGTCATGGCATTGTTTTTCTTCCAAATCTTTGGGAAAGTCTTCAGAATTTCAGGTTGTTATTCCTGAAAATTAAGAACTATTTTTTTTTTTTTTTTTCTCACGTGACTCATAATAAATTCTTATAATAAGTTTATTATATAATTTGGAAAAGCTCATTGTTAAGAAGTCATTCCTTTCCATGGGAGATAGAGGGGAGGGGGGAAGGAAGAGCTAAACAAATGCACAAAACCAATAAAAATATCAAGTTGCTTTCTAAGACTAATTCTTGCAAGAAGGGAGGGTAAAGCTACCAGAATCATGAAAATGATAACATAACTTAAAATTTTTAGTCACAGAAATGAGTGGAAATTATATAAAAAACAGACATCAGATTTTATGAGGGAAATAAAATCAAAACAGACATAGAACCAAGTATTTAACCAAACATATGCAGAATTTAACAGTAAACTGTAACAAAAGATATTCATGAGTCACAAAACAAACAAATAAATAAATAAATAAAAACAGGACTGCCCAGTTTGTCTTCATATATTACCAAAATATTTAAGGCTAAAGCTACAATTTCTTAGCCAAAGTTGAGGCAAATTTGATCATATCACATCACATTTTTAGTAACATGGAAAATAGTGACCCAGTTAAATAATATATCTTAGAAATTATGCCATGGTCATTTCTGAATATGTTTTAGTAAAAGAATATGTCAATTAAAACTAATTCATACAGTGTTTATCATCTGGAATGCTCCAAAGATCTCAGCAGGTCGATTAACTATAAACACATTGAAGATGCTCTTTAAATACAACATGGGTTATGCTATAATTGGTGAACCAAGATTGCTAATGGCTCGTTACTCAGTCTCCTCGCAGTTACTCTTTTTGTTACTCCTAAACATTGGAAAAGTTTTTGCAGAAACACCTCTTAGATGGTAGACCCGAATAAGCCTAGCTTAATTCATTAAATACAAGGCATTTATTAAGCTACTGAATCAGTATTTACAACTAGTAGAACTTGCAAAGACATGGAAAACTATTGTAGGGACTTACAAGTTACTTCTGTATAACTGTTATTTGCATAAACATATACACAAAACATCAAAGCTCTCCTGCTAATTAGCAATGAAATCTGCTTAAGAATCATGAGTAACATACTAGTCTGATTTCTTTTAAAGCAACAATAGTCACTTAGGAATTTTTAACTCTTGGGGTAAAAGACAGAAAAGAATAAGAAAATCACATCTAGTCAACTAATAAAAATAATTACTGATTCAAGCTAAACACTTGAGACTTATAGTCTGTCCAAATCCTTCTGCTTATTCACTTATTATACAGGTTCACAGAGTTATTATTAAAGTACCAGAATAGGCAGATATGTACCTGCTGGGATATACACGATAATAGTGCACAGAGGCTTTTGCAAATATCAATGGCAGAATATTTCCAGGAAAGGGAAGCAAATTTAATATAATACTTAGTTCTAATTGCTTAAATGTCTTACATAGCTGAGCAAAGCTACAACTAAAGCTGAGCAAAAAATTATATTCCATAAGCATTAAAAAACACTCTTTTGAGTGGAGTAATAAATAGACTCAGCTGAAACCACTTTAGATTTCATTTTGCAGATACATTTCCTAATCATGAAATTCTCTCCTAGGTGCTGCTATTTTCATCATACTTCATTGTCTTTCATGCAACAACATTTTTTAAGTTTGTGTATTCCAGTGGACTTTGGTAACTTAACTAAATAGTAATGAGTATTCCTATCAGGTGTAATTAAAATAAAGTGAAATATTCCAGTCATTACAACATTTCTGATTCTCCTGAGAGAAAGATAAGCATAGTTTAAATGGTTATTCTGCTCAATAAGTTTTTATTTTATTTTTATTGTTTTAAGTATATGGTCAATTTTGATCAGTGGATCAATGCTTTCAAATTGTAAAGGAGCTAAAGTTCAAAATTCCTTCTCTCTTTTGTAATTAATCAACCGTGTTGGACATTTGTACTTATATGTGGATGGAACAGGGTCATCATACCACCTAAAATATCAGGCATCCACTTTTCAGAAGTATTATTTAACCATAGCTACAGTGCACAATTTTGGTGCTTTGACAAATGGGACTTGGCTACGTGGAATGGGCTTAATAATCATTATCTTTTGATATTAGTGCTCACAGATGCAACAAAATGTCACAATGATCCCATTTAGGTACTCAGGATCAGGCAGAAGTAGGGAAGTGGGGTCAACTTCTGAAAGCACTGGGTTTTTGTTTTGTTTTGTTTTAGAATGCCTCAGCTACTACCTGCATTAGGACATAGCACCACTCATGAATCATCCCTTGTTTGTCATTCCTCACTACCCATTTAGAGAGACATTATCTGAAAAGTTCACTAGTGTATATACATTTCACAATTATTTTGACCTTTAAGGATCTGGCTTCAGGTTTAAAACTGAAGGTTTGGACTAGAGTACACATTGCTTTAACTGTTTCAAAACATGACCTTTATCCCAAGCTATGTTCGCATGGTGCACTTTTTTTTTTTTTTTTCTTTTTCTTTTTTCCCCTGATACAGATATATGGCAATGATAGCCAAAATAAAGTGTTAAAACCAGGTAGCTACAGAAACCCATTGCAAGAACACTTTCTTTTACAGGTCTAATTAACAGAGTGTATTACTGAAAAGGAATTTGTTAATCAAAAAGGCATCCAACACAGAGAAGAGCTAGGTACTGTCACTTGGTTCTAAATACCTCCTCTTCCCTCCCTCTGAACAAGTGACTGGGGAAGTGAGGGAGGGAGGCAGTACAAGGGGCAGAAAAACTAGTGCAGCACGAAGGAATGTCCTTCATGTTGGAATTTTTCAGTGTGGAATTTTTCTTGTCTCTTACAATACTTTATATATTTCTGCTCTTTCTGACACTTGCCATTGCCTGGGTTGTGGTGTCCTCTGTATGTCATTGCTGTTATGTTGTTTTGACTCCTTCTTTAATGTTGTTACTATAGGCAGCTGCCTTCACTTCCTTTGGGCTGCAGAAGTTTCCAGGAATAGGATCTGTTGTTTAAAACCCCTTGAACAAGAAGGAAATGGGAAGGCTAGAGCTCAAATGACAACACAAAAATGATACCATGAGAGTATGAGTTAGGACTTTAGATGGGAAAATTAAAAAGCTGTCCAGAAAAACATCAAGCTCCACCAAAAAGGAAATCCAAGAACAACAGACTCAATTAGATTGTAAGATTTGCACATGTAACCATCATGAAAACTAACATGAATACCAGCCATGTTAGATCGCTGAGCAGTGTCAGGTTTACTGCATTGATTTTAATAGCTGAAATTACCAATACCTAGTTAGTCATAAGAAGCTCTCCTGTAAGAATTCTTTTTGAACTTAGACTACAACATTGGGGCTGTGAATTGTTTTCTGTTCATGTTTAATGACAGAGGTTTAGTCTTCATTATCACAGGAAGAAAATTGCTCTGGTTGAGAGAGGGACTATCCTTAGTTACGATTGCCTGGTCATGTGTAGTCATATATTCATCTTCATTCCTATTTCTGTTTTTCTCATAACAGAATTTCATTTAAAGTCTCGTTTTAAACATTTATCCTGTTGAATAAATGTCAGGGAAAGCATGTAGGTACATAAATATGTATTTAGTACATGTTTATTGAATAAATACCATACCTAGAGAGGTATTTGGGAACCTAACAGAATGTCTGACACAAGGACCAATAATCCTTTCCCAGTACTAATTACGATTACCACACTGTTGAAGTCATGGTGAAAATCAAGGAACAAACATCTAATCCTAAGTATCCTTGCAAGGAAAACATTAAATTCAAGTTCCTGCTGGTAGACAGAGTAATCGGAGTATAACTATAATTGATTAAATCTTACCTTGCTTATGCACACAGCTTGAGCAGGTAACTGCACACACACGCACACAAGCACGGCACCTAGCTTCTTCAATATCATGTTCCTGAGTGTCTGGTCACCAGTTTATACATGTGCTATGTGAAATTTCACTGTGCTAGTACTAGAGCTGTCAAATAAAGGAATTGCTTGAGGTTGAATATCTTGCCACAAAAAAAAAATATTGCCTGTTTTATAAAGGGACTTATGTCTATATGCCTAACCTCCTAAAGCAATGGTATACACAAATATTAACATGAACAGAAATACAGCAAGTGAAGAAACTAAAATAAGTAACTAGTATATATGAAAGTAGGCTTAGGTTTAACTGGTGTGTAGTCAGCCTGTAACTCACAAGATCAGCAAGTCTGCTGCACAAATTTGTTTCACAAATCTCCTAACACCTGTGCACTAATTTCTGTTTTTATCTTACCTTTTCTTTTACTTGTCTATCCAGATTATTATTATTATTATTATTATTATTATTATTATTATTATTATTATTATTATTATTATTATTTGGTAGATATGATTCTTGTAATGTCTTTGGGCAATAATCAGCACAATGTCATCCAACTTGCAGTTTTTATTCAATATACAAATAGTAATATGCTTTCATGTTGCCATACCCACTTTATTACTTATAGCCCAACATGTTCCTGAATAAATTAAACAAACACCACTAAAAACAACAACAACAACAAAACAGATTTTCCAACTGGTATCTGAGAAACGGTTGATGTAACTAATATATCTTAGTTGAGAAACTGTGTATGCATAGAAAATCCAGCTGGATGCTTGCTCGAATATTTGTTCATCTGAATAACTTTTCAAATGCATCTTTCAATACAGGAAAATGGGGATTTTAACTGGCCTCAAACACGACTAAGTTGGAAATCAGGAGGCTTCGAATTTTAAATGCAGTGCATCTCAAAGAAGTTTTCAGATATTGGGGATTATTACTAGAGTGATAGATTATTACTTTTACAACAACTGCCATTATATAGTGTCTCAAAGTAAATTCATTGTCTGGAGGGGGGATGTGACCTGGGTATGATTAATCTCCTTTAGAATTTAATTGTCTGAAAGTTAAATATCTTATCTAAAATACTTCCAGCTCTCCTTATAGTGTGTGGAGAAACTCAGGCACCTCCTGAAAGACATTGTTCATATTTTAGACACCAATTTTAGGATTTCACGAGTATCTCTGCCTCTTACTTTCAGTTGATTATTGTGAGAGTAAGAACTAATTTAGAGTATCTGTCTGCATATATAAGTCTAAAATTTTGAGAGATGAGCTTCCCTGAATAGCATGAATAATAATGGCTCATCACTCCAAATTACTATTATTATTATTTTCAATATATGAATAACATATTCTGCAATACACACACAGCTATAAGCAAACTGAAAACAAAATAAAATCAACCAGACAAACAAAAAGCAAAACAAAGACACTTCTCATTCTAGATTTCTCTAAGCCTAGTATTCTGCTGACTCGGTGAAGGAATGCTCCAGATAGGTGCAACTTATTCATTTCTGTGTATGATTATGTTGTATGATGTTATAAAAGGACAGGTCTTTTAAAATGCAGCTGATGGTTATTTGAGACTGCATTATGAAGACTGATAGAAGTAACATCAGCAGTGTTATCTGTATCAGACTAAACTGCAAAGCTAATATTTTTTACAGAACATTGTTTTCTATCATGCACAATTTTCCAATAGACAAGCCTGCAGTGATAATTTTCGTGAGTTAATTGTATTCCTTGAAAATGTTTATGTAAACCACTTTTTTTTCCTTCCTTTTTTAAAAAAAAAAAACAAACAAATAAATAATTAAAAAAAATTATCTTCCAAGGGCCAATTAATAAAATATACCTGCTATAATGAAACCTTTTTACTCTTTCTCTCAGGGCTCCAACACCTTCTAAAATTGTGTGAATTAAAAGGAGACCAGATACTCAGCTACTATCTACATATTCTTCTCCTTCTTTGTTTTTCCTTTTCTTTCTTCTATACACTTGCTCTGGTTCTCTGGTTCTCTCCTGATCTCAGGTCTCCATCTTTTTTTTTTTTTTTTTCTTTTTCTTTTTTTTTTTTTTTTTTTTTAATTTTCTTTCAATTGTGTTTGCATTTGTGGCCTGTGAATACTAAGAACAATAAAAAAGGGCAAAAAATGAAAGAATGGACTACACCCAGGCACAAATATAAAATATATTTTCTATCTATTCATTCTAATTCTGTTGTAAATGTGTAGACTCACTTTAGTACAGCACATACAGTTTTATATTCTTTTCACTACCATTCCACCATTTTGGCTTTTGCTTTGGATTGGTGAATCTTTCCGATTGGTGACTGGTGAGTCTTCCAGAAGATCTTTAAGATCAAACTATTCTGCATAGTATAGCTTTTTCAGATTATTCTGCTACTTGGGGTTATTGTGAATTACTTTATTGTATTTCCCTTTTTCTAGTTTATTGTTTCTTAATATATTTATGTTGAGGGATTTTTGAAACGGCAAAGATCCCATGGCTTGCTGCAGCTGAGCAAACCAAGCTACCAGGATGACTATGAGAAGTTCCCATGACAGTGTTCCCACATCACCCAATTGAGGAATTTAGAAAAATATTGTTGCCAGCAGCTGGCTTCAAGGACAGGATCTATGTGACTGCTAATCACAAAGGGGTTGTTTTCTTGCAGGTGGGGTTGTTTTCTTGCAGTTGTTTGTCTGAGTGCTTTTGACCTTGTGTGAGACACTACCTGCCCCTGTTAAGTTTGCTATAAAAGTCAGGCTATTCGGGTAATAAGGGGTGAGCATGATCTGACCATACTAGTGTCTGTCATGTTTTCGGCCATTCTTCCTGCAACATATGTACATTCTTATTTCTCTAGAGATTTAGTGAAATATGAGACATGTTGTTGAAGGACTAAAATAAAGACTTATGACTTTGCATTTGCAGTGCAATTGCTTTGTATAAAGCAATAATAACTGACATACTATAGCTTTAAAGGTAGAGGTTTATTCCAGACATATATTATTTGACTGAAATACTTTTATGATATAAGCAAGAGCCCACATGTCATTCTGCATTTGCATTCACAGTGGTTTTATTTAAAGAAAGAGTAATAACAATTCACTTTCTTCTCTCCTTCTATTGAAAATTTTTATCAAGTCATCAGCTGTAATTCTGACTTTACCAAAAAAGGACTGAACAAGAAGAGGTTTAATGAATGCCATTTAAATATATCTTCTAGTTCTCTACTTTTTCCTTTTCATTAGAGTACATTGCTTAATGGCCACAAGTAACTATAAGCTTATGTTTAAGCCTATGGAATTAAGTAAATTAAAATAAATTAAAAAAAAATAATAAATTAAAAGCCATTTCTATTACTGGTACTACTCTTCACCTGAATAGGTATGTCTCTAAATGTACTATTTATACAGTTTTTAAGTAAACACATTAATCTTTCAAAACCATGGGTACAGGTTATTCTAAAAATGTTTTTTTTTACACCTCAATATTGTGAACTAATTTTTTTTATTTAAGACGTATTTATGGTATAAATGAGAAACTGCATAAATCTGGAATCAGTCACGTGAAAAATGGCAGGAAAGGATCTCAAGAGTTCACTTATTTCACACTGTCCCCAAGTGGCATCCCCAGCTCATTCCTCACAGACATCTGCCTAGCCTGTACTTAGAGATCTCCAACAATAGATATCCTGCAACCAGCTCAGTTACTCTGATGTTGAACTGTCCTTGCAATTAGACGGCTTTCTCTAATGCCTGAGAATGATTTACTTTGCTCTGATTTCCACCTACTGCTTATTGTTCTAATTCAAGTGAACAGGGAGAACACTGCATTCCTGTCCTCTCTGTAGCCCACCGTTTTCTCACATAGGAGGGAGAACAGTACTTGTTCTTTCTAGGTAATTAGCAACCCAATTGATGCTGTATGAAATCTCTGGCATTTAATAAAGCATTGCTTTTTGATTGTATACTTCTGTTGCCCTCTACTGGGTGGGAATGTGAGATTTAACAGAGTGCTCATACCTAACTCTGGTTAATAATGTGTCCAATATATACAAAATTCTACTGCAGATGTTCCTAAGATTGATCTTAGCCAACATTGCCCAACAGAACATATGTGATATATTTTCTTATTTATTCTGCAACACTGTGTGAAGATGCATCTAAAACTATATGTGCTGAATTTATCTTGTTGTTGTTAACCTGAAAGTAAATATATGTTAAGAAGAGAAACACAGATGAACTTCTTCCATTGGATGGAGTTAATTCTGTGACTTATATTCTACAGTAATATTTACAGTAATCATTACAATGTACATTACTAGGTAGCTAGGCCTTTGCTTGGAGCAAGACGACAATTATTCTGTTAAAAGGACTAACATAATCTCTATTCTGTTTACTGCAAAATAAAATGACTTGTTCCAAACCAATATCAGCTGATGTTTGACCTACAGAAAGCTGGCTCCAGGCTGAAGCATATTTCTGAATTTGGACAAAGACACTCCCACAGTAGTGACATTTTTATTTCACACAGTGACCCAAATGGATTGTGTTTTTTTTTTTTTGTTTTTTTTTTTTTTGTTTGTTTGGTTGGTTGGTTGGTTGGTTGGTCGGTTGGTTGGTTTGGTTTTTGGTCCAAAGAGTCATTTATTGATTGGCTTGCTGAAGGCCTGGCGGAAGACTAGTAACAAAATACTTTCAACATAATACATGCAGCTTTTGGAAGTAGTTTCTTTAAAAAAAATCATCTGAAATGCATTGTGAATTAGTAGAGATTTCAACAGAGCAATAGTAATTAGATCTGGAAATGCATATTAAGTCTTTTTGTCTGTCCTCTGTGAACAGATGATTTTTTCCTGTGCTGTACTTCAGGATATTTAATTTAGAGAAATTTTTGGTGACTCTGTAAAAATAGCTTAATTTTACCACACAGAACTACAGTTCATCTTCTTTACTGATTTTAATGATAAGATAAATATTTTCTTGGTTAACTGAAAAAACAACAACAACAAAAACTTGTTTGCTGCTTTTTACTTATAGTCCAGAAAGGCTGGATGCAGAGAGACTGAGCTGCAGAACACCTTCAGCTTTGGCAGAAGAAATATTTCCAAAATCTTCATCAACTACACCTGTGCAAAGCCACAAAAGGGAAAAAGGTATCTCTTGGACATAATTGACATAAGACAGTCTTTATTGTTGATGGCAATATGTAAAGTGGAAATAATCTAGCATGAACCCCAGCTCTCAGGTTGAGTGTTCAGGGCTGACAGCTGTAGAGAACATCATACTTGAGAATTTAGGCCTATGATGTGGAAATGATTGAGTCACAGTAATCTTCAACATAATAATATTACTGGAATACTTTTCAAATTCTATAGAGTAGAGTAGAGTAGAGTAGAGTAGAGTAGAGTAGAGTAGAGCAGAGCAGAGCAGAACAGAATAGTTGGAAGTGACCTTCAAAGACCATCAAAACCTTACCAATTCAGGGCTAATCAGAAGTTAAAGAGTATTATTAAGAGCATTATCCAAATATCTCTTGAACACTCACAGGTATGGGGCATCAACCACCTCTCTAGGAAGTCTCTTCCAGTGTTTGACCACCCTCATGGTAAATAATTTTTTGCTCGTATCCAGTTTGAACCTCTCCTGACAGAGCTTTGTGTCTTTTCTGAGAGTCCTGTCACTGCTTGTGAGGAAGAAGAGACTGGCACCTTCCTCTCCACTTCCCCTGCTCAGGAAGATGCAGAGCACAATGCAGTTGCCTCTCAGCCTCCTTTTCTCCAGACCAGACAACCATTGGACTCTTCCCTTAGGACATGCCTTCCAGCCCTTTTACCATCTTTGTTGTCTTCTTGATGCTTTCAAGGATCTTAATATCTTTTTTATATTTTGAAACCCAGAACTGCATGCAATATTCAAGGTGAGACCACACCAACACAAAATACAGTGGGAGAATCACCTCTTTTGACCAGCCAGCTATGCTGTGCTTAATGCATCCCAGAATGCAGTTTGCCCTCCTGTCAACCAGGGCACACTGCTGACTAAGGTTGAGCCTGCTGTCAACTAGCACACACAGGTCCCTCTCTGTTGAGCTTCTCTCCAGGCCCTTGTTTCCCAGTACCTGTGTCTGGTATCAGTCTGTCCCAGGTAGAGCACACAGGATTTTCCTTTGTTTAACTTCATTTTGTTGATGATTGTCCAATGCTCCAGTCCATGTAGATCCCTCTGCAAGGTCTCTCATTCCTCCAGGGATTCAACAGCACCTCCCAGTTTAGTATTCTCAGCAAACTTGCTGAGGATGCACTCCATTTCTTCATCCAGATCACTGATAAAAATGTTGAACAGAGCCAGCCCCTGATTTAAGCCTTAGGGACTTCCACAAGCCTGATAATCAGATGTAGTCCCATTCACTATGACCCTTTGATTTCTACTGTTGAGCCAGTTCATCACCCAGTGTAGCATGAAACTCTTTATCTCACAGCTGGACAATCTGTCCAGAAGGATACTTTGACTAAAGTTCGGAAAAATTACATCCACTGCCTGCCTTTCATCCACCAAGTGGGTGACCTTATTGCAGAAGGATATCAGATAACTAAGACAGGCCTTTCCCTTCATGAACCTTTACTGACTATGCCTGAAAATGGTTTTGTTCTTTAAATGCCTTTCAACAGTACCTAAGATAATCTTCATAATTTTTCCAGGTGAATATAGATTCACAGTGAGTCAAGAACCAGGTTTTACACTGTGATTTTCTCTGAGAGTGAATCTCTCTGAGAACATTTTTCATAGCTCAGCAGACCATGCATTTGGTCTATATTTCCAGATTCAGTGAAAATTTTATTTTCTATAATTTCACTCCATTATATATTTCTTTATATTTCTTTACATACATGGCAGCCTTATACCTCTGGAAGGTATGCTATCTTAACACCACTCTTTTTCTTGCAACATATTTCATGAGAAAATGGAAAATCTTGTAATAAGAAAGAAAGGCAGTCAGAAAAGCACTTCTGAAGACTATAAATAATTATCAAATAATGACACGGTTGCTGTGCAGCTTGAAAGTTTCAAAATGATTTAATAAAATAGTGTATTTGATAATCTTATTGCCTTCTGTTTCATAAGCTTCTTGGTCATATGTTTGAGCCTTTCTACATAGCCAGGAGTGAAATCTGTCTGACTACTGAAACTCAGAAGATTGAGATTTGAGGAAATGCATGGTAAGTAGCATATTGCAATGAAAATATGAGTCTATAAAATTCTAACTTCTCTGCATTTCCCAGTTGTCTGGACAACTGAAAAGAGGATGGTGCTAGAAGGGCTTTGCCCTTGTGTGTTCTTAGTACTCTTGCTCTGGGAGGTGGGAACTGGGATGGGAGTTACCATGGCTGTGCCCAGCAGAAAGGTGAAGTGCCGCACCCTGAGCCTAGCAGGGAAAATGGTGCTGTGCTCTGTTTTCAGGAGAAATGTGATGAGATGACACATTCAGTTCTGCTCCCCTTTGCTTAATTCACTAACTGACTTCCAGGTCTCTCCCCTCACATGATTTTATAGGCATCAGGCTTGCCTAAATGTTATTTGGTGAGACTCTCTCCCCTCCAGAATTCTTAAGCTATTGTTTCCTGCCAGCTGCCCTTTGCGGTAATATCAGCACCATACTGAGAGTGGAAGGGGCAAACAGAATATGGGTCTAGATGATGGAAGACACAAGCCCTGTATGCTTCCTTCATGTCCCTGTTTGAAATATTGTGTGGCTTGTCAGCATAACAGGAATATGCTGAGCCCTGTACAGGGAGATTTTTCCATGTGACTGACTTTAGATACAAGTTGGAGAGACAGCTGTGGGGCCAGAGGGACCAACAGCAATTCCCCACCATCACACTTATCCAGGAAACACCTTTCCATATCGCAGAACTCATATTTTTTTTGAGCCACAGATATTACAGCAACCACTTACTGAGTTAAACTGGTTTTCTGTCATCGGAGAAAAAATATTTATTTCTGAGAAGCTTTAGATTGTTTTACAGACTTTATTAGCAAAGGGCTGAAAAATGCGGCAGGAATTTGTTCCTTTATCATATATCTGAGCAGAATGAAATTAATCTTCAGAGGTTTTACTTTAACTGCACTTCCAGGCATCAACACAAGAAGGCACTAAAACACTGCAGTTCTTCACCATCAGACTAAAAGCCACGTTAGTTTCTGATTTTCCTCCAGAAAGACATACTGCATAAGTTAACATGAGCAAAAGGTAAGCTGTGGTTTAAGCTATTAATTAGTGCATCATGCTCTTAGTTCTCATTTACATTTATGCATACATCTCTCTGTGTGTTGCTGTGTTTGGGAGTTCAGGTTTTCCATGCAGAATGATGAGAAAAGCCCAGCTGCAGACAGCTGCTCATGCTGCTCCTTGTCTGATAGAGCATACAATTAGCTCGATAATCCAATCACGGGGGCAGTGGGAAGGCTGTTGACAAGAAAACCAAAGCAATGGTATGTCTATGGGGCCCAGAAAAGTCACCAGGTAAAGTATACAATAGAGTATTTTATTTATTATACATCAAAAAGAAGTTTTAAAATTATATATACTGAGGTAAGTGAAGCAAAAAAGGGCATATGACAATCTTGCTTACATTCATGGAATCACTTTGGATTTCCATTTCTATAAACAACATGAGAATATGGTCTCTAAATACTCATTTCACCAGGAAGCACATCTTCAGTCAAAGCCTTATGTTATTATGTTCCCCATAAATCAAGAAGGTGCATGGCAAGATTGAAGGAAAGAAACATGAGCAGGGGATAAAACAAATGATAATTCTTGATTCTATTTTTCACTTTAGTTTGAATCATGGCTGGTACAAGAGTGGAGAAAGAGGGGTTCTGTGTTTTGGTAGCCAAAATTTTCGACTGTTAACAGTTCAAAGGCAGCAGTTGCCAATGAAATCACATGAAAACAACCTCTTTAACAGTAACAATCCTGCAAAGAGCAACTCAGATATATAGAGCTTAATTAGCTCTGAATGCAAAGACGTGCCAGCTTGAGCCTTGCTGCCAAGCTAATGCTCAAGAGATATGGGGATGAAATTGATTTCATCCCCTACCTACTGCCCTCAGTTCAGAGTGGCAAAGTAACTTTGAAGGATATTTGCTCACAGAATTTCTGAGTTTGCAGACACAAGAAAATACCCTCTATATGTTGGGTCTACTTCAGACTCATATTCTTTCTTCACTTTCATAAAAGGTGACCCGCCACTTGAGTGTAACAGAGAAAATGATTTAAATAAATAGGAGCTATCAGTAGTGCTTAGTTAAAAATCTACCAAAATAACATGCAGCAGTGTGCTTTCTTACAGAATAATTTATGTGAGTAGGAAGTTGGACCAGATAAAATCCAGAAGTCCATTCAAACAAATTATTCTATGCATTTATGATATAATTGTTTTATGCTAATATTGTGAAGTTATACAAGGTTCACAACTTTATTTTGTCTATAAAAATAGATAAAATATGCTTACTATATGGACTGCAAAGCCAATAAGGTGTTGAGGCTAGGGCAAGAGATCAAAGGTTGAGAGAAAAGGGTTCTGATGGTATTTCTTTAAAATGAATACTTTCATTCTCCCTAAACAACAGCTTTTTCCTTCAATGAATATTTTTAAAGTTTGTAATGTTTGTTTGTTTGATCAATTGTTAGCAAAATAAGGTTTACAACTCTTTAGCTACCAAATGCTGAATTCTTGAAGCAAATTACTTAATCTGTTGTTCCTTTTAGATGTCTTTAGTATATACTTTTTTTTTTTTTTTTTTTTTGGGGTGGGGAGGAGGGATGATGTGACTTTATTTATTAAAGTGATAGACTTTATTTGACAGTGATATATACTGGGCTCAAATACTAAGATAGCTGGGTGCTTGAAGGAATATATGTTCAACAGTAAACCCATTTAAAACATTTGTTCACTGGCATCCAGACATTTTTTGATTCTTATCTGTATGTTAAGTATTAAAAATCATATATTGGAGATATTTTTTTTTCCCCCCAAAAAAAAACCACACACACACACACAAAACACTGTAAATATTATTATGATGCTTTTTTTTTTTTTTTTTTTTTTTTTTTTTCTAAAGTAACTCAGATCTGGAAAAGATGCCACAAAGTAGTCACAGATAAACTTTCTCAGTTTAAAATGTAAAACAACCTTAAGCACTAACACTATATCATGTAGCATTATTAAGAAAAATAAAATGACTTCACTAACTTGTATATGTTGTACCTACTATACATGGCCCACATAAATTTATAAAATCTGTTGAATTGTGGGACTTAATTCTAATAAAGAACTCCAGTCCTGTACTGCACCATTAATTCTGATGGAAAAATTGCTGTTCAACTCAATAGACATAGAAATGAGACTTCTGTAATTAGAATATGGAAATGTATTATTAATGGATCTATTCAAAAATAGTAAGTCTATGAAATAAGTCTAAACTGACATGAACACATTTTGGCCTTGAACATTTAAATGCTGGATGTAGCTTCTGATGATGTTCAACAAATGCCAGCTTCTCTATATTCTGATGCCTAGACTGCCCAGCAATCAAACAGTAGCTACGGTTTTCCCTCTGCAAAAGAATATAATGAACAAAAAATTCCAAGGAACAAATATAGTTATATAGTATAAATATGAAAAGACCAAACTACCATAAAGAAAAACAACCACATTTTATATATGTGTTCAGATATTTCTTCACAGGACAGGATGGCTGAAAATAAAGCCTTAGGGTCCTGTTGTAATTTTCAGGGACTCATGTCTTTAAGGGATATATCAAGTTTAAAATCTTAGCATATCCATATTGTTTTACTATGTGCATTTTTATTTTCTTTTAATTTCCTCTGCCTTTTATACAGATCAGTGGTGTTTGTCTTGTCATTGAACTCTCCGGTTTCAAGTTCATATGCTTGTCTTTCATCTATGTAGCAAAAGGCAGCATTAAACTTGTGCCTCAGCAACAGATTTCTGACAGAAAAGCAGGTTTGTGATTTCATTGAAGACCATTGAGGAGCTTGTGAGCTGAAGGCCAGTTCTTATTTTAAAAGGCATAGCTGAGAAACAAAGGAAGAGCCAAAAGGTTAAAAGAAAATGTGAAATTGCCTTTGCAGAACAGTTTGTTCCCACCCTGAAATCAGTGTGAAATGCCCCTTCTCATAACAAGTTAAACAAATAAAGTGATTGGATACAGCCTGGAGATAATCTGGAAACTTGCAACACGAGCATAACATCATCATGTTATATAATAATAACATCAGATACTGTCCAGATTAAGCAGAGAATAATTTTTATTTGAGATATTAATCTTTAGAAATGATTGCATTGAAAGATTAGTAATAAAATAAAGAGAAGATAGATATCTCTAAGTGGTTGGTGTATTACAGTTTTTAGAACATACAAAATACACTGGATTCCTCACAGAGAAAAGGAAGGTGAAATAATTCTTGCTTTAAGAAGCTTCATCTTACTAAAATGACAAACAGACAAAGCACAGGGATTTGGGAATTCCATTCCTGTCCCCAAACCGGATAATCAGATATATCACTTTGATTTACCAAAAGCCCAGCTCTTGGCTACAGCTAGGTGACATAGCCAGAAATCCCAGATGATATTGTGTTGAGATGATGGAGACTTTACAGGCAGTCATAATATACCAGTGCAGCCTTGCATCACTACTTGAGAGCATTTCTGTACTGTACTTACCTGTCTATTTTGGCTGATCAAAACACTAGCAAAGAGAACATTTTTCCTCTAAAAATAATGAGATTTTTCTTGCTCTTATGGCAGACAGATGAGATTTTGGAGAAAGCTTTTACAAAATACATCACCAAAATAATAATAATGATAAAGACATATCAACAAATTCTTTATCTGTGCCCATATCAATATTTCCTGAATTTGCACAAATACTCTTTCAAGACATTTTATTTCTACTGTTTCTTTTACTGGAACATAAAGAGTTGTTAATCATAAGCACCTGTTTGCTTCTTTGGCTCAAACAGCTGAGTGTCTTCAGGATGGGATATTTTTAAGCATTTCTGGAAGGAGAGAAAACTTCCCTTAGAAAGAGCTGAGCACTTAACTCTCTGATACACAAAAATGAAGGAAAGTGCTACCTTAAACTTTGGGCCTAACTAAAAGATTTTTTTTTTTTTCTTATCACTATAAAATTGTCAAAGTATTTTCAAAGAGATAAAAGAGATAACTAAGGTAAGAAGTTAGAGATTGTAAAATAACTGTAAATGATTTGTCTCTATAATATTAGATAATTTTCTGAATTACAGGCTCAGCATATCAGAAGTACAAATGAACCCTAAATGTCACTGATATGTCAAAGAACAGAGTTTGACAACCCTAAAATAGTCTGTCCTATTTAGTTAAAACTACCTTAAAGGTATACAGTGACTTCACAAATGATTCTTCAGAGTACACAGGAAAGAATTACATATTAGCTATTCAGTTTTGGAAGATCTTTCCATCACAGAGTGTATGCTTCATTTTTTCTTTTTTCTTTTTTTTTTTTTTCTTTTTTTTTTTTTCTTTTTTTTTCAGAGAGAAGCCCATATTATTGAGGTAAGGAGAAAGCATACAAAATTCACTATTTCTGTCTCAGTTTTTAGAGCATGTCATGGAGTTCATTTTTGAATCTCTATAGGCATGCAAATAAAACCACAAACCATAAGCACACACACAAAAAAGAAAAAAATGAAGGAAGCTAAAGAACTGAGGTATCTGAAAAACAAATTTGAGAATCTGCAACTTTGTGATTGCTCACTAGGCAAAATAAAGCATTGGAAACAGAATTAGTAAAGATGGTTTAATGAGGTGTGGGAAAATAATGCATAATCATCTTAGAGAAAAATAGCAAAAGGGGAATAGCATTCATAGAAATAAAAAGGAGAAATATTGTTTGTGATACCCTCTTTTAATGTTGTGTGTTTGAACATCTGTTGAGAGTATAGATTTTGAAGGAAAAGGCCCCCAGGTTTCAAGGCAACCTTATTTGATATTCAGAGGACTGTCTTCCTAGAGGTGTTCCAGTGTTACTAGCTGGGTAACTTGAAATGGGTTCAAGACTAATGAGACAAAAGAGAAGATAACATTTCCTTACTTCTGAATAAATAAGCACGGATACTGGATTAAGCAGAAAAGCAACATAAGCAATGAAAAGCACAAAGAAAACTTTAGGGAAACTTTGATCCATTCTTCTCATCCCCCCGCATCTCTGTGAATTTGGGTTTGAGACCAGGCTTTCCAAAGCCAGGTGTGGAAGGGATGCTTGCAGAAAATTCCTTTGACAGATAAGCTAACCAGTGCCTGAGTCCCTCAGGTGGTCAGGTGAGGCTCCCAGAATTGGCAGGCAGCAGCATGAGAAGCTGACAGTTGTTGCAACTAGCACTGTGGGGGATGGCTGGATTTCACGGGTTCATGAGAGATAAATAAGAAACAGCCAAACTCTACAGGAACTGAAGAGCAGTATTCACAGAATCATTGTAGAATGGCTTGGGTTGGAAGGGACCTTAAAGATCCTCTAGTTCCAACCCCCCTGCCATGGGCAGGGATACCATCCACTAGATCAGGTTGCCAAGGGCCTTATCAAACCTGTTTTTGGAACACCTCAAATTGTAATGACCTTTTATAGGAAAGTGGGGAGTGACTGTTAGGGAGAGACTATGAGTCTCTGTAGACACAGATTCAAAATCTCGTGTGAACATAACATTGATCTCCAAGTTTATCTATATCACGGAACCTACCATCACTGATCATTCAGTGGAATGGGTAGATGGTATTAGGGATCCTAGAGGGGTAGGATTGCAGTGATGAAGATAGCTACAGGGTATCCAGAAAGTACGTACAAGATGATTTGCCCAGCTCATAGGTGAGTGGCCTGTATTGTGTTGGACTCCTTCACTTTTATCAGTGCTATGTTCACTTAGCTTTGTAATACATTTTTAAAGAAATTATATTTTATTTTGTAAAAAAAATAAAAGCTCTAAACTTGAGCTCTATTGAATGGGAAAAGAGACATTTTCAGTGACAAGAATTTGATGTAGAAAAAGACTATTTCTTCCTGCCTTTGTTGCACTGACCTGACCTTCAAAGATTTTTTTTTTTTCTTCTTTACATATTTGCTTTTGAATACATTACAAAAATAATTTTCTGTTGCTTGAAATGTAAATGCAAAGGTTCAGGTCAAAGAAAAGCTTTAGGCAAACATGAAGCACTTCAGTAATATTTACTCTACCACTATAATTAATTTGTACTTGGTTTTCACCTCATCTTTTCCTTATGTCAGCTTTTGCCATGAAGACCTATGTTTTTGATGGAAGTATGCCATAGTAGAATGTGTTAGAAAATCCACTTCATGAGCAGGCTACAAAATCAACCTCTGCTTCTTGTGAAATTGCAGAAGTGAAAAAAATCCTGAAACAATTTAGGAAACTCAGATGGGGTTAAACCATGCCTGTGCTAATAGAAGAAAAGGGGCACAAATTTCATAAGGTGAGGGAGCAATCTGCAATAGATATCACTCTGGGAACCAGAACAAGCATGAGAGGGAATCAGCAGAGAGGCTACAGAAAGTGAAGATGGTCAGCAAGTATCCAGCACATTGCTCTGCAGTAGAAACAGCTCTGCTGACAAGTGAAATTTGCCAGTCTGCCCAAAACTGTGATCCTCACTCAGGGACATGCCACACTGGCTGCTGTACCTGCTGTCTACACTTCTGGTAGGACTAGCCAAAGCCATACTGCAGGGCAGTGCTCAGCTGGGGGCTCCCTATGTGCTGCAGTGGCAGTGATGAAGCCAGCTCTGACATCCACCAAAGCTGCCTGAAGATCTGTGCTGCCAAGAGCTGCTGAAATGGAGCTTTAAATCCCCAAGATTGCTGCCTGGGCTCTGTTTCTGCCTGAATGCTCATACAGACATCATACAGGATTTGTACTGGCTTTTCCTGGCTAGTGCCTGCTTAGCCATGCAATTGTTGTAATCTCTTCCCACAAATTTTTGTGTAGGCATGTGAGCGCAAGTGTACAGATACATTAGCAAAATGTGATATGCTTCTGCCATATCAGTGTGAGACAGGAACAGCTGTATTACCCAGAGCTTGTAAAGCTGTGAGTCAGTACTGTGGTTATCCCAGTGATACAAATGCTTTCTACCCTAGCAGATGCACATTCATGCATACACATGATTTATAAACAGGCATAGTATTATTTCCCTCATTTTTAAGATGAGAAAAATAGGAATAAAGATGCAAATTTTGTTCAAAGTCACACTGAAAACCAAACATCTTTAGGTCTATCCAAAAAGCTCCACAAAGCTTTGCAAAATCCTGAGGAGAAAATAATAGGAATAATAAAATCTAAACAAAACTGTATGTCTCAGAGAGAAACAAACAAAAAATATCCTTAATGATGTAGCAGTGTTTTTTCTTTCCACATATTGTGTGTCTTGCAAGATATATGTGCCTACACACATATATGTATGTTAAACCTCAGGCTTGAATCCTGTAGAGCCTTCCAGTACTAAAAGCTTGTTAGTCTATGTCCTGAAAGTAAGCTGGGAATTTCCCCTTTTCAGCCATGCTAAGTTACAAATTATCTGATTTTAAGGTACAATAGATCCAGCTTTAAAATTTAATCAGCTTGATCTTCCTTATCTGCTTTCCTTTATTGGTAAGCCAAAATTCACCAGTCTATCCACAATCTGAATTACAGTTCAATATAACCATTGAAGTAAAAATATATATGGACCGTAAATATTTACTGCCAATACAGTCATTTTAGACTGAAAAAAGAGCCATCAGCCCTGTAACTAACATAACTGGTCACATGTAGCCTGAGATTCCTAGCAGAGGAGCCCAACTGTTATTTTCTGTTCAAGTTTTCACTGATTTTCCATGCTTCTAAGAGACCAGAAAAATGTCACATAAAGCATTGGCTACTGCTGTGTGAAACCTTGCTATTTTGAAAACAGTTACTTCTGGATGTTCAGGGAATGCTGTTCAGCAGACTCAGCCAGACCCCTTGTCATGCAGCAGATGAAGCAGCTCTGGACCTTGAGTTGCAGGGCCTGCAAATGGGTTAGGACTTAAGTAGATGTGAGGTTATGACTCAGGTAGAGAGGGAGCATCTGCATGGTAACTAATCCTGCATTCATACAGCAAGCAAACTACTCTGCTGACTCTGACTTGCTTTTTACTGCAGCTATTTAAGTCTGGCAACAAATTTGTATGGTTCTAGCATTTATGGTTATGTTACCGAATTTTGTGGTTAAATCAATGTTTCTCACATCAGTAATGACTGCAGGCCAAATCCTTTACTTTTGAAAATGACATTAAAGTCAGGACCATTTTTAATTACTACAGTTTACTTGGACAACAAAGCAGTGGGTTGTACTCAGAAGAGCTGGGTTCAGGTCCTGGCTTCTCTGCTCATCAAAGGGAGTATCATTCCACTTCTCTTGTCAATTTACAACTGATAAACAGGGATAATAATACTGATCTCTACTGATAAAAAAAAACGATGAAAATATTAGTTTTACCCTCTTGTTCAAAATCCTCCTTTAACTGTAGGTAAACCATTTTTCTTTAGTGTTTCTGATCTTTTGTCTCTTACTGGGTATTATCTCAAAGACACAAATAAATACTCAGCTGTTGAAAAATAGTATGTGGCACCCATCAAACAAGCAAAATAATATGTTTCAAAAAAATCAAATACCTTCCGGTTTTAAGTTTAGTTTCTTGACTTTGGAGTGCATACCAGATGCTTGATTGATTGCCAGAGAGGGCAAACATGATCTCTTCATTATGCTAATAATGAAGTAATAGAATTTCAATGTCTTTTTTTTTTTTTTTTTTTTTTTTTTTTTGACAAATGTCAATGATTAATTAATTCTCTAGTCAGTATAATCACGCTGATAATCCTTTTGAAATCAATGTCACCATCACTTTCATACAGTTGTTCAGAGAGACAATTGTAGATGAAATAAAATGTCACGCTGTACTGTCAATCACCTTGTTTTGGTCTGAAGTCGACTGGCACTGTTTCCTAAAAAGGCCCCTTTCTTAGAGGCATATTTTAGTGACTGGATAGATGTAGGACTTTTGTGTGTAGCCCTGTAACAGTGACAAGGTCTGATTCTTTGCATTTCAGAAGCCAAAGGTGGCTTTCTTTGCACTAGGGATGTGACTAGCTTTCTGACCTACATCACAGAGAAATCACACCTGTTCCAAAGTGGTCAAGGCAGGTGTCTCCACCAGGAATCCAGAAAGGGGGAGGAGGAGCAGACTAAATTAACCAGCAGCTACCCTGGAAAACAGGAATATCAATCCCATCTACCCACAGGTATATGCACGCTTTTTAGACCACCAGTGGTATGTGCCCAAATCTGTCAAAACAAAACCAACCAAACCATCACCACCAACAAAACAACAAACCAGTATACGTGAAGGAGGGGGAATTCTGTTTTCAAAAACAGAGGAAGAGAATTGGAGGTCCCCTTACACCCTTGTACACAGGCACAGGGAGGCACTTTTCTCAGCTGCTTGAAGGCTGCCAGAGCTCCGTCTCCCACAAAAATATCACAAGCATAGTTCTATGGTTTACTGAAGACGGGCAACTGCCAGTTACTCACCTTGACCCTTCATCATGTGAAACCACATAGGACTGCAAGAATAGAATATTTTATCTAGTGATGGTCTGAAGCACATTACATACTAGAAACAACATTTGGAATAAACAATTTCCTACTCATACTCTCAAATACATGCACTTTTAAGCATTGACCATATTGACCATATTGACCATTTCTCAGATGCAGTAAAAGTCACCTTGAAGCTGAGACAGGGATCAAATGCCTGTCTACCCTTCTTATGGAGGGCCTGTCAGTCTGTGAAGCACTGCAGTGAAAAAGAAAGACTGATGGCGTGTTCTGTGCTTGCCCCACGAGATGTTCCCTGCATGTGCCATCCTTAACCTGGCCCCTATGGGAACATTTAGGTTCATGGTGGGACTGAAAGGTTGACAAGGTGCCAGGATGTCAGGACTTCTGGCACAAAAGGATGCAGATCTTAGGATGCCTGGGAACTTCTGTACTGACCCTATGATGCTGCCAGAATAGAGATGGTGAGAGTTTTGAGGACTATAAATTCATATTCAGTGACAAGATTCTGCCTAAGCTTATTTTACATGTACTAATAGTCCTTTGGAAATGGGGCTTTGCCATTTCCTGCAGAGGTGAGAGTTGAACTCCTGACTTCATGTCTTCATGTATTCCCTTTTATATCCAGTTTTGATGACTGCTTGACAGATACAAGACAAATTATTTTTGGAAATAACCAATCAAAAGCCAGCAGTAATACTTTTCACTCTAGAAGTCTATACCCTTTGTATGGAGAGACAAGAAACTTTATACTCACTGACTCATTGTACCAGAGACGGGGTTTGTTTAAATTTCTTTCACATGCTATTTCTGAGTGTGTAAACAATATAATATAATAATAATAACTAAAAAAAAAAAAAAAAGACAAAGTAGAAACCATGAAGATTTGGCTTCAACAATTGGCAAAATAAGCCAGTGAGGGATAATAAGCCAGTGAGGGATACAGTAATTTTTTGCAAGGAAGTCTCTGGTCTCTGTGCAGTCATTAAGCCTGGGAAACAAGCAGTTAAGATAGATCTTGCAAGAAATTATAAAAGCCTGTAACAAAGGACTGAATACATTTCAAAACAAGATTTTTTTAAAAAAATATGTATTTAAAGATATATAAACTGTATTTAGCTTTGGCATAAGAAATTATGTATTTATTGTAAATTTATTTGATTTGCAAGTATAGGGAAAATGGTCTCCAAATCATCAATAGTGACCTGAGCGTAGATCACAGTGGCTGCATTCAGAAGAAATATGTTACAGAACATAGATACAAATACAGAAATACATGTGAATGCTAAAGTATCCAGTTGTGTGGTGGTTAGAACTCAGTTAGAACTGATTTCACAACTGTGAGATGTCTGTAAGAAGTCAATGATAAGCTTCTGCTGACTCCTGCCAAGCAAGAATCAGGCTATAACTTAGCTGGTGGCATTCACAAATAGTTAGGGCTACCTCATTGGAAATGCTAGCATTTCTTTACAGTGTCATGATAATACATTGAACACCCATTCCTTTTATTTCCCAGACTGATCCTTCAGGACCAGGAGACTTTTGATATTCAAGAGAAGAGGATACGAAAAGAAGTTTTGACTTTGTGTGATTCTCCTTGGCTACTACTTTTGAATTTGGAATGGGAGGGCAGAGAAATGGGTTTCCATGTTGTTTTTGAATTCTTTGTACTCTGTAGAAATGAGGCTGCTAAGCCGTGGGAGTGTGCATGAGATATGGGTACTCCGTAGTTATATCTTTTTTTTTCCATGAAGTAGTGAACCACCACAGTATACTTCTTATCTGCTACTCTACTTAACTGCAGCTTGTGTTCAGGGCCTGGCTGATGGCTGTCACAGTACTCTTCAGCAACCAGGGCACAGAACAATGGGAAGAGAACTATTTCTGGTCATTTCATTAGCAGTGCTGCACACGTTTGGAGAAGGGGCACATTAAATCACCAACTGGCAAATACTCGAGTACTGGCATTATTAACTCAGTGGCACAGCCAGGCATTAATCACAATGGTTTCAGATTACCCAACTATAGGTTTCCAAATAACTTCAACAATTATCTCAAGTCTTTGCCCCTCAAACATCTCTTATGAATTTGTTCATTTCTATTTTATATAAATGTGTAGAATAACAAGTCCGAGTTCCCCGGGACAATACTAGGGAAACATTAAATTCACTCAACACTCGGTTTTGCGAATTCTTTATAGAGAGAGCTCAGTATGTCCTTTGATAGCAAATTACCTATAAATGTTCAGATAATTTCCTTATTTTCTTCCTAAACACAAGAGTATGACAAAGCAGCTCATTCTCATTAATGCAAATATATACTGAGCATAATTATTTCTCCCACAATGCTGAACTCTGCACAACCTCTTCAGTAAGTATTGCAAAGTAAGAAGATAGTTTAGGTTGTGCTGCAGCCAAGAATGAAAGAGAGGCAAAAGCATAGATGACAACTGACGAGAACCAACTCAATCATCAGAGTTTATCATAAAATGTAACTCTAGAGATCCAAGCAGCTAAATATTAGATAAAATGCTACCTCTCATTTGATAGCATGTGAAGTACCCCTTGTGGTTAGGAAATGACAGATAGCAAAATGTTGATGATGTTCAATGCTCCAAGTTCCAAAATAGTGGTGATTCAGTTACTGTATGAGGGACAGAAAGCCATTCATTTGATCATTTAACATATTGAAAAAAATAATAATAAAATAAAATCAGAAGAAAATCAGTCTTTTTTTTTTTTTTTCTTTCTCACTTTCCCATTTTGTTCTATCTTTCCTGCTGTCACATTTTTTTTTTTTTTTCTGAAGCTTATTTTTCTGAAGTTTATTTTTTGGAATAAACTTTTCAATGCCTCTTGTCTGAAACCTGTAGGCGTGGATGTGGATTGTCTTAGACAAATGTACTGATTGATGCAAAACCACCTTTTTGCTACCAGCACCATCACAGACTTTCCACAGAACAGAGCAGATTAGTCTGATCAACCTGATGTCAAATCCTTTGCCCAGCATGACTATTATTCTGCCTTCCTATATCATGTTGCCCTTTATCAGAAGATTGCTGTTCCTGTGGCAGTTTAAGCAGAAGGCAGTACCACTGTTTTCTCCAACTAATGAGTTTATAAGAGAGGCTATTATAAAATAATATTAAGAGGTCAGTTGTTTAAATCAACTCTTGGACCTCTTGTCTTAATGTTGATGAGCTGAAATTAAATGAAAGGAGCTGTAATGCCCATCAACTATGCCTTGGGATAATGACTGAAAATAGATGTCTTGTAGTTAGAATGCAAATTTCTGTCTCTGTTCATAAGTGAAGCTCAGCTTGCAAGGCTTTGGTTAGGATTAAAAGGCACTAATGAATTACGTTAAGGCAAATATGGAAGACTTCATCAGTACATGGTGATCAAAAACTCCTGCAGAATGAATTCAATAGCATTTAGTACCAGAGTAAGAGAAAATAAACACAATTTAGTAGTTCTGTTTAGATGTCTTATATTTTGGGATGAGCAGTAACTTCTGTTGGGAGATGTAAGATAAAAAGCTGAAACCAAGAATGAAAAGAACTGTGATATTTTAGTCAAAAACATGCCTTGGTGTGCCACCAAGATGTCTCTGAAAGAGGTGAAGTACAATACATGCCAAAAGGATGTAAATGAAGTTTAAATTTGGAGTTCACATTTGGAATTTAAATCGAATTGGAAAATATTAACTTGAAATATGAAAGGAAAGGGTGAAACCTCATCTGGAGAACTGCATACTGTCCTACTCTGACAAATTAAAAAATAAACTAAGATTGAAGCAGAGGCACCTAAGGTTTAAAAAATGACTGAGAACAGAACAGAACAGTTAATAAAAACAGTTTTAAATAGATAATCTTGTTTCTCCCTGGGGGGAAAAAAAAAAAAAAAAAAAAAAAAGCAAACAAACAAACAAAAACCCACTGAGATAGAGCTGTGATTACTATTTCTGGGCCTAGTTCAGGGAGCACAAGTGGAGATGAGTAGGAAGAGGAAAGAAAGGGCTTGGAAAAGCATGTTTAGTATAAGGACAATGCTGAAATAAAAAATTCATAAACTAGCTATGAATTAATTCATACTGCAATTTAGATGTTCAGAATCAGTGAAATTAGATTTTGGACAAGAAGTAGTGAGAGCAAGAAGCTTATCTATTTTTAAGGTGGATCTTGATAGGTAATAACAGGTACCTGGATTTTGTACAAAAGGGCCCCTTCAAAAATATGTTCCTGTGGTCAGTCCTGAAGTAAAAAAAAAAACAATTGAATAAAAATCAAAAACAAAACCAGTACAACTCTAGTATATCTTAAAACGCATTACTAAGAATGAACTGTTCTCTTTTCACAAAGAAGCTACCCAACAAAAGTGAATACTCAAAGCATGTTAATCGTGTCTGCAGCACTTTCCTCAAACTCAGCTAGAATAGCTTCTTGCACAGTTGTTAAGTTCTGTAGTTAACATTACTTTCAGCTTTACTCAGTTAGTTCAACATTTGCACTTTATGGACAGGCTCCATTTGTAGCAAGGGACATTTTAGCATGGGAGTTAAAGCATTTTCTGACAAAAAGAAGCTATGGAAAATCACCATTAAAGAAAATTCATATTAATTCAGTCTTTTCATATTCGTTTGCTTTATTTCACAAGAGCACAAACATAGAAGTTTGACAAATTTGTAGGTAACATTGGTACTATTAAAGGAACTGTCTCGGCAATTTACAGATCAGGAACACATACTTTCAATTGTAATAATGTAAGTGCAAGGTTCTATCCAAAACAGCTTTTCTCCATGGCAACATCTTCAGTCATGGGGGGGTCATCCGTGATATCATCAGAACAGGTTTGATGGAATGGTTATAAGCTTTTTTTATACTACAGAGTGATACACTTCTCAATTAACTGTGGCTAATTGATGAACACAGAATACAGAAACCCAAGGGAAAGATCTATCAACTGACACAGTTTTTGTCATAATGTCTTCACAAATGGTAGTTAAATGGACCCTTTCTCCCATACGTAACTGCTGTTAGTAAAAGAACTGCAATTGCTTTCTTAAAAACGTCCTAGTTTCTTGGTAGATCAATTGATTTGCTTTTCTCTCAGAGCATTTTTTTTCCCCTAGGGTATTATGTACATTCTATTTTTCCATTGAGTCACCTTTTCTTTTGCTGATGATTGAGAGATCCATTTGTTGAACAAAACAGAGTAACTGAATTTTCTGCAGGACATATCAGTGGTAGTTTTTAATGAAGTCTTTTATTTAAGTTTCACGGCATGAAGATAGCTAAAAGGTCAAGAACAACAAGGAAGTTCTGCATTTCACTGACATTTAAGACCTTCCTAATTTTATACAGCTGCTAGTTTCAAAGGGCTGTGTCATTCTTCCTGAGGAATGGAAGTCTCATAGGTCTTTTTCCTGTGAGTTAAAACACATAGAGCACCTGGCACAGTGATGGAGCATTTTTGTACTTCATGACCAGATGCTTTGCAGCTGAACTGAGACTTTCATGCAAATTTCTGTATTATTAGATGCAGATGCATCAGATTCAGAAGATGAAATCAGATTAAAGACCCACTGGCCCTACCTATCTCTTGAGTCCAGTGTGAGCACAGCAATACAAAACTGAAAAGCAGACCACTTCTTTATCACACATTTCTTCAGAAGTTTTTTTTAGCCATACCTCTGCCAAAGTAGATAAGACATTTTCTTCCTAGGTGAAGGTGACAGAAAATGAGTAAGCAAGCATTTTAAGAAATGTGCTATTACTTTAGAAATTTGTTTTAAGGGAAGGAAAGGGAGAAAAGAATAGAGTCAGTTGAACAGTTTCCTTTTATCATAGTGCTAGTGACTGCTACCTAGGTCCATTTAATCTCTTCTTCATGTTCCCTCAGTCGTGGATCTGATCACCCCAAGCATGATGTATGTTCTGAGGCTGCTCTGAGTTCACTTGATTTTGATTGTAGCAAGGTACTTACAAAGCTTTTAAAATCAGAGCCCCGTTAATCCTGGAGCTGTTTCTATTTCAAAATAAAACATTGCATATGCATAGATATTACTAGAAGCAGCATTATAGTCACTTAATGAAGTAGCTATAATCTAGTATAAGTAATACAGAGTTGATGAGCACAAGGTTGGATGTTTGCTTTTGTTATGATCATTTACTTTGGTGAATAATTTTAACGGTTTAGGACCTGGAGCATGGCTAGCTGGGATATCAGCCATACATGTAAGTAGTGAATGAGCTCTAGAAAGATGCCTGCAACATTATCACAATGATAACATTGTTATTCTTGCAGGCCAACAACACTCCAAATATTTCGGGTTTGTTGACATCTCTCAAAAAAGCGTCTGTGCATTTAACAGTGGATGACAGTCCTGTGTAGGGTTTTTCAACAAAGAGGGAGAACAAAAGTACACAGCATATTTATTTATTCTGCTAATTGCACAAAACCAGCACTATATGAATTTGAATCATTTTGTTCACAATTAAAATTGTCACTTCTTCAGTGAAGTGTGTTATGTTGTCACACTAAGCAACTAGCTAAAATGAAAAATAGCAAAACTTTACTCAGTTTCTGGAGTGTCTGGGGAATTTAGGTAGCTGGAATACTGTTGTACAGCTTTCTGCTTGCAAGGATGCTGGAGCCAGTTGATCTACTACTGATAGTTGCTGTGGATAATTCTAATTTCTCATGATCAAAACCTGTTGGACTGGTATTTTCAGTTCTGAGCACTGGCCTGACGCAAAGGAGAAGGAGCATGGAGCTGAGCAATTCTCTCCCTGGCTTCCTAAGGCTTTGCAGAGCACCCCAAAGTGCTGCTCTGGTGCTCCAACCCCATCCCTCAGCTAGCAGCCCTGAGGCTATGTGGTGGGCTGTGGTGGCCAAAGGACCATGAAGCACATTGCCCACCCACCTTTTGTGTGTGAATACTGCCTGCTACATATAAAGCTCTCCTGATCCCACCAGTCATTTGGCTTGGAACTAGCACATACATTTTACTCAGATTTTTTTCCTGCTGTTGCATGGTGTGGCTCAGTAAAGGTGAGCAGAGAAGACAGAGGGCAGGCATGAGCCACTCCCAGTAGGAAAAGCTTTGTTTTTAACCAAGAGGATTGTGCTTCAAAGATTACTGTGCCTTAAAGAATATCAAGCAATGCTGCCAAAGCAAGGCCTGTGTTACCATTTGATAGCTTTCTGAGAAGGATTTGGCTGTATAAATGCATGGTAAACACTACAGTTAATTAGATGCCTGCATCTGCACATTTTGTCAAATGTAGTCAGATACTGATTCCAGCCACAAGACTCTTGTAAACAAAGTCATTGAAGATATGTGAAGTGTTTGGGTGAAGATCCTTATATAACAAGATTATCCAGCTGAAACCTCCAAAATTCTAAATTAGCAAGAAAATCAAAACAAGAAGTAAATTCCACCCAGACACCCATGACAAAGCAAAATGGTTATTACAAAATAATATGGGTCTTGCCCACTTGCTATCACTGTATACACAAACACTACAAAATCCCTCAATATTTTTAGATATGAACTATGCTTCTCTGATCTCTGCATTAATTGGTAATTATGTCATACCTGTAAAGGTAGTTTCTGAAACACTTTTAAATGAAGTTTACTGTTTATTTTGTAATTGTATACAAAGGATAAAACAATAGTTGTCCTCACCCCTCCGGCACCTGAGTTTCTGTCCCATTTTTAATGGATAAGAACAAAGATCTTTGCTAACCTTAGTGTTGTAGCTTAGCATGCATGCAGTCTTGAACCTGTCTAACTCCTCAGTTCACAAAAAATTGAGAAGTGTGCAAGACTGTGTAGCTATACAGATCTTGTCATGCCCCCAGATGATGGCCACAAGCTCATTTCTGGTAATCTTTTCAAAATCTGGTTCTTTTCGGACATTTTGAGGACAGAGACAGAATGGATTAATGTTGCCACTGTTGCCACTGTTGCCCTTCAATTTATTTATTTTTTTCCCCCTTGAAAAAAAATAATGCACTGAATGCACTGAACAGTGCCAAAGCATGGGAACAGGCACTGGATCTTCATCATTTACTTGGGCATATTGTTCATGATGTCTGCAGCATAGTAATGCACTGCACCAGCTGGGATGGCTCTGGGCAGGGCAATTCCCAGGCACAACTTAGATGTGGCTTGTATGAGGCCACAAAAGATGGAGTCTGAAAGAATTCACTGGTGTGAATGTGTGTAGGTAGTGTCAGCTGTCCTCTGGTCCAGTGAGTGGGCCCTGGTGCTATTTGCTGTTCTAAATCTATGCCATTCATATTATTCATGTGAAGTAGAAGGGTAAAATACATCTTCCCACCCTAGCTTGCCCTAGCAAATAAGACGGTTGAGGGCTACTAAGAAATTTTATATGTAAAATGGCAGAGTTGCCAGGGAAAATAGATTCTGTATTTGCCATGCCCCTGTGGCTGTGTGGGGCTGAGCATGCTTTCAAAAAGCTTTGTGGATTGTCACCAGTTGTGTTGGCCTTGTTTTATGGTGGTGAGACTACTGAGGCTATGGGGGTGAGGCTACTGCCAGTTTTGTACTACATTTCAGCCAAATCTGAAATAGAGTAAAAGTGAATTCATGCTGGATAATATTTTTGTGTCCTAAGTTCAGACAGGTAAGTGATGCTGTCAAATAAGAAATAGGTCACAGAGAGACAAAACCTGAATATAACAAATATGAATCATTGTATTTATTTGTATGACATGTTAATAGTCTTATTGTAATGCAATTATTTGGATGCAACAGCAGGAGGAATTTTCATTTTTCTCCATGTTGACTTGCATTTTGGTTTGCCTCCCTGAATTATTAGACCTTACATGGTTGAACAAATCTCAGCAAGGAAGGTCTGCAAATATGTTGGCACAGCTCAAAGCAGCCATACTCACCCTGTAGACCTGCAGTGATTTTCAAATGTTTTACTCCAGTTGCTGAAAGTGGATAAGAAGATGTGGTGAAGAGGAAAATCTTTGCCTGGTAACTATGCTATCTAAACTGGAATTAGCTTGACATCAAACAACAGCACTCACTTACCTATAAAGAAACTGCTGGGTCTAATTAGAGAACTTCATACCAGGAGGGAAAGAATTGTGACAATAAAAATAATCAAGTTTAGCTCTTAGTCCAAGTATATTCTATTTGCACTAGCGTGCACTGGCAGAGTAATAGCCCTACCAGTTTATTAATTCAGTGTCAGACACTTATATTTTTTTAATAGTTGAAATATGCTTTGTCCAAATATTTGAGTCATATCCGCTTTTAACTTATATTTTGCTTTGTTTGTACCATGAAGCAGGAGAAAATGCCAGAACCAGTTGCAAGTGTTTTGGTGTTTTAAGCCTAGCTAAAACTGAAATTTTCTGTTCTAATGATGAGGAACTAAGGTGACTGGTGCCCTATGGAAACCTGGGAGTCCTTCAGCATTTCTGCTTTCCTGCTGCCCACAGGAGAGGCCAGATACGGGAGTGAGGAAGGGATTATTTGAGCAACAGATGTATATGGCAGGTGTTGGGTGAAGCAAGGAGCACGGTCACCTCCTCCAGCCACTCCATCCCAGGACTGATCCTGTTCAGCCACTGGGACCCATACTGGGTCCCAGGGTCTCTGCCCAAGCTGGGGCAAGTAGCTGCTGCTTTTTCCCTCACAGGTGTGACCAGTAGCAAAGTTGAGCACATAACCCAGAGACACACAGACACACACAGACAGAGACAGGACATAACATGACTAGTCACACATGCTGCCCCAGCTAGGGGCTGTCTTCAACAGCAGTTGCACACAGGACTCACGTAAAACATAGATACAGACAGCTGAGATACCTTCCTCCTCTCTGTCGTACAGACAGAATATCACTACTGCAGGCACACACACAGCGCTCTCTAGGATCACAAGCATACATATTTGTGGATCATTCAAGTACTGGCACAGCCCCCCTGCCCATCCAGCACCCCTGCCCAGATCCTGGGCATCTTACTCACTTCACGGGTCATCTACTCACCAGTGTACCAGATATACCCACCTACCTGATACCCTGGCCCAGACCTGAGGCCCAGGCTTCTTGTCAACTAGGCCAACTTGAAGTTTGCCAGTGAATACAGGCGCACAACCCATGCATACCAGGCTGAGGAAGATACAGATATTCAGACCCACAGCAGCTGGCACCAGACAAATGAGCTGTGACCCAAGGCCCCACTCCAGCCTCCACTGTGGAGCCCCATACTTGCCTTACTCATGCTGCCCCCACACACCTCCAGCAGCTGTTTTGGGAACATACATGTTTTCCAACCTAAATGTTTATATCGTGCTAGGACCCCACTGGCTCCAGTGGCTGGCACTGCAGCCCACTGGCCTACACCCTTGGCCTGCCTCCAGTGGCTGGCACCCATTCCACTCCCACACACACAGGTCCCACCAGTGGATGGCACAGAGACCCCCGCGCCCCCTCCAGTAGCTGGTATGACAGGCTGAAGTGCCCTTCCATGACCTGGCTGTAATAGCTGGCACCAAGGTTCACTCATCCACATCCAGGTCTCTCCAGGACCTGGAAGGTAGTCTTTTCAGCAGATTAGTCATGCTCTAAGACTTGATTTACATTAAATTAGCAGTTATGCATATCTCATTCACATGCTCATCGGTGGAAAATAAAGTTTTGACAGTTGGACAGTGTAAGAATGAGTTTTTAAACCATTTAAAAAGTAAGGAGGAAAGCTTGAATCACTGGTGGCTTCTAAGACCAAACCACTGGAGAGATTCAAAGACTCACTAATAACGAAGATCATTTTAGTGTTTGTGATGCCCTTCAAGAGGCAACTATGAGAGGAGAGAAGGCAGAAACAGAAACCTCCATCCTACATTATAGAAAAGTTCAAAAAGACAAAGTACTTGTGTGCCAGGATGGCTGAGAAGCTGGCAGAGACAAAGGCACTGAAGGAAACTTGGCAGTGCCAGCCATGCCAGCAATCAATTCTCTTTCTTATCCCACAGCCCAAGTGAGGTTCAGTGTTTTCTTTTGGGGGATTCAGTCCTCTCTCTTCTACAGTAAATTATAATTTTGAGTGCTAATGGATTTGCCATAATTCCAAATGAATATTTCTTCTCTTTATTCTGAAAGACTTCTTTTGAGAAGGGCAACATCTGCTTAGATCTTTGTGACCAACAGAGAAGGCATAGCAGCGTAGAAGCCAACAATTAAGTATAAAAATCCAATGGACTGACAGAAGGAGGAACTAACAGCATTTTAGAGGGAAGAGACAGAATATGAGTGCCATTTTTATGTGACACCAGACTGATTTTGAAAGTCATGGTGTTTGTGCTTGTCTTCATATGTTGTGATGCAAATTCCAGGTGATAAACAATAAACTAACAGATAAAACAGAAAAGGTACTAGCTGAGACACTTTTTTATATTAAAATCCACATCATACATTGTTCAGATAAATTATTAGTAATGATCAAAGAACACTCTTCTGTGCCTGCTCTATAGGTTTATTTTTAAACCTCTCTAACTGGTAGCAAGCAATACTTATTGCCCTTTGCCTGCTTGAAACTCATCTTTGCCAAGCACTCATGGTTAAATGCACTCCTGTTTCTGTCACTGTCCTTCCTGATCATCCACTAACAAAGGAAGACACAGGTGTTCTGAATAATAACCCTTTTCTTTCATTGTTCACCTCCCTTTTAGAACAGTTACCATCAAACCTATTGTTCAGGACAGCACAGCCCACCTGTAACCTACCTAAAGAAGAAGCGATACCCACATCATAGAGAGAAAAGCAGGCAGAATATGGAGATGTTTTTACTCCTGTATTTGGAGATTATCATCCTCAAATGGAGAATAGAAACCCAGAGGTTGCTTCAACATATTTGTAGAGCTGTTGGACTACAGAGTGTGTGCCAGCTAATAGAAATGTCCCTTTCTAGCAGTGCACATAGGTGTGTAATATAGTTACGTAGTGTTCAGGGGCTTATTTTCTTGGTAGGATTTTTTTCCATGTTAGTTGTGCATAACAACCTTAAGTGTTGAACAATATTTTTCAGCTTGAATAATTTATGCTTTTTTTGCTGTGAACTAATAGCACATGGATATCATCAAGGGACACTATCCAAATGCCTCCTTTTGTTTTATTCAGTAAGATATTATTGCCCTGATATGCTCAGTTACATTAACTCAGAGGGGAAAAAAAAAAAAAAAAAAAGAAAGAAAGGAAAAGAAACCTGCAGCAAATGTTACTCTGTGGCATAAAGAGCATCAAGGCAGATGAGAACTTTATCTGACTGGTTCTGTGATTACAGTATTCTCTGTATTTTTTCCTTTTCCTGCAAAAATGTTTGTGCCATATTACTTTTTTCTTAAACTCTGTGCTTGTTCTGCTACTCCCATTCAGAAAGAGGGTAAGAGTGTTTTTCTCCTGTATTCATAAGAAGAGACAAAGCATTTTCTACATCTGGTTCTTTCCCACTGTGGCAATTTGTTTCTCCACCTGTATTTTGTTGGTTCTCTGTCCCTCTGTATTCCCACTTTTTACCAGTAGGTACTTCTGGCTTTTGCTCCCAAGGCAGTCTGGTCTGTTTTGCACAAACCCAGGTACACTGTTGCTCTCGTCACAGAATTATAGACTTTTTACTCTTTCCCTATTTGTGGTGGGACTGGGAGAAGGATGAGTAGATGGAGGAAATAAATTCAGCCTGTCTTTGCCACTATGATGTCAAGGAGTTCAGGCATGATTAACCATTTCTCAGGAACTGATAAATGCTGCCCAAACTCTCCGAGCACAAGGAAGGACACTCCTTGTCCATCCTGCAGAATGCCTTCCTATGCTTTATCTCTAGATGTTTCTATGGCAGGAAGCACAGCAGGCAGCCCATTAAAGTATGTTTTCATGGGCACAAAGAGCTTCTTTGATATCTGTATCATCACAAACCTATACAAAAGCAGAGGCAAAAGTGGGGAAAATGAGACAGGAAGACTTTTAGGGAATATTTGGGGAATGACAGGAGCAGTGAGAACAGTCTGTAATGGGTCAGAGGCAGGGGTTGCTACTGGCCATATGTTAGAGTCATACACACACCATCTAGCACTGATTAATTATGACTTGCCCTTATTGGAAGCTGAGGTTGTGTTATGGACACAGAAATCCAGTGGTGCTTTCTGAATGCCTGACTGTTCTGTCAGAGGATATGCATTATTTTCCATGTATTTCTTCCAGACTTTTCTCACGCCCATTTCATTTCCAGATCCTGGACTGTCCTTTCCCAGCTTGTGTGTCCTATATGATTTTTCCCATTTATTTAAACAGAGAGAAGTCAACAGTCCTAGGGAATACATCTGCTGGCCCTCTGGCCATACCCTGATTCCCGAGAGCTCCCATAGACCCATCAGCCCCTTCCTGACCACAGGGGCAGTGTCATGTCTTTCCTGCCATGCTTCCAGGTGCTTTCCAGGCTACAAACAATATCTTAGGTTGATGTATTCCCAGATTCTGTTTAAATTAGAACTGGAATTAATCCCAAGATTTCTTATATAACTGAATATAAAGATTTTTATGCCTGTATTAGCTTTATGTATCTGAAAAGCAAATGTTTGCCTTGTTCTTCCACTTCTGAAGTCCAATTCAAAATCTCTCTGAACTGTATGGGGATTGTGTTAAGCCCCTGAGGAGGACAGAGAAGAGAAAAACATAACACTAGTTCAAATACAGACTACAAGAGTTTCTGGGATCTGTTTGAAGGTGTGGGAAACAGATCACATCGGTGGTAATGAACAACAACACCAACAGAAGCTTGTGAGAGAAAAAAGCCTTTTTTCTTTTGCTCTGGGCAAAAACTACAAAAATATGTTTTTAGTTCAGAGGGAATAAAGTTACCAAAAAGATTTGATAAGGTCAGGAAAGCATAAAAGCAGGGTCTGCATCAAATATGTGAATGATCACATGAACATGAAGTTTCACAAACCAATACAAAATTAGATGTGAAAGAGCTATACTGCTATTATGTATGAAAATATGGAAATATATGCTACTATTGTTTGATTGCCAATATTTTACGTATATGGAGACAGCTGTGTCTCCCCTGCAAGTGTTTTTAAACCACCTGGTGTGCTTATATGACAAATTTCAACTGAAGACCCTCAAATGACTCCAAAAGTTAATAATGTTTTCTTTTGTGGATGAAAAGAATATGAGTTATTCAGTGTCACACCTCAAGACAAAGCAAGAAATTAGGAGCTGGAAAGAACTCTCGGCTCCTCCTAAGAAAAACAGCGTGTTCAGTGTACGGCTTTCTGTGGAGAAAAAAAACTGGGCATGTAGGCTGCAAAGGGGTCACGGTGAACTCTTAGAAGGTGCCATGAAACAAAATTGACTTTCAGGGTAGTTATAACCTTGAGGTTCTGTCTTTTCCACTTAGGAGAGCTGTTCACAGTCTAGTAGTAGTCATCAAAGGGAGAAATATATTTTGTGTTAGAATGATTTTATTAAAGACGTCATGTTTCATTTAGAAGTACCTGCAATCTTTTTTATATTATTAGTTGTTTTTCCCACATGTAGCACAAAGTATAGACTTCCAGACCAAATGGCAAACTTTGGCTTGCAAAATGATAATGGAAGAACAAAAGCAGCCTCCCAGAAGCAGATGGCACTATGTTATTTCCAGACTGTCAGCAAGGCCCATCCCCTTTGGGCAGGTGGTGGTACACATTAATTTTGAAGGTACAAAACACTGAAATCGCTCCTCTGACCCTCATAACATTTAACTAGCTGCAGATATGCTTTCTCAACCTTCATAAGTAGTCAGTGTCAGGGCCCTAAGGGCATTCCCTCTCTTCTGCAGGGAATGCTTCCTGGGCTCAGGGCCAGCTTTCATAGCAAAGCCATCAGGCTTTGAGAAGCTCAGCAGATGTCCTTTGCTCAGGAGCTGCTTCTAAACTCAGGCTTCTGCACTTGGTGTTTGCCTGAGCTACAGTGTAGGTATGCCTGTGTCCACTCATGTAGCTCCCTGACCTTGAGTCCTAGACTTGCCTGGTGGCCTGGGCTCAGAAGACCTTGGTCACCTGTGCTGACCCAGCTCTGCTTTCCTTACTCTGCTGCTGCAAGGCTGTGCCTTGTTGGGAGGATGGTGCCCAGGTGACTGTGCTGCTCCCTGCTAGTTGATCAAAGCCAGAAGTGATGGCAGCCTCTTACAGAATCATTTTTTTCTGAGGTGGGTATCAGGCTCAGAACACATGTTCATACTATCATCAAGAGGTCTGAGCAATTGGTCTTAGTGTACTACATAGTTTAAATCCACTCCATGTTTTCTGCAAAATACTCTCCCTCAAAGTTGCTATGGAGATACTTTAATTTTAAAGCACAACCAAATTGTTTAGGAAAGCCACAGGTACATTCGATGTATTTCTTTATTGCTTAGGCAGAGCTATGAGGGCATTACTGACATGGATTAGATAGATAGATAGATAGACAGACAGACAGACAGACAGACATTATGACACCTGCCACCTTTGAATGACTTCTCTTATATCTAATCCAGGCTTGCTGAATATATCTGTGAATAGCATTTGCAAAGAGAGGATAGACAGGAACATGTGTGTTCAGGGTAAGGGAAAGGAATTTGGGAATAAACTGACTCTTCAGTAAATAATAAATTCAAGAAAAAATATATAGCTTCCCAAATTCATGACTTTTTTTTTTTTTTTTTTTTTTTTTTTTTTTTTTTCTTCAAGAGTTTTTGAATTTCTACTAGGAAATAATTGAGCGTATGAATTGAGAACTTGTAAGACTGAGCTTGAGCTTATCACATTTTCCTCACTGCTGAGGCAGTTTAAGAGTATGCTTATGGCTCCTGCAACTTTGAAAACTGGATCAAATTCACTATTTTCTGTGCTAGGAAGAAAACATATCAAATCCTACTTTGTTAATGTAGAAATAGGGCTTTATAGTGTAAAGTGCATTATTTTATCACAAGAAAATACTCCTATAACTTTTTGTTAATAAACAAACACTTAAAGAAATTATTACAAGTGGCAGCATGAGGCCAGATCTAACATTTTGTATAGCTGAGATGAGATAGAGACCTGCACTTGGATTCATCAGGGACTGAAAAACACTTCAAGTTCCATAATATATACAGATGTTTCCAGAAAGATCCAAAAATTGTATTATAATATTAAACAGAAGAGAAAATCTATTCTTTGGCAGACCACTTTCTTCCTAAAAAAATAGACAGTTATATAGCTAAAATGGCTGCAGAGAGTTCTTCCAAAATTGAAAGATTTAACCATTTACTACATATTGAAGTGCAGGTCTCCATTATTGAGGAAAACTGTTTTCTGAGCTGCAGGGTGCTATTAGACATACAGTATTGCCATTTTCATTCAAATGATTGAAATTATTGTTTTTACCAGGATGGAAAACAATTAGACAAAGCATTTCCTAAGGCTGAGTAATGGGGGCTATGAGCCAATGAAGCATCTATTAAAAACTCAAAAGTTGCTGCAGTGACAATTAGCTTTCCAGATCTTCGGGGAAGAGGAAAGAGAAGTTAGATAAAAGGGCATCGATTGCATTGGACTTTCTGTCTCTAAATGAAAGACTAGTTTGGGCAAATTGAGCAGCAGAACTTGTTTTTGTTATTAGCAAGTAATCATGAAGATAAAAGGTTGCAGGCAAATGCCATCGGATAGTAGATGTGTTTCATATAACCACATTTGGAAGAAGATTTAAGGAACAAATTGGTTTTTGAAAGCAAATTATCTAGACATGCTTTCACAGCACGCACTTCTTAGTTACACAGCATCTTTTCTCAGGAGGAAAAGCAATAATACACTTCTCTGCTAGCTGGGTGAAAAGGCAAGAGGGGATTGTAGGAGAAAACTGAGAAAATGGGGTAGGAACCACACGTTTGCTTTATTGGTAGATCTGTGGGAAACAGATGCCAGGCTTTGACATATGTCTTGAGACTGGTTGGATTTTTAAAAGTCATGGGCTCAGCCACCCCACTCTTTTTGAAGTCCAATGCTGTGCAGCCCTTCTGCTCAGGGAGTCCCCTCTTTGGGGGACAGCAGAGGTGGCTCAAGACCCTTCTGAGAAGGGCTGTGCAGCAACAGCTGCCATTTTACAGAGCCAGAGCTAACACCTGCAGCCACTCAGGAGGGCTCTTTAGCTCTGGCTTGTCTCCAGGATAGCGGCAGTCATCAGCCACCAGCCAGCAGAGTGCCAGGCTGCCACGTGTCTATTCCTGTCCACAAGACAGACTCCATCAGCCAGCTTCTGACTGCTTTTTTTTTTTTTTTTTTTTTTTTTTTTAATTTATTTTATTTATTTTTTTTTTTTAAGGGGTGGTGGTGGTGGGAATCCTTCAGCGACCCAGCAGTTGAACTTGGTGAGGCTTGTGGGTCCCTTTCAGCTTGGAGATTGTATGTGCCAGACCTGGCATGTGAAGGAGCTGGGCTATTGAAACTGTTAAGCCTGGAGAAGATGGGGGATGCAGGGTGGGGTTGGGGTGTGAGGAGGAATGCAGGGTGGATCTTGTCAAAACATGTAAATCCCTGATAGGAAGGTGCAATGAAGACAGAGACAGGGCAATGGGCACAAACAAAAGAGGTTCCCTCTGAAAGCGAAGAAACACTTTGGTACTCTGCAGGTTGCTGAGCACTGGCACAGGTTGCCCAGAGAGGTTGTGGGGTTTCCTCCTTAGATAGCTTCAAAAGTCGCCTGGGTTTGGTGCTGGGCAACCTGTGCTGGGTGTCCCCGCTTGAGCAGGGGTTGGACCAGGTGACCTCCAGAGGTTCCTGCCAACCTCAACCATTCTGTGGTTCTGTGATCCATGAAAGAAGCTACATCAATTGCTGTTATTGTGGTAGAAAAATGTAAGCTAATGGGAGGAAGGAGACATGTCTAGCTCCTTTTGTTACTCCACTCCACCCCATTCAAACCTGTGCCAGGCTTGGGCTGCAACCCACAGCATGTGGTTCTGCATGGGGTTGTTTACTCATTAATAACAAAATTAACATATGCAGCTTAGGAACTGCTCCAGTAGAATGTATTTTTTTGTAGGAAAATAATACCAGATCTGCTGACAAATGGGTTGCTTACCCATTTGTAATAGTCATGCATGCTTTATCATGCTGCAGGTCTTTATCTCAAGAGGTGTGGGCAGTTCTGGAGAGGTGAACAAAATTTTATATAATTAAGCCAAAAACATTTGCTGCTAAACATGAAGGGTTATTATGTAATTGTAAAGACTCTTATTAAAATACAGTGGATCAACTCCAAAACAAAATAATTGCTTTGGAGTTTGTTGCCAGATTTTTTCCCCCCTCATATATAATTGGAAAGTACTACTTAAGAACATTGCTTATGCTAAGCATATTTGGTTCTTTCCTTCAAGAGTTACAAAATGATTCTTCCAAATAAAATTACATTATTTTGCCGTAGCTGGAAATATCTTGCCAGTGACTTGTTATGATTTGTACTTCTAAGGTTTTTTGTCTGTTTTTGATGACCAGAAAAAAAACATTCTAAGCTGATGTGAAATAACAGAGCTATCTTTTTTTAAGGATGTCAAGCAAAGAGATTGAAATTGTGAAATCTTTTCATAATCAGGACAATCTTTTGTTGTCTTGCTCTATTTCATAAGAGTTTGTCAATTGATCTTCCTACTCCAGTCAAGTGGGGAACCAAGGAAAAGTTTGTTATGTTAGTTCTTTTAAAGGCTATTTTTATTGACCGTGACCACTGACAGATAGATTCCAAAACTCTGAAAAATTTCCCTTTTCCCAATCCAGAACACCTTGGAGAAGTTGAGGTAATTGCAAACGACAACTTCCTATCTCAAAGTAGAATTGGCGGAGACACAAAAACAGCCAGCAGGGCTGGAGTTTACATTGTGGAACTATTTCATTTTCACTTCACTGACACTAATATTCAGATAAAAAATAGCCATGCTGAGCTCTTTGATGTTCCAGCTTTTAATGCTTTTAGAGTTTGAACTTAAAATACACTATCACATGGGTGTGTCATCAGACAGCAGAAGTTCTTACCTGAATCCTTGTGCTCTTTAGAATCACTTGATTTGTTTAGGTTTTGTTTGTAAACATAAATGATGTCTGAAAGACTGAAATACAAAAGACTTCCATGAAAACAGTTATAGCATGCAACTTCCCTGGCTCTCTACTAACTTTTCATTCTGCTTCCAGTATGAATATGCCTGTTGCCATCAGATTTCACACAGCAGTTTCTTACGTGAACAATTCACTATTTTCAATATTCCTTAAGATAACAAAAATGCCATTGCACATTAAGATGGTCATTAAACACAGATCTGTGAAATTCCTAAGCTTTAATTTGTGTACTTTGCAAGCAGACATCTTTTTTTGTATACTTTTTGTACTTTGCAAGCAGTTTCACAAAAAACAGGCACAATAATTCTTGCTGATATTTCTGCCAACTTGATTTGTTTAGAAGAAACCTGGGTGTGCCACGGAGGGCAGAAGTGGGAGAGGGCATTATCACTGTGCCAACAGTAATTGCCATTTTCATTCTCTTCTCTGATCCCTGCTATGGGGCATGAACAGAGTCCAGCCTTGAGATGACAATGGCAATGGAAATGCCATGGACTCTCTCTGCAAAATTTTCTTCTAGGGGAAGAGCAGGTATCTTCAAAAATAGTCTCATGGCTATTGCCCAAATGCCTGCCTGCAGTATATTCAGGGCTTTGAGCAGCTTTTTGCATCCTCTGGCTATTTTAACAGACAAACATTTCCTTGGGTGATTCCCCTGAACACCAAGTTCCCTCTGGCTGAGAGCACTGCAGAAGCAGAACACGCACACCTTAGTTTAATGTTTGACTGTTTAATCCTATGTCTTCTTCCCCACTATTTGGACTGCTTCATTCAGACCTCAACAAGCCTGCAATGGGAAACAGACAAACACTTCCTAAAACAAGCAGAAAAGATCATTTGAAACTGGCATCCTTTCCTATTCTTTTAAGTGAGGAGCTAGCACACCTTCTGTTAGCAGAAGTGTGTGCTAATCGTGTAACTACCTAACAGCGGATGGAGGGAACTGAAGCATGTTTCTTGAGGTTTGACAAATATAATGCAGAAAAACTTTATTCAGTTCTTTTTCACTTGAAAAAAATCCTTCTTCAACCCTTGCAAAAAAATAAAAAGACAAGGTAAGAGAACAGCTTTTCTTAGTCATTGTTAAAGACATCCACTTGTTTTGCCTTCTGTTTCCTATTGTTTTCCTATTGGTCTTTCTGCCTTTTCATACCACTGGGCTTTGAATAATGTATTTTTTGTTGCTGAAGACTATTATGATGAAGAAAATGCCTGAAGGATTGAATAAGATATCTATTTTATTTTTTTGATAGTCTGCTTTCATCTTGCTCTGAGACTTGGGCACCTTCAAGAAGCTGTTAGGAGCCTGGGCAGCAGGTGATAGGCTGAGGAAGAGGAGATACGTTATCCTACTTCTTGGTTTTGATGCTGTAGTAATAGTTCCTAGCACTGAATCTGGTTTCTGCCAAAGCCCGTGGGCATGCCTATGGGTTTCTTCTGAATTTTCAGAAAGACTAAGTTCTGTTTAGTTTCCTATCATCCTTTCATATCCCTATATTGGAATCTTTATGCAGGGTCTACCAGCATATGAATCACTTAACTTCTGTCTTGTTTCTCAGTCACTGAAGGTTAGACTATCCCAAGAGAAGGAATTATTGCAGAGAATATAAAAAGAGGCTGATAAAGTTTAGTGGTGGACTTGGTAGTGTTAGGTATGGTTGGACTTGATGATCTCATGGGTCTTTTCCAATTAAATAATTATATGATTCTGTGATTCCATAAACATGAAGAGATGCACTGCTTATACTCAAGTTTTTGAGGCTACAACTATTTATTTGCAACAAAGCCAATAAATAAATGAAGGAATAATGCTAGCCTCTTTTGATGTACTTTAGGCAGCTCCTTTGTGTGTTCTAGGTTTTATACATAAAGGCAGTTCACACAAGGCATGCCTTAACAAAATGCCTTTGAAACATCAATTCATATAATAATTAAATGTTGAAGCAAATTATGATTGGAAAAAATATTAAGTCAATTTATATGCATTACATACATATTAGAGTAAGTGATAATACACAGCAGAAATCTTTTTTTTTTTTTTTTTTTTTTTTCTTAGCAACCAATTTGACAGAACATAAAGCTCGTGCATGGACACACAAGGGAGCCCTTAAAACTCTGAAATTTGCAGTTTAAAGTTTTTCATGGCAAAAAGAAAAAAATGGTAGGGCACTTTAGAAGATAGCTCCTACTTTTATGAAAGGCTCTAGGAATTTGTGGCCTATGTCAAGCAGTTTCAATAACACGTAAAGGAGGTTTAAAATGCGAAAAAAAAGACATAGATGTCTGTCAACTTCTCCACATCATAATCAAGATGTGCCACAATGTTGTCATTATTTCTTGCAAGTAACAATTGTGCCCGTCCAGGAAGATTTTGGAGGGTTGGAGAGCTTGTAGAACTGCAGAGTTAGAATGAAAAGTAATTAACTAAGGGAGACTTTTACATAGCCATTTCATGGCGTTTTGTTAAAACTCACTGGAATACTGGAATATAAGCTCATTGGGATACTGGGATACTCATACTGGGATATAAACTCATCTAAGCTCATTTCCTGTCACCACCCCTATTTCTTCAGTCAATGGTTCTCAGACAGATTTTGACCAGTCATCAATGTCCTTGTTGGCAGTGCAATGACACATTTAATATTTTCAAAGAGAAGAAATTTCAGACATTTCAGTACAACAAGCCATCAAGTAGAAACAAAATACCAAATGAGTACCTTCAAAAATTACAATGATTAATTAAGGTAGTCAACATACTTTTTTCTACATTGTTCTTAGTAAGGTTATTTTTTGGTGATTACTTTCTGCTTATTCCCCTATCTTCAACCAAATGCCAGCTCTTCCAGACTTGATTTACTTACAACAGCTGCCCATGAACTTCCAGTGAATACTCAGGAGTTTATTAAAGATATGTAGAATTTCAGAGCTACAAAAGAACTTCAAACTTTTAATTTGACAAGGCCACAGATTCACATTTTTAAAAAATTATTATTATTATTTCTAGATTCCTTATTAAAACAAATTAAAAAAATTTCCAGTTCCAATGACACAAGTATGGTATTTTTCAGCAAAGAGATTTCATCTGGTGTTTAGGACTCAAACCATTACAATTCTGCAAAATGCAACAGGTTTTGACTAAATTAATGACTAGCTTGCCCATTCTTGCTTTCAATAATATTTCATAGAATTATGAAATTACTTTTATGTGGTTTCACATTGAACATATGCAAAGGGTAAATGTGATAAATCATTCAGTGGGTCACCGCTAGGACAATGGAAATAGAGGTAACTCCTGAAATATTAGTAGGTCCTTAGCCATAGACTGCACAGCTCTTAAAGAACACAGAAAGTTTCAGATAATATTCCTTATTCATTTTCCCTGACTGAATACATATGAATATTGAGATTTAAACTGGGCAAGTCATAAAAATTGCTGAGATAGCACTAACTCTGAAGTTCCCTTCCCTTCCCTTCCCTTCCCTTCCCTTCCCTTCCCTTCCCTTCCCTTCCCTTCCCTTCCCTTCCCTTCCCTTCCCTTCCCTTCCCTTCCCTTCCCTTCCCTTCCCTTCCCTTCCCTTCCCTTCCCTTCCCTTCCCTTCCCTTCCCTTCCCTTCCCTTCCCTTCCCTTCCCTTCCCTTCCCTTCCCTTCCCTTCCCTTCCCTTTTTTGTTTATTTTTATTTCTTTTCATTTTAATTCTTACCAGCCTTGCAGTGCCACTTGGCTGAGGTCTTGCAGGCTAAAGTCTTGTGCCTGAAATAAACTGTGCACACTCTTTGAGATTGTACTTAAAAGAACTGAAACTCCAAAGAACACCCAGGGCAACCACTTGCAGAACATACAATTTATAAGTTGTTCATAACAGCAAAAACTTTACCCTTTGGAGAGTATGAATTGGAGGAAATTAGAAAAAGATATATATATTTTTTAATAATCTTTATTACATTTGAATTATTTTTCTTTGGAAAATCCTTTCCCATGTAGGCTCATTTTCAAGAGCAATATAACAGTGATCTAAGCTGAAACTGATCGTTTTTCAGTTCATATTGCAAGAAATTATAGTTTTCAACACTACTACAAAAGCTATCATTTTATAGAATATGAAGGTATAGAGATGTATACTAAAATAAATAAAGTTGTGTTTGTTTTTATTTTATTTTATTTTATTTTTTAACTCTGTAAAATGTTATAATTTTAATACTTTCAAATGTGAACAGTAGTAATGCATAGCCCATGTGTATCCTAGATTGTGGATTATAAGAAACACCATGCTAGGAAAATATTTAGTTGTACACAGCTTTAACTGTATTTCACAGTGACTGTCTTATATAAATGTTTATGTCTTTGCATAAAACACTTGAGCTCCTCCTGATTTGTCACTGTAAATGAATTAGCTAATCATGTAAGTAATCTTCCCTGACCATTTATTTGGTCTCTCTCCTGTTCATATAGCCTTCTTTTTGATCTCTTGTTACCTTGTAATGGGCTTCTTTTCAGTTTTCTGTTCTATAAGGTTTCTCCCAGCTAATGAAGTTATTGAGTTATTTAGCTTCAACATTTAGTATAAGAATTATGATAATTAAACATTTAGGTGGTGTGGTAGCACATATTAAGATGGGATTTTCATAATTATCTAAATCAGTTGAACATCATAATTTTTGAGATTTCTTAGTGTAAGTGCTTTGGATTTTACAATATTAAATTTTACAATATTACAATTTTACAATAAAATAAACTCTCAAAAATAAAAAGCAAAGATTTTGTACATTATTGTCATTGTTAGCACTGATGCTGATTTAAAAACAAGGCAGCTATGTAATGTAAGCACAACTGACTGCCCATCTGTTTTCAGGACTTTCCTGGCATTCACCAATATTGTACTAATGAATTTGTACAAAACTGGGACAAAAAAAGGACAGTCTTTATCATACATTTACAGATGAGGGAGGGATCAAATAGTCATTTTGTTCATGGTCTCTCAGTGAGTCTGTGACAAAAGTTAACCACATATACTTATTTAGCAGAGCATTTCCTTAACAATAAGCTGATCTTAATCACTTTCCTAAAGAAGGAGACCTTTTAAAATTAACCTTCCTAAACAATTTTAAATTTAAGGCATTTCATGAGAATCATTAGCCAGAATTTTAGATCCACTGTTGGTCATCTATGAAGGAGACTTTTAAAGGAATCTCACAGTGACAGATTATAGGTGGTTCATTTCCTAGCACATAGCCAATTTTTTGCTATTGCACTCTTGGGTTTTCATTGGATTTGAAACCTTGAAAAACAGTCTAAAAAACAGATTGGCTAGAGAAAAAAAAAAATTAAAAAAAATAAAATAAAAACACTCAGCTGGAGGTACACACCTGGTGAGGACTTAATTAAAATCAATAGAGAATTAAATGAAGGAAAAGATTTTGGTAAAAAGAAAATCTTTCAGTCTGTTCAAAACAAGAAAGAAATGCAGTATTTCATAATGGTTTTTCCTCTCATGCTAGCTGTGATCCCTGAACCTAAGATGTTTTTTCAGAATTTTATGCCTTTCAGCTATAGCAGAACACTAAGTGATAGCTTTGTGTTTATGCAAGAGGATGAGGGTGAACTCCATATGGTCATACCATTCAGCCCTCAAGCTTGCTTTCTGTTTTTTAGCACCCTAATCTTGTGTCTAAACCATCACAGGTTAGGTTCATTTCCATAGTAGCTGTTTTTCTGGTTATTATTGATTGTGTATGTACTTGACATACACAGATCTGTACTAAACCTAAGCTAAACAGGTAAAACCTTCCACAATTACAGTGTTCTGGTGGGGAGCCCTAACAGTCCCTCACAATTAATTCTATGAGATTTAAAATCAACTTGCATGAAAGGAAATGTTTCTATCTCTCATATTCTTTGTTGTAACTGAGGTATTGTATTATTTTGCCCTGTAAAAGATGTCAGATGCTATGTTGAAAATGAACAAGAGAACTTAATTTCCCTACTGATATTCAAGGAGTCTATGAAAACAAGAAGCTCAGTGTTGCTCTGGTCATTCTGTGTTACAAGAAGCATCTGTTTATAGGCATGCTTGTGAAGAGCTTTGACAAAGAAGAACCTTTCCATGTTTAAGTTTGCTTTTCAATAGGTTGGTGAGATGAAAATATTTTTAAGAGATATAAAACTAGAAATATGCAGACTTGAAAAAAAATATCTTAGAAAACCTCATGAAATAAAAGTACCCATTTAGATCACTTATAAGGTTCGACAATATAGCCTGTTTTTGTTTGTTTGTTTGTTTGTTTCTTTTCTATGCATTTTTAGTAATTGCACAATCTTTCTTCCTTCCATATCAGTGACATATATAGTGACTTGCCCAGTCTTGTATAGGCTATGACAGTTTCTCTAAAACAAAAGGTGTGCATGAGAAGATGGAGGGGTATGATGGTTTACAGACACACATTGCTTGACACTACAAACAAGAAGAAGCGGGATGAGCAGACACAGTTGCCTTACTTGGTAAGTGTAAACACAGCATGAGTGTGATGAATATGCCACTTCATGAGCGCTTGCTCTGGCTGCACCACAGTGATACAGAAAGTCAGGACTGCCTTGAGCAATGACCTACTATCCCTGAGATCACACTTGTGGTGGTTTTACCATGGGGCCCATCCCCCAGGAGCAAACTGCTCCAGCATGGGTCCCCCACGGGTGGGTGGCAGCTGCCCCCAGACCCCTGCTCCTGCGTGGGCTCCTCTCCATGGGCTGCAGCTCCGGCCCAGGGCCTGCTCCTGCGGGGGCTCTCCATGGGCCGCAGCCTCCTCCAGGCCACATCTACCTGCTCCACCGCGGGCTCTTCCATGGGCTGCAGCGTGGAGATCTGCTCCATGTGGGACCCATGGGCTGCAGGTGGCCAGCCTACTCCACCACAGGCCGCAGGGGAACTGTTGCTCCGTGCCTGGAGCACCTCCTGCTCTCCTGCTGCACTGACCTGGGGGTCTGCAGGGCTGCTTCTTACTCCTCTCCCAGCTACTGCTGCACAGAAGGTTTTTCCCTTAAATCTGCTCTCCCAGAGACCCAACCAACACCACTGACTTCCCGCTCTACTCTGAGCTGGTGCAGCCTCACCTTGAGTACTGTGTGCAGTTCTGTGCTCCACAGTACAAAAAGGATGTGAAACTATTGGAGAGTGTCCAGAGAAGGGCTTCTAAAATGGTGAAGGGCCTAGAGGGGAAGACGTATGAGGGAGGTCACTTGGCTTGTTTAGTCTGGAAAAAGAGGAGCCTGAGGGGAGACCTCATTGTGGCCTACAGATTCCTCCTTGCACTGTGCACTTAGTCACATGGTCTGATTTTTTGGGTAGACCTGTGTGAAGCCAGGAGTTGGACTCTATGATCCTTGTTGGTCCCTTCCAACTCAGGATATTCTATGATTCCATGATTCTATCACCTGGCCAGCAGTGGGTTGCTTTGGAGCTGGCTGGAACTGGCTTTGATCTGATATGGGGCAGCTGCTGGGCTCTGTTCACAGAGGCCTCCCCTGAGGCTCCTCCTTGCCACATAAACTGAAGACAACACTTTGAGCTCAAGCTGCATGTAAGCAACCAGTGGTAACAGGTGAGAGCAAAGAGCACAAAAACACTGTGTGAAGCTTCTAAGCTAGCTATTTGGCCTAACACTGAAGTGTCAGAATTTTGTAGTGACAAACTGACATTTTAGCAGTCATTCATGGTAGGCAGGATACAGAGGTTATTCTCCATAATGTGAACTCCTGTTGCCTGCTTTTGCATCACAAACAAAAAAGAGGGGCTTCTATTAGGCATGTGCTGTAGGCTACAACACACTTCCCATTTAAATTGATGAGGCTGACCATCAGTGCAAAATTTGTGTGGAGGGAATCAATCAGGAGAATCATAGCAAATCATTTAGCAAAATAAAATTTCCCTTTAAAGTAGAGAGTAACAGTTCACTGAAGTGTAAGATTATATGACTCCACCTTGAATGTCATGATTTATTTTTAAAAGATTTTTAAAAGATTTTAAAAATATTTCAGTGGGAAGACGAGTGACCAGTATGCTAATGGAAGAGTTTATAGGAGTTCTAACTAAATATTTTCACTTATTTGTGATGAATTTGTAGACTGGGGAATTTTATTGCTCAACAAAAAGTTGTTAAGTAGGTCTGGGTGAAGAGACAGGAGAAGATCATGAGTCTCAGTGATGTGTAGGTACAGGGGACAGAACCGCAAGGAGCTTGTAAAACCATGCATCCTTTTGAACTGCCTCTCCTTTGCTGTTGTGTTAGCTAGTATGTCAGACCAGTAAGTCCTCCTTCAACTTCAATAGACTCAGGGAAGTCCTGTATTGACGTAATACAGGTGTGGGCCAAGAACATATTTGGAAGCAGTGCTTGCTTACTGAGAAATCTTATCTGCTGTTCTGATATCTGAAGTTAAGGTTCTCGGTTTACTTCATGCTTAGACTTACAGGTGGTTACATATAGTTAATAATTATAATAATAATAATAATTAATATAATCTTCAGCAGTCAGTCCATGGAATTAAGAGCCAGAAAATCACCCATGCCTACATTAGGCCTCCAAGTAATATGAAATGATTTTGTGAGTGTTTATGATTAAGTATTTATGAAGTGACACAAGGAAAGTCTGTTCCCTTTACTAAAAATGAATCACTCTAACAGACTAACACTATCTGGTCTAAGCATTCAATGCATGAGAAGATCATTTATAATAAAATCAAACACAGTCAATCAGATGAAGATGTGATTAAAAAAATATATAGATAAAGCATTGGCACTGTAGTGAAATACTTGAGATCGAAGACAAATTAAAGCATAGGTGCTATGGAGACATGCATATCCACGGGTCATGTACTGAGGTCAGAAACTCCGTTCTCATTCTTTAAATATATGTGAGCTTCTTTGTGTATACAGTGACACAAATCGCCCTTTATTTGACAAGAGATATAGTTTTCTTGGAATATTTGTCACTTGTTAATGCAAATAAAAGCTTAAAAAGATGAATCACATGGAGTTGATGTCAGCCAGAGTCTGCAAACAGATGAAAACGACAGAGATGAGAAAGGAATGTATCCCATTCCTTTTGATACTTATGTTTCCCCTAAACACTGCAGAATTCTGGAAATTTTATATGATTTTATACTGATTTTTACACTTTCAGTGCTCATAATTTTACAATAGGCAAGATAAATTAAGCTGACTTCATTTTATCTTATTTTTTAAATGTTACTGAAATAAATCATGATATTTTGTTTCCTAGGTTTTTATTTTAATCTTCTGAAAGGGACAATCATTTCTTCCATACAAAGTGGAAAGTCATTCGTGTTCCTACATATTCTGCCAATATGCCAATTCCAACAATACTTCCCATATGTCTGAAGGAAAGGTCTTAAACAGTTGCAAGGCAGATTTAGTCCCTAGCTACCACAAGGCAGATTTAGTCCCCAGGCTGTTATCTGCTGTCCTTGTCATGAGATGTTGTCAGTGGAGGAGTTTGGCTCTTCCTTATTCATCCCTCTCCAGCATGTTCCCTGGCTTTGTGTAGGTTACCTAAACTCTCCACCCAGGTAAAACCCAGTGAGGGAAGGTGGAAATGACCATGGTGGCTGGGAGGACTGCTTCATTTCTCTGCTATTCGAGTCTTGGCTGGCTTTCTCTAGGTGTACAGGATGCCATAGGTGCAAGACAAAGCTCCAAACTGGAGGCCAGTGACCCCAGTCTCAGGTCATTGTCTGCATGCACCAGATTTCTGGCTGTTGTCCCTAGGTTTCATATATACCATCCATATGTCTTATGACATGAGTACTTCTGACATATGTCATTCCTAATGTATTCATTTTACCACATCACTGCATCTTGTTGTCTGTTCTATCCTCCTGAATTTTAGCATATATTACAAGGGAAGATGCAGCCAGAAATGTATTTTCCTTGTTTCTGTAAATACTCCACAACACATGGAAGACAGCTATCTTATAGCGGGAACCTCTACCTGTTTCTGGTGAGGCTGTAATTGTATAAAGGAGTGGTCTGTTCTGCAGTTGAGTTTTATTTATTTATTTATCTATTTATTTATTATTATTATTTTTATGGCAGTGTGTCAGGAGTAGTATGAGACTGACACTAAAAGAACACCACACCAAAGTAAGCATTCCAAAGTGTCAGAGACAAATAAGTTTTCTTCAGGCATTTCCTGGCACTACTGCCACACAATTCACAAATTATTTGGGAAGTGCAGCCACAGGCTAGGCTAAGGCCAGAAGGAACTCAGCTGCTTTTTAGGGACAAATAATATTACTGACTTGCTTGAGATAACTAGAAAACAACATGGATATAGTTATATGAAAAGATTTATTTATTTTTAATCTTTCTCTCTCAGATAAAGAGTTGCCAACAGATTTTCAATAATATTAATCTTACCATTGGAGACTACTGTGCATAGAGATATTTCCTGGATACTCTTATTTCTTATTGTCCTTAGAATTTAAGTGCAGCTGTTTTGTAAGAGGTTGCTAGTGACTTGAGATTAGCTATATAGGAACTTTTTAGAAGCACTTAAGCAATTAACTTCCACTGAAATCAGTGATATTGATATTTTGCTTCAGTGTTAGTATGCAGGCTGGTGATAATAGTGTTTTATAAATATCAAATGGATAGCAAGATATCATAGGAAACTTTATAAAAATCATCACCATGTAATAAAAAATTTGGTTTGGAGTGCAATGCTCATTACTGAGCCATAGAAACAATTTTATATTTTTGTGCAAAGAGAGTTTGATATAGAAACTTCTAGGAGAAAATATTTCCACTGGACTTGCAATGTCATTAACCTGTCTAGTGAAAAAGTCTAGTGAACTGAACTGTTGAAATCTTCTTGCACTTTAGCTTAAAGATTTTGGACTTGAGATTGCACAGTTGATGAAGACAGAATAGCATATCACCAGGCCAAAGAATACAATTCAAACAAGGAAGATGCTGCTGCATCTTTCTCCAAGTGACAGCTCTAGAGATTACAACAGAAAATAAGTTTCTTTGTAAAACTTTCTGAAACTCCAAATAGTTATTGAAATCTTAACCATAGGATCATACTAAGAGGTAATTTAAAAGACTCTTGAATTTTAAAAAAGTGGCATGAGGTTTGCTTGCTTTCTGTAACTACAAAACTGCTGCCTACAAAACCATGTCTAGGTGAGAAATCTGGGCACCCAAACATAAAAAAAATTAAGGAAAACAAGATATATATATATATATATGTATATGTATATATATATATATATATATATGTTTTTTTTCTTAAAGTAAGAAAACCTGCTGAAGGAATCTGGCAAATGTATACAGAAGGGAATATATGAAGAAACTATTTGTGTGCAGTGTAATTTAGACAATGAGAAGGCAGGTGGTAATACAGCTGCATTTACATTATTTGAAAGACTTAACTTCTTATTTCCATGTGTAACTAAAAAAAAAAAAAAAAAAAAAAAAGGAGATTTGAAGAGATTTCTGACTGCCCTGCATGGTACTTATTGCAGCTCCTGTAGGAAGCACATACTCAAACCTTTTCTGATGTTCTGGACAAAGTCAACAGCTTCACAGTGTGCTGTAGCTCAAAATCTTGTTTAGCAAAAAAATAAAAAATAAAAAAAAAATTATAGACTGGCATTAAAGATAAAAACAGGAGTCCTAAAACCTGAGATGGAGACACTCTGAAATACTCTGCAAATCCCCAGGCTATTGTTCACCCAGTGATCAACATGGAAACCTCACAATATATTAAGAAACAAGTGCTTTAAGAAAATTATGCTCTCTTGGATGTCTGAGTTCAAATCGATCTGAAGAGGCTTCTTTCCTGCCTTTCTCATTGGAAACTGAAACACTGCTTTCAGCTGGTGGCCGTTCTCATGAAAAAAAAAAAAAAAAGTGCTATAACAGTGCTGTGCTTCTGCTTAAATGTGGATAAGATGTTTTCTTAGTCTCCAGTCATACTTCACTAACTCCAAAAAGCACTATGCGAGTACAGTGTTACAATAGTGCTTTCTGTCCTATAGTCATCCATATACCAGGATGCCTTTTTCTTATTTACAGGCTATGTAGAGTAAAAATTAGAAAGCTGAAGTGAAAACAGGAGTAAAAGAATTCTCCAGAAAAAAAGGATTTGACTGGACAGATACATTTATGAAAATTTCAAATGCTATAAAGAACGTCCTTGTAATGCTTTATGTCAAAACCCTTACACTAAAATGAACACTGACCAATATATACCTCAGTGAAACATGGCAGTGGCTTTTTGAATAAAAAAGTAACAATTCCTACATAGATCTTTATTAAAAGACATGGAAAAAAGGGCCTCTTTGAGACTAAATCCCACCACAGATGTAAAAACAAACATATATCTGGGTATTCATAAAGTATACTTTATGAAAAACTGATTTTGTTTAATACACCACAATAAAAAAATCATTGCCTAGTGTAAAAAAGATAATTGGAAATGACAGTGGTGTGTTTCTTTTTTTATGGAGGGGCTTGCTCCTGCAGAATTTTGCATGAAGCTCTTAGTAACCATTAAATCAGAAATGGAATCAGTCAGCCTCTCTTCTATCCCTGAGACAAGTCTTATCATATTTATCAAAAGCTGGAGTTGGATAAGTGATTGAATATATGAATGAAATTTGCATTCATACAGCAACTTTCATCTTCACAGGACAGCAAGAAAGTTAGAAAGTGAAAAAATAAGTAAAATAAAAATCCCCTTTCAGATTAAAAATAGCATCTTTTCTAAGTGTGATGACTGTTATTTATTATTTATTATTCCAGAAAGTGGAAGAGAAGAACTCAGCTGAGAGAATCTGACTCAGAGAACATCTGATTAAAAAGTGGGGTTTGTTGTTTCTTATTCTGGAATGAAAAACACTCTGTTAGCTGTGAAGTAACTGTCTGTACTGCCAGCTAGTTTATATAGCCAATACAAGTGGGACATTTCCTCAGGTGACCTTTGACCAGCTGTGGTTGTTACTCATCTCCCTTTGAAATTCATTTATTTTTCATAAGTTATGAAAAGAAGAGCAAGTTTCAGAAAGCTTGGTTGTAGGAGCTAGTGCAGACCCCTGTGAAGAGATTCATAGATTTGGGGTTCAAATGGTCTGTTTAATGAGTATGCTGGAAAGGTTTTCATAAGCTACTTCAGACTGATCTGAAGCTGGCTTCAGAAAGAGCACAGCTCTGGGAACAGACATGGGGTTGCCCTCTGGTCTGGGCTCTGTCTGCTGGGCACATCACAAAACTCCTGGAAGGAAGCAGATGGGAAGCTTCAGAGAAGTTATCGAATCTGCCAAACATAGCCTTTTTCTTTGCTAAAGTTTGTTCAAAAGCAACCCTGTCCAAATGCTTCTCCAAAGTATGAAGTATGGAGGTTTATATCCCAGCATTAGAAAACAGTTGGCATAGACAACTTTCTAAAGGTACTCAGTCTGTGCAATGGTTAGATGTCCAAAAAATCTAATCCACCCACAGGTTCAATGAGAAAGAAATTATATAAGAGAGCAAATAAGGGTTATTTGGATGAATTACGTTGACAAACATAAATAAAAACAGTTCACCACTGGATACAACTCATGCCCTTTCTTTGAATGAAGAATTCACTTGCAGAGTGGAATTAATAATAGAGAATTTTTTAAAAGGCCCAAGAAATTATAAAAATAAAGGAAATATTAACAATGAGTACAGCAAAGCAACTGGCAATTGTTAAGAGATGTCACTGGGAAAAGATACAGCTATATGCACTAGTATGTATGAGGAACACCTAAAGTAGCAGCCTTGGAAAACACAGACATCTAAAAAAATACATGTTTATTTTCTCTATTTGAAACTCTCTTCTCTTCTGGAAAGCAGCAGAATGATATCTTTAGCAGTAAAGGTGATATACATGTATTGATATTTTACTGCATTACTTATATACCAGCACATCAATAACTAGTATTTAGTATTTAGTACTTATTTAGTATTCCTTATTTTGTATTCATGCTTATCTATATTCCCTAGGAACATCATTAAATTTTTCTCCTTCAGGATATTGTAACCAGAAATGTCTCAGGATCACCTGAAAATAGTTACTTAAGATCAAATAGCTCTCTTATTTTCTGATAGTACTAATAGGCCTTAATTTTCCTGGCCAGGCACACATCTGCTCATGAATAGACAGTCTCCATTGAAGCCCCGGATCCTTGTCTCAGGTTTTAGGTGTGCCTTTTTTTGGTTCTATCCCTTGAATGGACCCTTTAGACCTGTGCGTATGTTTTGGACCTAAATTGCAGCTCCATCTGCTGTTGCTTCCTGACTGAATGGACCTTGGACCAGATTCAGCCCTTACTGGGCTGCTGGGGCTGCTAAAGGAGCTTGTTCCCAGCACTGGCTCTGTCTACTGTACTTTGGGAGATGCTTGTGGCTGGGGACATGGCCTGTGCTGGGGTCACCTCAGCTCTCAGCTTGTCTGCCCCTGGGAGCAGCAGACCCTTGCTGTGCCCTGGCACTTCTCCTGGAATAGGACTTGAATATTTCTACTGCAATCAATACACTGAGTCTTTGGTTTCCATGGGTATAAACCAACAGGGTGTTAACTGGATTTACTGTGGCAGAGGGAATTTTTCAATAAAGAGTTAGCTAAACTTCAGAATAGCTATTGTGCCTGAGCAGAATTTAATCTGTACATCCTGCTGTTCTTCAGGTGATGTATTTGAATTCCTGAACAGTGTTGATTCATTTAAAGAATATGGTATGAACACTGTCATAATTGAAGGATGTAGAATAGCTCAAAGCATTGACCAATAATGCAGTATTCTACTGTAAGTTGGTAATTCAGAAGAAGGCATTTCTTGTAACCCTTGAAGTAGTATTTATACCTATATAACTTCTTTATCTATTCTACTAATTTAAAATACAAAAGAAAATATTATCAAACCCATGCCACTGGACAACTGTAAGCTTCTTAAAAATAAAGTAAAATAAAGTTTTCTTTAACACAGCTATAAACTATGTAAGCCTAGACCCTGGTAAAGCAAATAAATTTCATCCCTACACTTGGGAGCATAAGATTTAGATATGAGTTTGCAAACTGCAAATCATTAATGTTTCTTTAAAAGCAATCTTGTTAAAAATATTAAAGGACTATCAGAAAAAGGAGAAGAGTAGAAGGGCCTGATGACTTGTACTATGACTTTGTCCCAGTGGCTGTTGCAGTAGTTGTTTAACTGACCCAGCAAATTTTAAAGAATATTCACTGCAGACATATTTTAGCAAAACAAATAATTCTGTAACTGAAAAACATTAGTTCTTCAGTGTTGCTGATATAAGTGGATGATGCAAAGACAGGTTCAAAGAATTTGAACATAGTCAGTGTTGCTGATATAAGTGGATGATGCAAAGACAGGTTCAAAGAATTTGGGCCTATGTCTGATTGGACAGCTCAACATCCTTGAAATTCAGGAAGCATTCTAATGTGCCTTAAGTAAAACTGTCTGGGATACTCAAGACTTGAGTCCCAGAGCCTGGATTTTTCCCTTTTTGAAAAATGGGTCTAGTGTTGAAAGCTTGAGACTTGGTGCTCATTATGTGCAGCAATGAAAGCCAGAAAAGGATGCTCACACAGAAGCTTCTGCATATTGTGTTCATGTAGAAGTCAGTTCTGTCTGTAAATCAGTAACTTCATCAGATCTCCATTCATGTATCCTTCCTATGTGTATAAGAAGCTTAGTCTCCTTCAGCCATGGAGGATTTTCACAGCTCTGATGATTCTGTTCAATTGACTTATCTCTAGCTTTACAACTATGTTCTTCAATTGTATCTATTCCAGGTAGAACCTGAAAAAAAATGTTCACTTCCAAAATCTCTCACTTTATGGACTCTCAATATTTTTTCTTTTCTTTTCTTTTCTTTTCTTTTCTTTTCTTTTCTTTTCTTTTCTTTTCTTTTCTTTTCTTTTCTTTTCTTTTCTTTTCTTTTCTTTTCTTTTCTTTTCTTTTCTTTTCTTTTCTTTTCTTTTCTTTTCTTTTCTTCTCTTCTCTTCTCTTCTCTTCTCTTCTCTTCTCTTCTCTTCTCTTCTCTTCTCTTCTCTTCTCTTCTCTTCTCTTCTCTTCTCTTCTCTTCTCTTCTCTTCTCTTCTCTTCTCTTCTCTTCTCTTCTCTTCTCTTCTCTTCTCTTCTCTTCTCTTCTCTTCTCTTCTCTTCTCTTCTCTTCTCTTTCTATTTTATTACAAGGCCTCCGGAGAAACTTTAGGCTTTCTACTAAACTTTACTGGATGTTAATAAACACTTCTTCCATGCCTTAGACTTCTGTGACTTTGTCAAATCCCTTTCTTTACCTGTTTATAATTTTGACATCCAAAACCACAGGGGACCATTTTTTTATGCCCCCAGAACCCTTTCATTTCATAAATGAAGAACTTGTTCAATCTCATTTTAAAGAGAAGCCATTCTACTTCTCTGATTCTCCTTATTGAGCTTTTCTGTACTTTTTTCCACAATAGCTTTCTCAAACTGAGATAACCAGAACTGTCAGCAATATTCAGCTACAGTTTTAGTCCTATTTCATATATTTCACAACTATTGTCTCATTTAGCTAGTGTGAGAATTTTTAATTGAAAAGTTTCTCTCTGAGGAGTAATTGTTCCATTAACAACTCATTTATATCAACTCTCAGCACACAGAGGCATTGATATTAACAAGACAAAGCCATGGATAGCCATATTATAAGTGAAAATTAAGTGAACTGAAACCTCTGGAAGGACTTATACTGGTGTTTAGGTTTTACTTTCATACAGAACAGATGTGCAGTGGGATTCTGCAGTAGTATTAGCAATCCTTCTTTCCAGTGTTGCCTATGAACCACAGAACTACCTACTTGATATTGGTCTGACGTGACTGATTATGGTGTTCTCTTACGGAGTAGACGAGAGAACTGATCAGAACTCAAAATAAATATTTTTTTGTGATAATAAATTTTCATTTATTTTTCTTAGCTAACTACTTCACATAAGCCTATGCTGTTTTGACAAAGAAAGTAATAATTAAGTTAGAGCAAAAGCTAAAGAAATATATATATATATATCATATAAGTCAATATAATAAGTCAATAATCTAAGACAATAATCTAATAAAGTAGTATACAGGACAAATAAAAGCTAAATTGATTTTTAAATGTTTGCAGCACTTTGGTGCAACAAATATTTTTAATTTAAAATGCAAGTACCATCTACCACTGTACTTTTCTGAGAGAATAACGAAGCCTAATGGCTAAGGGAAAGCACAAGAGATATAGAAAGTAATACTATGTAGGCATAACACAACACTGAAAAATACTTCTGACTTGAATGTATAGCAGGATGTAAGCAGTTTAAAAGAATGAATGGACTGTAAGAATGTGAGGATTTAGATCTTTCAAGCTGGCCTTATGTTGTGAGTTAACCCCACTAGGCAGCTGAGCATGACCCAGCTGCTCACTCACACCCCTTCAGTGGGATGGAGGAAAGAATCAGAAGGGTAAAAATGTGAGAATTTATGGGACGAGATAAAGACAGTTTCCTAGGAAGGCAAAGCTATGTCTGGAAGCAAAGCAAAGCAAAACAAAGAATTATTTCACTACTGCCCATCAACAGGCAGGTAGATGTTCAGCCACTTCCAGAAAAGCAGGGTCCTTCACACATACAGGTTACTTGGGAAGACAAACACCAAATGTCCCCCTCTTCCTCCTTTATTCCCCCAGTTTTATTTCTGAGCATGACATCATATGGTATGGGATATCCCTCTGGTCAGCCTGGGTCAGCTCTCCTGGCTGAGTCTGCTCTTAGCTTCTGGTGTACCCCCAGCCTCCTCACTGGCAGGGCAGCATGAGAAGCAGAAGAGTCCCTGACAGTGTAAACACTACTCAGTGACAACTAGAACATTAATGTGTTATCAACACTGATTCTCATCACAAATACAAGAAGTAGCACCATACCAGCTACTGTGAAGACAATTAACTCTAACCCAGCCAAAAACTAGTTCACCTATTTTTTATATGTGAGCATGACATCAAATTGGGGAGTTCCCATCTGGCAGGATTTAGGAAATTTGCCAACAGGCAAAGTGTGGAGTTCAATGGGAAATTAAGCCACGTCTAGACCTGTTTACAGTGGAGTTTCTACTGAGTATCTTTGTACCAACTACCAAGTATTTTGTACCAACTACTTCTGGATGGCATGGGAGACTTGACATCTTGTTTCAGGTTAACAGACACTTGCTTACAGAATTGACTGAACCACTGAACCTGGAATTATCTAGTAAAATAACTTGGAAAGCAAATATGTACATTTTCATTAGACTAAGTGTTAATGAAACAAATGAAAAGATCATAGTTGAAAGAACAAGGTGAGATGTGGAAATGTGAAGACATGGCATCCAATGACATTCTTGACTGCTGCATATATTCTTGTTTCATGATATACATTCCCATGTTATCCACTCGTGACAGAAATATAGTATTTCCTTTTTAAAGCTCTTGCCAAATATAGCTGAACAAATCACCATATACTGAAATAGAAAAGTTCACTACATTTATCTGTATGTTTTTTTTTTTAATTCATTTTATAATGTGAATTGTAATCGTTTCATTCTTTGAATCAATCAATGACCTTAACTGAGTTAATGTAATGTTGCAACATGCAACAGACAGCTACTGTACAAGAGAAAACATTTTACAGTATGCTGTAAATTTAACTGCTCTGTGAAAATAAGATACCCAGATCTTTAGTTAGAGAAGACTAGCTCATGGTTCTGTTAAAAAGACTAGATAATGGGTAAAAACATAAAATTACCCTATATCCCACATATAAAAATTAAATACATAAAACTTAAATAGACATAAACTGAATTCATGAAGCAGCATTATAGTATACTCCCAATGAACAATGCAGTATATTCTGAGAACAAACTAGTTTATTACTGTGTGACATTTAATTTGTAATGCCAATGAATGAGTGTTATGCTGACAGCAACACTGTTGATCATAAACCTCTAAAAAGTTTCCAAAGCATCCCAGAATCCAGGAAGTGGATCATGTCTATGATTGTGGAAGTAATTTTATCTCAATTTCTGGCATGTCTGGAAAACTTGCTAATTGTGTATGAACTTGTTTCAGTTTGAAACTATTGTTTTGTTTGCTCATATTAGTGCTTTATTAGGGTTACAGAGAGATCAAATCCTTTTAAAATGGGGAGAATGATGAAACTTTCATGTTTACGCAGATAGGGCCAAATACGTTACAGAAGGTATACTTTGCAGAAGCAGAGGTAATCAAGGTAGACCTAACTTTGAAGATGGTCATTCTCTGGAAGGGTGGTTGGAGTGGTTTACCTCCAGAGGTTCCTTCCACACTAGGATATCCTGAGACTGGATGTGTCATTTCTCATTGTCAGGAGGCACTGCTTAGGCCCTGTGGGTAATGTTACATGAGAACGGAAAAGGAAAATTCCAATCCAAAGAAATGGCTTGGTACGATGATAAAATATATGTAAGTGACTCTGTAACTGAGACAGAAATACAGCAAGTTGAAAAAGGATTTTTTTTTTTCATTCAGCTTCTGTCATTCCAGGACAGGCTGGATGGCCATCAGAGAAATTGCCTTGTAAATGCTCAATGAGTTCTTGATTGTGTTGATTATGTTACCAGTCCGTAAGATCAAGGATGATGGACTGTATCCTTACATGACCAGAAGATCTGGTTTGATCAATGTTTCATAATCCTAGATACAGTGGACAGGCCGAAGATGATATCTGAAGTTCAGATTGTCCATTAATCTCCACGTTAAAATGTGGTTTTCACATGCTTGAACTCTACAGTTGTGATCTTTCTTTTTCTTTCTTTCTTTCTTTCTTTCTTTCTTTCTTTCTTTCTTTCTTTCTTTCTTTCTTTCTTTCTTTCTTTCTTCCTTCCTTCCTTCCTTCCTTCCTTCCTTCCTTCCTTCCTTCCTTCCTTCCTTCCTTCCTTCCTTCCTTCCTTCCTTCCTTCCTTCCTTCCTTCCTTCCTCTCTTTCTCTCTTTCTCTCTTTCTCTCTTTCTCTCTTTCTCTCTTTCTCTCTTTCTCTCTCTCTTCTTTCACTCTCTCTTTCTCTTTCTCTCACTTTCTTCCCCTCTCCCTCTCCCTCTCCCTCTCCCTCTCCCTCTCCCTCTCCCTCTCCCTCTCCCTCTCCCTCTCCCTCTCCCTCTCCCTCTCCCTCTCCCTCTCCCTCTCTCTTCCTCTTCCCCTTCCTTCCTTCCTTCCTTCCTTCCTTCCTTCCTTCCTTCCTTCCTTCCTTCCTTCCTTCCTTCCTTCCTTCCTTCCTTCCTTCCTTCCTTCCTTCCTTCCTTCCTTCCTTTCTCTCTTCCTTTCTCTCTTCCTTTCTCTCTTCCTTTCTCTCTTCCTCTCTTCCTCTCTTCCTCTCTTCCTTTCTTTCTTTCTTTTTCTTTCTTTCTTTCTTTCTTTCTTTCTTTCTTTCTTTCTTTCTTTCTTTCTTTCTTTCTTTCTTTCTTTCTTTCTTTCTTTCTTTCTTTCTTTCTTTCTTTCTTTCTTTCTTTTTCTTCCTTCCTTCCTTCCTTCCTTCCTTCCTTCCTTCCTTCCTTCCTTCCTTCCTTCCTTCCTTCCTTCCTTCCTTCCTTCCTTTCTTCCTTTCTTTCTTTTTCTTTCTCACTCTCTCTTTCTCTTTCACTTTCTTCCCCTCTTCCTCTTCCTTCCTTCCTTCCTTCCTTCCTTCCTTCCTTCCTTCCTTCCTTCCTTCCTTCCTTCCGTGAACTTCTGCCTTGTCTGATGCAAAAGATGGAAGGATGGTTGTCAGTGAGACAGAGTGTTGTCAGATATGTCTTAGTTTTGACATCGTAATACTGTCCTAAAAACTGGTTTCCATGTTTGCTTCTGCCATGCAAATTGGATAGTGATAATGAACAAGTAATATAAATGACAGTATTGATTGGTAGTCTTGACAAGTCATTATTATATTGCTAATTTGCAGGGTATCTTGAAGTTTACAGATATAGTCAGTGAGATCAGTAATTGGAGCATATAAAATTAAATCTTAAATGACTGAAAAACTGGTCCTGGAGCACCTCAAATTAGTCATTCTAAGTTAATGTGCACTTGTGATATTAATGTCACTTTAATGTAGTCCCCCCTCTGGAGAATGGGAACACTGTTACACAATAATCATATTCCATAAAGGTTAAATTCATTTTTGAAGCACACAAATGCTGCATGGGCAATGCAATGCAATGCAAAAAAATAAAATAAAATAAAAATAAAAATAAAAATAGCACAATATATACACAGACAACTGTAGGAAATGAAAGCATGAAGTTGAAGTGCATGAGTTTGAAGTCTCTTAATATTTTTTTTAACTGAATTTTATTGCTTGTAATAAAAGCATACTTTAACAGAAAGATCAAGAAATTGTTGGTGGATTGAGGTGCAGGTATATTACTAACTGCAGATATATTACTTTTGGCCATAGTAAAACAAATGATGAAGTTACAAATTTATCACAAAGATCATATTTGCAATATTCTAAGGACTACTTAATAAATAAATGTTCATTTTTAGATAAATCTTCACTGATTCATGCCCAAAACTGAGGTGGAGTGTACAGTAGAATATACATTTACAACCATTTGCAGTTAGCTACACTGTGATATGGAATGGTAGACATGGGATATAGCTATAGATCAGCCTTAGGTACTCCTGAGTGAAAGCACTAGGCAAAATAAGAAAGCTTGAGCAGAAATTTAAATTTTAATATGTTTCCTCTTAAATCTTATAGACAATTTTTATTTATTTATTTATTTTTCCGGCATGACTGTCTACAATTTAGGACCTGGTATTCATTCAAAGACTCTGGTCATCTTTGGTATCTGTAGGTAAAACAGTATTTTCTTGACCAATGCACCTAAATTTCAGAACCTATATTTAAACTGATCTTTTGGTTTGCATATTGAGTTTTTACCACCTGAAGTTCCTGACCTGTCTCAACAACTGTCAAAAAATAAAATAAAATAATAAAATAGGTTCAAGCTGGCACTTTAAAAAATATATGAAAGTGACGTTTATACACAAAATTCATTGCAACTGTAATTATTTTTATATATATATATATATTTATTTTACTTCTTCCTTCATTCTTTTTCCACTTAGATCCTTTTCTAAGCTTGCAGGCAAACCATTGAAGCAAGTCTTTCCAATGAAGTCTGCTGAATTGCTATTGCAAATTTCATTGCTGTTGATGAAACACTGAAATCCTTTTGTTGAACACATTACTACTCAGACTGCTAGAACACAGACTTTATATTTCTCTTGTGGCCAGTATGGAAGAGATAGCAATTCTTTTTTTAATTAGCTGATAAATTCAGGTAGGAAGTGTGACTGTTCTTTTTGATAAGCACAAACTGTCATTTCTGATTTGGAAATTATAAAATATAGAATATTCAAAAAAAAATAGAGAGAGAGAGAATGGGAAGTGAGATTAAAAAAAAATAAAGATTTTAGTGTTATTCATGGCTGCACCAATGGGCTGAGTTCAACTGCATGAAGTTCAACAAGGCCAAGTGCCGGGTCCTGCACCTGGGGCGCAATAACCCCAAGCAGAGCTACAGGCTAGGAGAGGAATGGTTGGAGAGCTGCCAGGCAGAGAAGGACCTGGGAGTGATGGTGGATAGTTGGCTGAATATGAGCCATCAGTGTGCTCAGGTGGCCAAGAAGGCCAACAGCATCCTGGTTTGTATCAGGAACAGTGTGACCAGCAGGGCTAGGGAGGTGATCGTCCCCCTGTACTCAGCTCTGGTGAGGCCGCACCTCGAGTAGTGTGTTCAGTTTCGGGCCCCTCACTACAAGAAGGACATCGAGGTGATTGAGCGGGTGCAGAGAAGGGCGACGAAGCTGGTGAGGGGCCTGGAGAACAAGTCCTGTGAGGAGCGGCTAAGGGAGCTGGGCTTGTTCAGCCTGGAGAAGAGGAGGCTCAGGGGCGACCTTATCGCTCTCTATAGGTACCTCAAGGGAGACTGTAGCGAGGTGGGGGTTGGTTTGTTCTCCCACGTGCCTGGTGACAGGATGAGGGGGAATGGGCTTAAGTTGAGCCAGGGGAGTTTTAGGTTAGATGTTAGGAAGAACTTCTTCACTGAAAGGGTTGTGAGGCATTGGAACAGGCTGCCCAGGGAAGTGGTGGAGTCACCATCCCTGGAAGACTTTAAAAGACATTTAGATGTAGAGCTTAGTGATATGGTTTAGTGGGTACTGCTAGCGTTAGGTCGGAGGTTGGACTCGATGATCTTGAGGTCTCTTCCAACATAGAAATTCTGTGATTCTGTGATTCTGTGAATAATTAGTAAGAGATTACTGATTATTATTGAAATCAGTAGCCAGAAATTAAGGTAATAACATAAGTTTATTTAATGTTGTTTTCTTTCTCAGCCTTCAAACTGCTTGTTACACAGCTTCAGTAAAGAAACCTACGTCTGCTCAAATATCACTTACAAGAGCATTCCTCAAGAAATGCGTAAGGAATATCTGCACACTTCATTATTTATATAATCCTGTATGCAGTGATGTCATTCATGCATTTTACTGGCTTCCATGGACTTTTATTATTTTCCTCAAATTGATAAAAACAGAAATAAAAATAGATAATCATCTACTGATACCTTGAATGGGATTCAGATTTTTAAAGTGTTTTTTTTTTTTTTTTTTTTTTTTTTTTTTTTTAATGGCCATTTTGATTTGATGACTTAAATTAACTTCCCTCACCTGCAACCATTCTCCGGAGTACTACAAATCTTCTGGAGTTCCTTCCTTTGGTCACATCTGCCACCTGATATCTTTATCCCAGGGCTGTCACAGCTCATTGCAAGAGCAACTGTTAAATATTTACCAATGACATTTAAAAAGCTATGAATGTTTCCAGCTTTACTGTGAAAAAAAAAAATAATATAAAAAATCACCAAAACTCCATGGTTTTGTAGCTTAAAAATAGTTCTGGGACACAGAAGTGACTTATAAACTCTTACTGTGTAGCAGAGAAATAATGTGTCAAAATGCCAAGGAAATTGGACACATAATAATCAACAGCAAGTAGGCTACTAGGTAAAATTAGTTAATTAAAGGACTTCATTAAAATGCAGTTGTCTGTGACAGTCATAGAAAATCACAGTGATATCTGTGCATAGAAAACACAATTTGGGTCTGAAAGCTTGCAGAAGTATATAATGATATGGGACATGCCCTCTAAGAGATGATGTCAGCGCCGTAATCTACATAATCTAATCCCTCATATAGAAATTATTTATATTTTTCATCTTTTTTTTTTTTTTTTTTTCCCTCTTTCAAGACTTCAGCCTTGGGCAACTATCTTATTTAGGTCCTGCTGTCTCTACTCATTTTGACAGAAAAAGATGTAGACTTGAGTATACCAACTATAAACTTTTTTGTTGCAATTTACACATTGCCTTAAGCATGCATTTGTGAAGGCTTCTGGCAAGACTAAAAGTTAGTAAATTATACTTTAGTTCAAATAGAAATGATAAAGCATATTTACTTTTGCAAAGGTTTTGGTGAATCCTGAGTTTTACTTTCAATTTCAGGTACATAGGATTAATTTTAAAATCAATTTAGGAGTATACTTTAGAAAGATCCTAGAATCTTCATAGAATCATAGAATGGCTTGGGTTGAAAGGGACTTTAAAGACCATCCAGTCCCAACCCTCCTGCCATAGGCAGGGATGCCACCCACTTGATCAAGATGTGGTAGGTCATCCAACCTGCCCCCTCCAGGGATGGGGCATCCACAACCTCTCTAGGAAACCTGTTCCAGTGCCTCAGCACCCTCTGAGTGAGGAATTTCCTCCTAACATCTAATCTCTCTCCTCTTTCAGTTTAAAATCATTCCCCCTTGTCCTATCATTATCTGTCCAATTAAAAAGTCACACTCTGTCTTTTATATAAGCCCCCTTTAAGTACTGAAAAGCTTCAGTGAGATCTCCTGAGATTCTTCTCTTCTTCAGCCTGAAGATTCTTCTCTTCTTCAGCCTGAAGAAGAGAAGAATCTTCCCCAGCTCTCTCAGTCTTTCTGTACAGAATAGATGCTCCAGCCCTCTGATCATCTTTGTGGCTCTCCTCTGGACCTGCTCTAACTTGTCCATGTCCTTGTGCTGGGGACCCCAAGCCTGGATGCAGCACTCCAAGTGAGGCCTCACAAGGGCAGAACAGAAGGGGACAATCACCTCCCTCCACCTGCTGGCCACTTTGTTCATGCATGCAGGTTCACACAGCTGGCCTTCTGGACTTTAAGTGAGCACTTCTGACTCATGTAGAGGATATTTTCATCTACCAGAACCCTCAAGTCCTTGGTAGGGCTGCTCTCAATGAGTTCCCCTCCCAGTCTGTACCCACGTTTGAGACTGTCCCGACCCAGGTTCAGCACCTTTCACTTGGACTTGTTGAACCTCATTATGTTCACCTGTGCCCACTTATCTAGCTTTTCCAACTCCCTTTGGATGGCATCTCTTCCTTCTGGTGTATCAATTGCACCACTTGAATGATATCGAGCTTTGCATAAAAAATTTAACTTTCAACAACAAATCAAAATTTTAAAACTGTATTTTATTTATCTTCGTTTTCTTCCCAACACAACAAATACGTCTACTAAACAGGTCCTATCAATAAATCATAATTGTTTGCTGGAAAAAACATATGCAACATAAACATAAAAACCCACAAACAACAAAACCAACAAAACCCAAAACCCAACCAAACCAAAAATGTTTTGATTGAGAGAACTTAGTTCAGTTTTATCCAAGGCTGGAGCTTGTGATGTCCACAGTAAGACAGCCACTGAGTAGACACTTTCTTATGTCACTTAAGATAATTATTCTTTTGGTCTGGAATTCTCATCAAGTACAACAATGTGCTCACATCTACCAGCCATAAAAAAAAGGGCCATAAAATTGTCCTAGGCTGAGATAATAATTGCCTGCTCTTTGAAGAATTACTAGTCTGTTAGATTTTATTTTGAAGTCATAGTTTAATGTAAAACAAAATTCAACTATCACAGTTGGAAAGTTAGTGTAGAAATTTAAACTAAAGAATAAAGAATATGTAAGTTTTTTGTTGTCGTTTCTGTTTTTTTTTTTTTTTTTTTTTCATTTGTTTGTTTTTGTTTGTTGTTTGTTTTTTCTTCAGGAGGTAATCTGAGGCAAAACAGAAAAGTTTACAAACAAAAGTCCTTCACATATGAATATTTTTGGAAGACATGATTTAACAGATTATTAGTTTAAGTCGTCAAATTTCAACTTTTCACATATAGATGTATAAATCTATATTTATTTGTATTGATTAGACATACCAAATAACTTTAATAAATATGATATCTTGGTTCAAGACATATAATGTTCAAACTATTTTGGCGTTACAGGAATGCTTATTTTCAATGTCTTGTGGCATAAAGTCATTTTGGTGCTATAGTCAAAGTTAAATGATCTTATTTCATGTGCTCTTGATTTGTAACTTCTAATAATGCAGCTGAGTTTAAATTCCCTGCTTGATCGCTGCAATTTCAATCAAAGTCAAAGACTTTAGGAAAATTTTCTTGGTAAAGCTACATTAAAGAAAGATACATTTTTTCTGTAAGTTTCTCACTACTGCAGCTGCCACACAGATGGTGAAATAACCAAGGGACCATAATATATATATATATATTTTTCCATATTAGCAAGAAGAAGCAAATTCAATAGCTGGGAGTCTGCATAAGGAATCTATTCATGTGTTCTCTGACAAACAAGAGATGAAGGGAGAAATCCTTTTATGTATTTTTATCTTGTAGCTAACCAAAAGATGCCTAGAAAAAACCCTATTTTAAAACTGTCCAGCTTTCTTCTAGCTAATGATAATCTCATTCTGTATGAAAAAGTTTTGTTCAAAGTATAAAATACACAAATATACCTGGCTTGCTTAAAGATTTTTTTTATTATTATTTATTTATTTTTCTAAGGAGGCTACAGGACTGGAGATTCAAATTTGGAGTCCTATTCCAAGGTTCCTGAGATAAAAAACTCCTATAAAGGCAACACTCCTTATTACTGATTGACTCTTACGCATGTTTTGAGGCACCCATCTTGGATGTGAGACCTGCTATTGATGAATCCTGATTTTCTCTGGTTAGATAAATTGATTGCAAGAAGTAGTTTGGATTTGGGGGGAGAGATATTTATGGTATTGGCCTTTATCCTATCATGATCTGTGCACAGAAAAATTACCATTGGACATAATCAGACTGATGGTTAATCTACCCACAAGCTGGCTCTGAAATCATGGAAGAATTTGTGATATACTCAAGCATATTAAATAGTTTGAATCATAGAGCAGGAGTTATAGAGTGTATTTCAACACAAAGAACATCCAGTAGCACTGACTGATACTGTCTACTTTTTGCCCCTTGTCCTTATTATCCAACTGATGGAGATTTGCAATGTCTTCGTTATGACTACAAGAGGTGTCAGAATGGTTAATTTCAAAACAAGACCCTATAAACCAGGAAAGAACTATATATTATTTTCTTTTGTAATGAACACAAATGGTATATTTCATTTTAAAACTTCCTTCAGTAAGTTTCAGAGACCTATTTTTAATGCAAAGTCAGAGCAAATTTTAGTGGGATGCATAAAAAGATTTATGATCTAATGGGAATGATTACCTGCCTTGGACTGATTCTTATTCTTACTGTTCTGTTTTTAAAGGACATTTTTCCTCTACCTGAAGATGTGGTAGGGACAAATTATTCTTGCTACAAATGATTGCTATTATATTCATTTATTTCTTTAGATTTGTTGATTGTGAAGCACGCTCAGAATTTTCTCTAAGAATAACTACTAGAGAATCCCTTGGCAAAGACATTTCCATTCCCTGCCTCAAGCAATCTGGAGCACAATTAATTTAAAAAAAAAAACAACAACAACAAAAAAAAAGGAATCCCACAGTGAATGAATTTATTTTCAGGAATTCTTTTCCCCCCTAAAATGGTAGAAATCATAACTTAGGAAAACTTTATGAGAATGAGACAACAATTTGAGGGAGACAGAAGCCTTAGTTGGCAAGTTTTACCTGTAAAGTAACAAAACCATAAGCACAGGAAAGCAAATCTTAGACATGTAAAAGATAAAACAGAAGGTGAGTGGAGTTCAGAAAACAGATTAAAGAGTAGCGTTTTTAATACTGTACTAATAAATTGATAGAGGCCTGTCTCTGTATATTTAAAACTAATATTTGAAAGGGGAGAAACTTCTAAGCTAGTGTCAGAAAAAATAACAACAACAAAGATACTGGGGAGCCTGGCTATGCAGTGTTTGTCAATGTGATAATTTCTGCTCCTGTTACCATAGCTACCTGCTCAGTTTCCACTGAAGTCAATCTATGTGACTTTATTTGCTTTAGAACTTAAACATCCCCTCATCCTCTGTACTGTCAAAGGGAGCATGAAGAAAATGTTTGGTGTCCCTCTCCGGTTTCTGTGTTACCACAATGATGGTGAACAGGCACTTTGAAAAGGTGTGTGTTCACCATGATGGCCCCTTGCTTACCTTAATATTGGCCAAAATAGTTCCCCAAGAATTGGCAATTGGAGAAGGCATGGTGAGCTCCCAGGACACTGCCTAAGAGAATCATGGAGCTTGTCCTAAGTGAGGACAATTGATCAGAATGATCATGAAGTAAACTATCCAGCTGTTGGTATAAACCATAGAGATCATGAAGCGATAAGATGTGGTCAGTGTGGATTTGCCAGAGTAAATCCAATGAACATGTATAACTTCTTCCTTTGGTAAGATAGCTGCCCTAGCACATGGAAAAGGGAGTTTGAGACACTACATGAATTAATTATAGTATTCTCTGAGACCTAGGGAAAAACAATCTACATGAAATCATCATAAAGTTGGTGCTGATTAAACTAGTCATTTGTTGAGCAATGCTCCAATTTTAGGGCATTTCAGATGGGGTCCTCTGCGAGAGACTAATCAGTAATTAAAACTGTTAACCAGTGGGATGACAAAACACACAGATTAATTTCTGATGTGACACTGAACTGTGAGGTGTCACCAACTTCATAACTCAAGCTGAGTTTAAGAAACTGTAATCAGTATAATTCAGTTCATAAAAAGTAAGGTAAAAATGCCAAGCCTTGGGGAAACTGAATGCTGTTATGCAAAATGGATAATTATGGAATAAACTGCATCTGGAGCTATAATAACAGTATATGACCTGAATATGCATCAATAATGAAATGGTAGTGCAGAAAAAATGTTTTTCTAGATGACATAAAACACAAAAGGAATGTCTAAGGCATAAACAGAAGGTATTTTCCTCTGCCAGTAGTCTCAAACTTTGAAATGTGGCCAGTTCTAAGCAGCGTGGACAATTCAGAACACTGCATTTTAATAAAGGTCCAAACCCTTTTTTTCCCGACAATATTTGGAATGAAGCAATGGGAAAGCATTAAAAATGGCACGTCTAGAAAGAGGCCATGGGTCTTATAAAGAATAATTCAAAGGACAGTGTTTATGCAATTAGAAAGTAAAAGGTGAAATACGAGGTGGAAATATGCTAATTTTCCATGTTGATAAACAACCATTGGACAGGTTCTCAAAAGGCTCTGCTCAGAAATATATTTTAAAAATGCATTTTATGTGTGGAGAACAGCATATCTTTTATTTGACACTAGGTGCATTTCTTGGTGTGAACCAAGAATTCAGACTTTTAACAATCCTAAAAGCTGCCCTATTCCATTATCTTGTCTGTCATTTATAGAGTATCATGTACCAATTTTCAACATATCGTATTAAAAAAGGAAAACTGCAGAAAGCAAAGGTTAATTATTTCATGTAGAAAAGGACAGACCCTCTCTTCTTACCTTTCATGTGGTATATCATATTGCATCACTCTGCCCTTTAGAGCTATATTCAACACGTTACCTCTTACATGTACCTCAAAATTTCAAACTGCCACAATGTCAGTCAAAGTATATAACACAAAACAGACATATATGTATTTTTTTTTTAAAGAGGAGATCCTATTCTTTGAATTCTTTCATATATTAGCTTCTGAGCCCCACTGTATGTCACACTTTTCACTATTAACTCAAATTAATAGGTACAAAAATCAGAGTTTTAATCCAAGTTTCAGATTTGCGTGGTTTTAATTCAAGTTTATAGCTATACCATTACTCTGTACTTGACTGGTAGTCTCTTTCATGTCCTTAACCCAGTTTCCTTCAAGTTATGATAGTTTGACATTTCTAGCTTAACTAAACATGACTTTTCTGAACTCTATGTTCTGAGTCCACTGCTGGATGTCTGACTAAAAACTCCCATTGGTTTTAATAAGTTGGAAACACACTTCTTACACATAACAAATGCAGACCATTCCAGCTCAGTGTCAGACTCTTAACTATATATGCACAGTAGCTGCTGTTTCTTACAAGCAAAAGCTTATCTCACAGGACTATAATCTGAGCGACTGGGATCAGTATTAAACCTGATATTGTGAAAAATCAGCTGTGTTAAAAAATAACTATATCTACTCCTATTATATGGCAGTTGTTTTAATCCTTAGTGTAAAGTTATTAATATAAAATTTAAGCTAACAGTCATGTAGGAACTAAAGAACTGTATTTTTGAACACATGAATTTCTGTTAAAAGTTTACTTAGTTTGTAGACTCAGCAAGTGAATATATCAAAAGGAGGATTAAAAGCAGTTGGAGATATTCAAAACCCAGCTGGATGTGGTCCTGAGCACCCTGCTTAGCTGACCAAGCTCTAAGCACAGGGGTTAGACTAGATGTTCTGCATAGGTGCCTTCCCTTCTCAGCTATGAAATCTTTTACCCACTGCTGTGGCCATGTCTGTTTGTTACGTGGTATAGCAGGAGAAGCAGCAGGAGAAGCATCTTTCCAGAGAACCCTTTCTCCTAGGGCAGGTTCAATTTCAGGCAGAGAATCCAGGTAGTTGTTACATAACTGAGTTAGCCTATACAAACTTAAATGGGACTTCTTTGTCCCATTTATTTCAGGAAGATACCTCCAAACCTGAATATTTTTATTTTATTAAAATAATATGGTCAAGTAACTCAACTAGAGTTGTATTGAAGCCAAGCTTTTCTCGTCTTTTTTTACTGAGTAGATGACTAAAGCCAGAACCAGTAAGGAGCTTACCATTGTCTTTCAGAAATGTAAAGACCTGATAAAGAGTGCTCTTTCTGTAGAAGTTAAACTCTGTGCTACTGACATTGACAATTTACTGCTATACCAAGGAATTGAAAGCTAATATTTATTACTGCTATGTTACATGTGAGTCACACTCAGTGACTTGATTCACAAGTGTGGCACTGCTGCTAAGAGTTTACAATGTGATTGAAGAAATTATTTTTCTCAGTGGAACTAAGCACAGATTTTTTTTTTTTTTTTTCTCTCTCTCTCTAATTCTTTCCCACTCTTATTTTGATTTATCTATTTCTTTTTATTCTAGTTATTTTCCTTCCAGTGCTGTGTTCAAAATTGGACTAGCACACAGATGTTCTGTGACAGTAGATGATGCACCTCTGATGTACATTCAGTCTGCATATTATAGGTGGGTTGGAAATGTGCAGTGAAGCAGATTGCCTGGGGAACACAGATCATAATGTGCATATATGAGAGATAGCTATTATGGTAAATTAGTTTTCTCTGTTTGGATTTTCTTGCCATGTGCTCCTTCGCAAAGAAGCAACTTACTTTTTTTTGTTTGTTTGTTTTCTTTTCTTTTTACTTGATAAAAGCAAAACCAGTGTACAGTGTTAATGACAATGTGGAGCAAAGAGGACAGGATTAAAAAAAAAAAAAAGTGAATAATCTCTGGGTAGAAGGTGTACTGTTGCCAGCAGAGATGCAACCATTCATCCTTTCATCCATATAGGAAAGTAGGTATTACAGCATGTTTGGGCACCGTGATTTCAGAAAAAAAAAAAAAAAACACTCCATCTGTGATTTTTTGCACTCAGGCTCACAGAGCAGAGTTGTTCCATAACACTATAGTTGGCTACAGGATTATATCTGTACCACCTGTAAATTATTGGTTTTACCTGTACAATGGTAACATGAAAAAAAGAGCAACTCTGAAAATTCTAGATATGTTACAAATCATGGGATTTAGAAAGTGACAAGTTTAATATCCTTTCATCTTTAAAACAGTTTCTTTCACAGGTTGAAACAAAGGCATTCTTCAAAATGGAAGTAGGTAGAAGATATGAGTGTCTGTGTTTTCCCAGGCAATGTAATGTGCATTGAGGAAAAGCATTAAGTTTCCAGGAAACTGAAAATCTAGGAGACAGGTTGATGAGTTTTAAGAGATCATCTTTCCCAGTTTTTCATCAGATTCATGTGGTATAGAACTGTTCTTGATGGGAAAGATAAACAAAGATTGAGAATTTCACATAACTGTTTTTCACGCAAACACAGATAGTGGAAGCCTAAATAGAAAGGCAAAATATATTGAGATGAAGGAGAAAAGTGACAAGCTAACTTAAGAACTTATTCTAAAGGATTTTGAAGCCTACTATACCTTCATAATTCAAGCCTGTCAGTGAACATAGGCTCAAAAACTAACAAACCAAAAACCAAACCAAACAAACAAACAAAAAAAAACAAAAACAAACAAACAAACAAAAAAAACACAACAACCAAAAAACCACCAACAAAGCAAACAAACAAAACAACAAAAACCTGCAATTTGTTCTGACATATACCAGCTTCCAACTTTCTAGCTCATTACCTCTACTGAAAGAACCCTAACAACACAGTCCACATCACATGCTGAGGGACTGACCCAAGAAGCTGCTTAACATCCAGGACTGTTTGCTTGCTGTACAACTCCAGCTGCTCAGTAAGCAAGACCTGAAGTAGACATTTTGTCAAATTTTTGACAGCTTTCCAATTCAGTAACTTTGCATGCTTTTGAAACTGCTACCTGGAAGCAGTTAGTTAAGGTAAAGTTAAGAAAGGAAGAGCAGATCTGAAGAAATAAGAGCTACAGTTTTTGAGTGTACTGTAAGCAATTAGAACTAAACTGGTTGTCTCTAAACTTATGAGTTTATGAGGCTGTGCAACTTATATGTTGTGCAATATACACGAAACAAATCCCCAGCAGTAAAAATATAGCAAAGTTGCTGCTTTTCTCCATCAAATGTTCTTTTTCAGAAAGCAGCAAACACACCTTTTAAATAGTTATAACAGGAGGTTAAAATCAAAAGTATTGCCCTGGAGTAAATATTAGTAAACTAGTAAATTAGTATTATTAGTAAATATTAGTAAATTGTGCCCTGGATAAATATTATATCTTAAAACTTTTGTCCTTTCATACAGCTTTTCTGTATGATACAGGTTTGTGGGCAACCCACCTACAATCTGATCTACTCCCTATTTTGCATATAACTAATAGCTTTTCACTTCAGTTGTTTTCAGTGTATTGATTTTCTGGGGAGACATTAATTTAATCTATTGACTACCGTTCCTGTTTGGGTAATTAAATTTACTGTGCAGCTTGAAGAAATATGGTACAACTGGCAAACTGATTGATTTGTAGACAGTGGAGCAGGTGAATGTAAAAGCAAAGTGCTTTGAGACTGCTGTAGACAAACCATCAGCTTTGTAAAACATTTGAAGAAGCAACTATACCAAAATTATCAACCTGTCTCTTAGCTTTTCAATGGCTGTGCTCAATGAAGAGGTTATCTTCATGTGCTTGACCGGTGGGTGCTCCCTCCTCAGACCCACTGCTCATATACTCATATGGAACTCTCCCTAAAACACGCCAAAATGAACTAGACCTTCAGTAAAGTGTTAGACATGCAAACAACTTATAGTGAATGGTTTATTGATTTCCCTTTTAATATTGTTTAGGTGGCCAGTTGATGAGAAGGGATATCTGTATCAGGGAGTTAAGAACAGCTAAGAGCTGTGGCTTCAGCAGGCACACATTTGCTTCTGGAAAAGCTATTAAACACATTATAAAGCTATTAAAACCTTTAACTTGCTCCAGATATTAAGGTTTATTTTGGATTAAATTAAATATTTTATTTTACTCATGATCAACAACTTTTCCTTATTGGGAAAAAAAAATGCGGAAAGTAATCATTAGATCATAAAGATTGTAATAGCTTTATTACATCTACTTGAGTGACCAGACAATTCAGCAGGATAAAGTGGAGAAGGCAAAAAGCTACACCTATTACTGGGCAGTATGTCTCTTGTCTGCTTCCAGACTTGGCAGACGATGTGATTTTGGAGTTTTAATGTTACTGTTTATGGAGGAATGGATTTCCCTACTTGCTCCTTTTACCACAGAATTTCATTTATTAAACTGCTGTATTCCAGGGCTTGTCATGTCACTCTTTGACTTTACGTCTACTTACACTCGCCAGCCATTATCTGTCCCTGCTTTTTTTACCTGCTTAATTCTTCATTTGGTGTCACTTTCTAGAACTGAACTTGAGAATTAATGGTAATTTAATTTCTTTCTTTTTGAAAACAGCTTTGCCAAACTGTTAGAAGTGATTTGCATTTTGTCCTTCATTCTATAAAAACCTAGTCAGCCAGGCTCAGCTCTGTACAGTTCTTGCATAATAGGCAAGTATCATGCTGCACGTCACTCATATTCTGGAATGTGACAAGCTTAATCTCTTCATGAACCTTGCCACATTGGATCAGACTAACTACTCATCTGATGCCACTCCTCATTGCTGTACACAGTTTCAGATGTAACAGATGCTTCAAAAGATTTAAAGATCCCAGAAGAGGCAATTACACAAAACCATTCCCAAGGCAACAATATTTTCACTAGCTTGCTGATGGAAGAGCTATGTCCCATCCTGAGGCCTGTCTGGGATACATGTGCCATGGTTTTGGGACACAGTTAATTTTCTTCATAGAAGATCACATAATGCCATGGTTTGGATTTTGGATGAAAATAGTGGTGATAACTCACCAATGCTTTAGTTCATGCAGAGCAGTGCTCACACAGAGCCAAGGACTCCAGTTCCTCATGCTGCCCTGCCAGTGAGGAGGCTGGGGGTGCACCAGGAGCTGGGAGGAGACAGAACTAGGACAGCTGGCCCAGGCTGACCAAAGGGATGTCCCACCACGGTATGATGTCATACTCAGTGATAAAAGCTGGGGTAAAGAAGTGGAACATTCAGAGTGATGGCATTTGTATTCCCAAGAAACAGTGCTGATAATGAGCCGATGTTTTAATTGTTGCAGAGCAGTGCTTACACCAAGCCAAGGATGTTTCAGCTTCTTGCTCTGTCCTGCCTGCGGGCAGGCTGGGGTGCAGCAAGAGCCTTGAGGAGACAGACGTAGGACAGCTGACCCGAACTAGCCAAAGGGCTATTCTATACCATCTGACGTCATGCTAAACAGTATATAGGGGTGGATAGCCGGGGGGAGGGGGCCGGGCTGCTCGGGGTTAGGCTGGGCATCAGTCAGCAGGTGGTGAGCAATTGCATTGTGCATCACTTGTTTGTACACATTATTATTAGTGATACTACTATCATCATTATTGTTATTATTATTATTGTTATTATTATCTTCCTGTCTTAATAAACTGTCTTCATCTCAACTCACGGGCTTCACTTTCCCATTTCTCAGCCCCATCCCAGAGAGGGAGGGGAGAGGGTGAGAGAATGGCTGTGTGGTGTTTAGCTGCCGGCCGGGTTAAACCATGACAGCACCTTTTTCACAGCCCACTCCAGAAAAGTGGATGGGACTTGTGAAAATGTGGGAAAACTTATTTCTGGCCCAATGGTATGGTCTGTACCTGTAGGGCTAGATTGCTGGAGTTGTGTTAGAGGTAAGTCCCATTTCCTTATCAGTATACCAAGTAAGGGGTGGAAATGCTATTTAACAAAGGATATTTTTGGTTGAAAATAGATTTGGGGAAAGGCAAAGGCTAAGATTTTGGCCAGTAAGCCTCCCTGCAGCTCTGATGGGAGCTTCAAGGATGATGTTCAATTACAATAGGAGTGAACAAGAAGACTTAAAAATGTGCTGTCTGTACTTGAAGTTGCAAATCTTGTCTGTGACACACCAATAAGTAGTGGAGCAAATCTGTAGTTCTCTGCTTTCACCTCATAGCTATGCAATTCTTCCCAAAGCTTGCTATGCAGAGAGGGGGAAAAGAAAAAGTCTTTCAGCAAGCTACCCTGAGGCAGTGCATACACTTCCCAGGTTTAAAGCCAAGTTACTCCATTTTGCCTCCACAATCAAATTTGCTGATCTGAATAAGGAAATCAGAAAGCAATTTTTTCAACACTGCTTACAGTTTGGAGAAGACTTCATAATCAAAATGTTTAATTTTGCACTAGATAAACCATAAATGTATCAATTCCAGAAGTTCTAAACTAGAGCTGTCTAAAGCCTAGAATTTCTGATCAGCAGAAAGTGTTAATATTTCACAATTTACTCATGTATTCAGTTTAAAATATTTTCTCAAACTGGTTTTAAGCAAAGTCACAGAAAAAGCTATCATCAATGTGGAGAGCTAGTCAGTTTTCACATCTGGAAGCTATGGTTACTTTCGGCATGGGAAAGAAACACAGGAAAACTGCAACCATAAATGTCACAGGCACTCCAGCATTCAGTAAGGAAAACACACTTTTCCAGCAGAGTCCTGCCTATGTTTCAGTGGCATTTAACTGAATCAAGTGAAAACTTTTAAAAATTCAAACAGGAACAAATAAAGAACATGCCCTTTGTATGTAGTCTTGAGGCATATGAACAGTGCTGCAACCTGTTTCTTGGGCAGCAGGATCTGACTTCGAGAAATGCAGTGAAAGCTGGAAATTTTGTCTGCATTTGAAAAGAAAACACAATGTTTAGCTCAAAACCACTCCATCCAGTAAAATTTCTGTTCTGAATGATAGCATTTAAATGAAACTTGAACAGCCATTGTAGGAATGGAGATATAAAGCCATAGCAAGAGGAACAAAACTGATGCATAGCTACAAAAAAAAAAAAAAAAAAAAAAAAAAATAATAATAATTTCACACTCCAGCCAAACTGCTAGATGAGATGATGCCAGCTTTGTGAGGAAAACAAAAATATTCTGTTTATAAGAGAGGGGAGCATGACCCTAACTGGTATCTGAGGAGAAGCAGTTGTAAAGCCAAGTGAATAAGCAAACTGGACTGGAAAGATTTTACAAACCAGAACTGAGAGAGCAAGTGTTTGAAACTGTGAGTGTGGTAGTCTGCCAAAAATATACTTGGGAAGGAGGTCAAGAACACCAGCTGACTGATTTACAAAGAGAACAACTATAAAGTATTAAAAGAACACTAAACCATTCGCAAGAAATGTCTGGGCAAAAGAGAACTTAAGGATAAATAATTATCATTAGGGAAGCTATTTATGCTGCTTGAGACTACAGAAAAAGGATAGTGTTATCTTTCCAGTTCAAGTAACTAATAAACATGAAGCAAGGTCTTTATGAAGCATGCAGGTTAAGAATAATCAAGGTCCATCAAATGACATAAATCTAAAATATTCAGAAGTACTCTTGATGACAAAATTGCTCCAGAACACAGGTATCTACAAATTTCTGAACTTCTCACTATTGTCAAAATGGAACTGGGGCTCAAGAATTCTATTTGGTATTTCAAGCATTTCAGGACACTTGTATGATTGGACTGAGATGTTTACCCTTAGTGCTGTTTGAATGGGGGTGACAGCAAATTCTTTCTTCTATCTGTTTTTATATTTAGGCTGTAATTTTCTTAGAAGAAAAGAGACACCATAAGATAAATGCCCCCTATTCCTGTTTCTCTTCTGTCTGAAGCTGTTATTCTGAAACTTAATTGCATGTCGGAAGCTGATATTGGGTACTTGATTGCAACGAGTAACTTCTAATTGCTTCTCTTTAAGGTCAGTTCGAGTTGTGTTGTATTTTTGCTTGTTGTAAACCTGGTAAGGTATTTACATCCCCTTTTACCAAAACTAGGGCTGTGCTTTCAAGCAAAGTACTGATACCTTAGTTTTCATAAAAGTGCTTTGTTCAGGAGGATGCATAGGCCATATAATGTAATATATTCAATTCAGATTTGTCAAATAAAGCTGTGAATTTTTTGCTTATGTGCAAGAATCAGTTCATTTGGAATTAACAGTGATGAAACAAAAAAAAATCATCATAGTGTGTCAAAGATTTCTATTTTATGATATTCAAGGTTAACAAACTCTGACAAGTAAGGACAATGTTTTGATTTAAAATAGTAAAATAAAGATAAAGTAGTAAGTATGCTGAATTGCATCTTTCCCACCAATGGTAAAAAGGAACATTTCCTGTATTAACAAACAATTAAAGTTAATTAAATTGAGGCATGGAATGAACATATTAAAAATATCTATCAAAAAAGTCAGTGTATAGAAAAAGAAATATAAATAGCCGACAAGACACATACTTTATGCATTAAAAATGTGGGCATTGATTAGAATAATATATGGTAGTAGAGCTGAAGCTGTATGACTATCCCACGTTTGCTACACATATATGTGTGTATACATATATATTTTAATAAAAATTTAGGGTGTATTTTAAAATTATTTAAATTGTGCTCTAATTTAAATGCAAACTGTCGATACTGGACACTGGAAAGGATCAGTTTCACAACACATCATTCTCTTTCATTTTTAAATGAGTATGTGCTTATATACTCATAGCACTCTAAATTCCAGAATTTAACTAACAATTTCAGGAATTCATTCAGTTAAGGCAACATCCATAAAGACTGAAGAGAAAAATATAATGCTTTTGTCAAAAAGTGTAACACAGTAAGCCATATTTAATGATTTTTAATTAATGTAGCAGGAGTTGCTGGCTAAAAATAACTTTAGGACTTCAATTAGTAATTATGTCAGCTATTTCTTCCCTCACTGTTTGATTAATTGCTTGAATAATAGAAGGTTTATTCCACTTATAGGGAAGGACCATTGATGAGAAATTGACTTAACAATTAAATGAGAACAATAACAGTCACAGCAGAGATTACTAATCAGTTTTTGGAAGAACAGCAAAAACACTTCTTCAAAATAATAAATAAAATAATACTTAAAAAAAATGCTGCTGGAATATCTTCAAAAAAATAATCTAGCCAGTAATTTTGAATAATGCTTTAATGATAATATTGTATATTGATTTGCTTTTATCTCATAACTGTTAAATAGGTTGCAAAAATGCATATATATATATATATATATATAATGGAGCATTTTATAGCTAGGAAACAACTGACTCCATAAAAATTTTTTGATGGCAGAAGCCCAAAGTAAGGAACACACATGAGGACATACACATACAGGGGAGGGTCCTTCAGTGAGGGACTCAAATTTTTCACCTAGTAACAAACAGTAGGTTTCAAACTACTAATTGCAATTCACTTTAGAATTCCTCCCCCCACATTGTTGAAAACTGTGGTTAAGAAATACTAAAATTAGCCAATGAATCTTTGTGAAATACATTACATTTCTTGGTACTGACTGAGACCAAGACAGAGGTGTTCCTTAGTCACTCATTTTGACCATTAAGCCATCAGAGTATCTTGTCCCAGATCACTATTTTCGTTCTTTTCTACATCAGTGGTAGGTATGATAATATTCAGAAAGAGACTTTAAGCTCAAAGATACTTAGTTAAGATGCACGGAAAGTTAATGAGCAATAATCTAGTCAATACATATCAATTTTGCTAAAGTACCTAAAGATAGCTTATTTATAGCTTATCTAAAGACTTCTTATTTTATTTTATTTATGTATTTATTTACTTTTGACAGCAAGTTATGTAAAAATGCTGCAAACACAGGATGGAGGGCACATATTTGAAACATTATTGACTGGGACAATGATTTGGACTCTGTTAAAAAGAAATATTCAATTTAGAATAGAATTTGTGCTTTAGAAATGTGAGCAAAAAATTCAAGGGAGATTCAAGTGCGCCTTTCAGACCGGAAGCTGTGACAGCTGGATGAAAGATGTATGTATATGAAGTGCAATATTCAGAGGCTTTTCTAGTTTCCTGAGCAGCTGCTTAAGTCACTGAATATATAGAAGTAAATGCCTTTAGGTAATTGTGCAATTCACACCAATGCTAGGTGACAATGGAGAGTTAAAGGTACACAAAATACACTTTAAAAACAAAAACAAAAACAAAAAGCATAGTTCTTCATAAAATAATATTTCAGCTAGCACAAATGTGTGTGCCTATGGGTCTGGCAGACATAAAGCTTAGCACAATGCATCACAAAAAGAACTGTGAATCTTTTACTAATCCCAAGCATATGCAATGCTAGCGTTTGCTCTCACAGCTTGCGCTGTTTAATGTTATGAACAGTTATTTGCACTACCTGGGTTTTTGCAGAGTACCCACCAATGCAAATGCCAAGGCAGCATTCTTTCTTAAGCTTTCACATAGTTTTGTTTGCTGTGACTGGGCAAAAAACCCTTCTGCATCAGCTTTTCCTCAGCAAAATACTGTGCAGCTCTGCAACTCTATTTTCTAACCAAGACCATTGGAAACAGGGATAGCTTTTCAGCTGTATCCCTTCAATGGTCAAATCTTTTCATGTCCTGCAGGGCTCAATCTGCTCTCCCACCTCGCCACCATCTGTTGTGGCAAAGCTTTGATGACCTTGGAAGCCCAAGGAGGCTGATTTGAGAGCCTCACCACACAACATTTCTTACAACAAAGCTCTGGGCCTGGGAGTGTTTTTATTGAAACTGTTCTTGCATACTGCTCTGTTACATAAAGGCAAGAGGGGAACAAAAAACACTGCCTGACAGATCTTCCAGGTCCTCCAGTTTATAAAAGCATTTGTAAAGACAAGTTGCCGCTTCACATCCTAGAGGAAGAGAATCATCTTTCAGTTTACAGTAACTTAAGCAGAAGTCAGTGTGGTTCAAGAATGTGTTTAAAATGTGAAGAATCTGTAGAGAGAGTGTCAAAGTCTGTTTTCCTGCTCAGTATTAATGCTGCTGTAGTAGTCTGGACCCTCTAATAGCATATGTATTTTATTAGAGTGATATAATAGAAATAAATATTTTGGGTCATACACACTATTGGAAAGGAAGTTACTTCTGATTTAATATATATAATATATTAATATATATATTATATTAATATATATGATATAATATAATTAATATAATTATATATATAATATATTAATATATATAATATATAATATATATATTATATGAATATATAGGAAATTATATAGGATATTAGGAAAAACGTGCTTCATTGAGAGGGTGGTTGGGCACTGGAACAGGCTCCCCAGGGCAATGGTCATGGCACTGAGCCTCCCAGAGTTCTAGAAGCATGTGAACAATGCTCTCAGATACATGAGTTGAGTTTTGGGTGGTCCTGTGTAGAGCCAGCAGCTAGACTCAGTAATCTTTGTGGGTCTCTTCCATCTTGGGATATTCTATAGTTCTATGATTCTAAAATAACCATTTAACTAGGGGATAGAGGAAATACTACTTATATTTTTACAAATCCAGAGGAGTTAGTTACTCTGTTTGACACAGAAACTCACCTAAACTATGAAGTAATTTGTTGTTGTTGTCTGAATGAATCTATACCAGAAATAGAAAAGCATCTCTGGAAGAAAATAAATCTGGTTTCATATGAAAATATTTGCTAAGGATTCAGGGAGGTTTTGCATATCCTTTTATATACTTAAAAATAGTTGTAACATTATTTGAATCACAAAAAGCTGTCAAGCCTACGCCATGTGGTAAATACCCGCAGCACTAGTACATGTTTTCTACACAGAGATAGTATTATGGGAGCCTCCTCTTCAGTTTGTTGAGGCAAGTTTTTATATGACAGTTCTAAGTTGTAATCATGACCTGCGTAACATTGAATAGTTAAAATACTTGGTATCTTTGAATGCAGAAAATTTGGCTTCTTTAGTCCTGCTCTTAGAGATAAAGGAGGAAAATAAAACCAGTGTAGCAACTGAAATGTAAAATATTAAATAAATTTTTCATTTTAACAATATATCTCTTTGCCTGGAGCAGTAAAATATCTTTAAAAGGAAATTAATCATTTGACTGTCTCTGAAATGATGGTGCTAAGAGTCTTTCCTGTGAAAACTGGAAAGTTACTTCAGATTATTTGGGGCTATTGTTTTGATTGATTATTTGGGGTTATTGTTTTAAGTTGAATTGTAAGTCTTGGCGGTTGGGGGGGGGGGGGAGGGAAGGGGAGGAGGGGGAATCCCCAGAAGAGAAAGAAAATGCTTTTTTTTATTATTTTATCATTATTATTATTTTAACTATTAAAAATTACTCATAGGTTCAGACTTCTATTGCAATCTAACTGCTAGAAGCACAGCCCATCCTCCTTCCAACCATAGATCAAAACATGTTTGCTTGTTTTTAGCTGCCTCTATGGCTGCAAGCTCAAAACAGTTTTGGCAAATTCCAAAGCTTAGTCAAAGTAAATTGTTACTTTTCTGAGAAAGAAGAGGAAAACTCATGTGGGAAATGAAGAGGAAAAAAGCATGTGTGGAATGAAAAGGAAAATGCATCTAAAAAGAGAAGAGAAGGAGAGATGCATAAAGTGGAATGCTGTGCAGGAAATCTCTGATCTTTGGCTGGTGAGCACCAAGATGGTAATGGTTCCTGCTCTTAGGTGTCCATCCTTCTTTATTCTTAAGGATTTTTTCCTCTAATTTTGGGATGTTTTAGCTATTCAGAAAGTGATAGCTGAACAAGTTATAGCTAGATGTATTAAAATGAATCAGTCCTATTTAAGTTTTGCTTTGTGGCCCTGTTTCGAGGGCCAGTTTTTCCTTTTGCTTTCTTCTCTCTCCCTCCCACCAACTATCTTTAATTCTTGGTTTGCATTATTTCTCCTTGATTTTTGATTCGATAAACACCAAATAGAAATCAAAATGTATTTTACTTTTATCTTTATAGCATTTCCATTGTTCTACCTGAAGATATATGGTTGGAGGACTGTGTTAGTTTACAAAGTATTTTTTCGTGACAAGGACTCTATTATAGTTGTTTGTAGTATAACATCCAACTGCATCCCATTGTTATGGAGGTACTGAAAGTGAGACCACTTTAAAATTATCTTGGGACATCAACTTTTTCACACAAACTAAAAGGTTATTTATTTTGTGTGGCCCAAATAATACTGTGTATAATTTGGTTAACCTGGAATACTTTTACCTTTATTTTTCTATTAGTTCATGACTAGTTCATGACAGCAGGACAGTGTATTCTTAAAATCAGAGTGGGGGAAGAGGAGGGAGGTCTGGGGGGGGGGCGGGGGGGGAAGGGGAAGAGAGGAGTTGGTCTTGGTACTGACCAGATTTTATCTTACTCTTAAATGGAACTCCCAACACTCTTTCCGTGCCATCTTTTGTGGCACTGAGTAGAAGGGAATAACTGCTGCTAGCCTTGAATGTACAAGAAGGGTTGCAAGACGTATGTGACACTGCTCTTTCCCATTAAGTTTTTTGTTGAAGACCATAGTGCCCTACATGAATTCTGGTGCATCTAAGCCTCTTGTAGGGAACAGATTCCCAACAATCTGTTGTTTCTTAATGGAACAATAATGTTCCTGTAACGAAACATCTATAGATTGGCCTCTTTGGAAAAAACAAATATACAGAATGCATTGCACAGGGTCAAAATATACAACTGTTCTTCATTTTGTTTTGTAGCATACAAATCCAAACCAAACACTCACTTAAAACATCAAATAAACAAGTCAAAACAAAACAAAGCAAACAAACAAACAAATAAAAAACAGAAACCTTTCCTATTGTGTTTCTTTTGCTCATCATTTTGAATCATTTTGGTGCTCTGTTTTCCTTTGCGCCTATTTAGGATTTTTTTTTCAGCTCTTGGGTTTTCTTCTGGAAGACTGCATTTTCCCATCTCTCTTTGATTGTCCCTTCATTGTCCCTCATCTTAAAATAAATATGTCTGTTTGCGAATATACAATTCCTTTACTTCAAAGTAATTTTTTCCAAGTCATTTATCCCAACTCTGGCCATTATCCTCAGTAGCCTTTTCAACCAGCAAGACTATATCTACCACAGCTAATGTTAGCTGCTCCTTCCTGCAGGAAATGCAGCTGATCTACTGTATAGCTCCCTTGACATATACAATTCCATGCTTATGATTTACTATTAATATTGTCATAGTGATAATGACAGAATTTCTATGCAAATTCATATACAGTAAATACACTTCCCCAGATAAATTATAGATAAGGGAATTTTTTTTTTCTCTCTTATTTTAATGGAATTGAAAATAAATAACTTTTTTATTATTATTATTATTAATAATCATTTATTTTTTCCTGCAGAGCTACTGTCATTCTCTCTTGTGCTCTTAATTTTTATTTTCCTTATCTCATTAGATCTGACTGGGATAGAATTAAACTTCTTCCTGTATTATGCTGTGTTTATGGATTTGTGACCAAAACAGCATTGACCAAACATCAGTATTTTAGCTATTGCTGAACAGTGTTTGCATTACTCCAGTGAGGATGCTGGGGGTGTGCAAGTTAGGAGGGACCATAGCCAGAACTGCTGATCAGAACAGACCAGAGAGATATTCCACACCAAGTCTTCGTGCTCATCAATAAAAGCATAAGGGCGATGTTCTGTTGGGGTAGGTAGCCATTGCTTGGAGACTGGCTGGAAATCAGTCTAATCATGAATGAATGGTTTTCTTTGCATCTGTTTTTTGTTTGTTTGTTTTGTTTTGTTTGTTTTTGTTTGTTTGTTTGTTTGTTTTGTTTGTTTGTTTGTTTGTTTTGGTTTTGGTTGTTTTTGTTTTGTCTTAATTCTTCCTCTTTCCTTTGCTTATTAAACCCTTTATCTTAAGCCAAGAGTTTTCTTGCTGTTCCTCTTCCTATTCTCTTCTCTATCCATCTGGGAATTTAGAGTGAGTCAGCAGTGGGGCTAAGGTCAACTGACCACACTTTTTGAAATTAAAAATTCCCAAACAATATTTTAGAGAACATGTGATATCTGAGAACTTTAAATAAAGGTCAGGACTTAACAATATGGAATTGTAAGGCACTATCTGAGTAATAGATACACTTATTGATGTTTAGGTTCAAGTCAAGCATAAACTATAAGCATTTAAATTATTCTTACACACTAGAGTTTGGTGAATGCTCAAATACAGAGTATTTGTTAGTGATACTAATATCAGAAATTTAAGTATACATAATGAGCACAGAAAAGATATTACTTAGCCAATGCTACTTCTTGGCAGCATCTTTTCAGTGTAGAAAAAGAGGGGTGGACTTAGAGAATCCTTTTTTATTATTATTATTTTTATTTTTTTCCCCAGGCATCTGCGTTGTGTTACTATCTATTTGTAAAATAAGCATTGGAACAGTAATAGAAGACTAATATTGAGTATGGCATATCAGAATGTTATTTTTCTTAAGAGAGGAAGATTTTCAGGGGACACGTGGAAAGAATTTAAGAATTCTGATTTACATGACTAATAGAAAGCTTTTTAGTTATACTGTGTTGAACTGTAAAATGTTTATAGAGAGAGGCCCATAACGTGAGCCACAGGTGCTAAAGGCTGTGCAACATTCTGATGTGACTTAAACCCTATTGTGGAAAACAAAAATAAGAGCAATACCTTAGAAAAAGAAAAAAAAAAAAAAAAAAGACATTTTACTCACAACAAATTAATTAGAAGAAAACAAAGAAAATGGAACATTATTTTTCTTGTAAGATAGCTTTAGATTTAATACTCAAAACGTGTCTCAGCTACTTAATGACAGAATCTGAACAATCAAAGTTAGCAGTTACTTTAAAATTATTTTTTTTTACTTAAAAATGCGTGTCTTTCTGCCCTTTTTGCAAATACCTGGACTTAAAATTTATGTTATTTTGATAATTGTTATTGTTAAAAGAAAGATGACTGATACACTTAAGCCTGAGACACAATTCACTCTTTTTACAGATGTGAAATACTCATGTGTTTACTCATTTTTTACATAAAAGAACCTTCTGAGACTATTTTAACTTCTATTCAAAGCTCTTTAATGCCAGGTTGCAGAGTTGAAAAAAATGTTAAAAATAATTTGACAACCTGATTTCTCATCTTCAAGAAACATTTTAGAAAATATTTGTGTTCATATGAGTGACAGATTAACTTTTCTTTTTTTTTTTTGTTCATCTAATGAAACATTAATAATTTAAACAGGTGAAAACAAGTAATGTTTTCTGATATTAGTATGGTCAATAAGCAGCACTGCTTTCTGTATGCAGTGAAACCATATGTTAAAACAAACTGGATGTTTTAATATCTAAATTAATTAAACTCAGACTAAGATGTAGAGATATTATCTCAGATTAAGGTTTTACCTTTCTTAGAAAGGTAAGAGTTGTTCTTGTGGTTCTTGTGTTCTTCTCCCTTTTCCCTTTCTCTTTTTCTCCATATTGGGAATTTTGATACTTTTATTGTTTTTTTTTTTTTTTTTTTTTTTTTTTTAAGCTATGCTTTATCCTGAGACTTGGGCCACATTGTTGTTTTGAACACCACAGAAGATATTTAATGAATTTCTGAATGTATTGAAAGCTACCTTTTCTCTTACTAGAAAAACAAATATCGTTTCAAAGCTATACATGAAAGAAGTTTGGAAAGTTGGCATTTTTACGGGGTAAAACCACCTAATGTCTTCAAAAGAGCATGAGGATTCAAGTTTGAGAAATATGTTCTTTTTGTTCTCATAATGAAGAGCAATATCTAGGAGCAGTGTGAGGAAAGTTAGGATGTGATCAGGACACCTGTTCAGGAACAGTGGAGATACGTCCTCAGGGATGGGTTCCTATTTGCTCTTATCATTCCACAGTTTCATTGTAAAATGTGAATGCTTGCAGATGGATCCTGGGATGGACTTATTAACTTCTAATGCTGGATATGTGAGAAGATGGTACTTGAGATTTATAATTTTGGATTTATAAACCAAGATTTATGTCCCATGGATTTAAAATCATAGCCCTTGCAAAGGTGACAGAGGCTTACTAACTCAGGTAGGCTTATGATCTGTCACTGTCAAGGCTTTTTCCATCCTGTATAACTCATTTTCCTGAGGGTAGTTAGCAACATGAATTAGTTCTATGAGGATCAATTTGATACAGACGCGAAGGTCTATGTAGACCTGTGTAAATTGTATAAGCGTATGTAACTTTTATAAGCATTTATTGAATATTTCAAACAATCACTTCCAGAAATGATTAAACAGTAGTTGAAGAAGGACTGTGATCTTCATTCCTTGCAGCTTGAATTAGTGGTAATTGAAGAGATTTTGAAAGTTTTATTTTTCGAGGCATTTTGAAACAGAGCGAGGAGACAACATTTTCTGGTGAATAGCATTTCTGAAAATCTGTAGTATGGGATTTCCAAAATGTGTTACTTTGTATGCATGCATGAAATATAGATGTGATTATGCAAAACAAGAAAATAAAACCAAAATAATTTTATTTGTTCCCATGAACTGTTTTGAAACATTCATTCCCTTTTTAGTTTTGTTTCTGTGATAAAACCCATCAGTAAACATTTGGTCAGTTATACCAGCTGTTAAAACTTGTAATAAATTAAGAATACACATAACTTCAAATATTTAAATAGCTCTTTTCTGTATATAGGACTTATCATGGCAAAGGAAAAAAAAAAAAAAAAGTCACATAATTTAAACAGTGATTATTTACTGCAGATTTATTTTCCTGCAATTTATGAATCTCCTTATCAATTGTTTTGCATAGCAAGCCTCCTGGTGTTCTGCAGCTGAAGCTGGAATGCACTTTATATGTCAATAACCTTGGCTGCTTTCAGAGGCAGGGGTTTAACACTGAGATGAGTAGATGAGTATAATCAACTTAGGATAAATGTTTTATTAATCTGTCACAAATAATGATTTTTGACTCTGGACAAGAATACATAATACCATCCAAAGTGAACTCTACTTTGTTAGGAGGGCACTGAACCTGTACAGGTCAAGCCATGTCTCTTCTAGAAGACAGGCTGTGGTATTGCTGGAAATACCTAATTTCCAGGTAGAGGCAGAAAGGGACCCTGTGCTCAATTGCTCCCAAACAGTGATTGGGAACTGTATAAACAGCTCGCCTTGGAAGCTGCAGTATCTCCTATTCACTTATCAGTGGGGTCTCCAGAGATATTTGAGCAAATTGGAGCAGCTGCCTCTCCATCTACAAGGAGGGAGCCAAGGGAGATTCCAACTGTTTCTTAGGAACTTCAGCTCTGATTGCCAGAGGTGTTTGCGGATGACTAACCCACTCATAATTACTATGGACATTACTACTTGTCTCAGTTTTAGCTGCAGATGAAAGAGAGCAATTATTTTTGCAGAATGTTTACCCTGGAGGGCCCAAATACATCTGGTTTTATTGTTGTTGTGGTAGTGGTTGCTTCTTTTTTTTTTTTTTTTTTTTTTTTTTCTTTTTTTTCTTTTTTTTTCCCTTTTTAATCTGACTTATAGAAACTAAGTTAGTAATAAAGATATTTCCTTATTTTTAAGTGCCTTATCACTACTGCATAAACCCACTCTGCATTTTGTATTACAAGACTACATTTGCAGATCAGACATCTAATCCTTTTTTTTTTTTTTTCCTTTTTCTTTTTTTACTTTCAATTCAAGCAACCAAGTACAAAAACAATGTAATTTACCTTTATAATCAGAAAGCTGATGGACATATCAGCATCTTCCCAATTAAGTCCTATAGATCTCCTGAAACACAAATAGAGGATGAAATTTGGTTGTCCTGTAGAGACACAGGACAAGGAGAGTATTCTAGCTCTGAGCATACTTTTCCAACACTGTCAGTCACAAGATATTCCCCTAATTACTGGATCCTGATAGATGATGTTCCCATATGTAGCTGCTCAGATCTGACTGTCCCTTGCTGTTGGGGAGAAGAGCCTTTCTGATAGCTATAGAAATGGTTCAAAATATCTATTTGGAATTATTCAGAGAGAAAAATCAGGTTTTAAAAAGAGGAAGGTGCTAAGAAAGTAAGAAGATTGATTGGTGCACATTGGTGCACAAAATATGTACATCTTGTTGGAATCAAACTGTCTTAAGTAAGAATGATTAGGTCTATACCTGACAGATATTCCTGAGGCAACTGACTGCTCACAGGGAGTGTTCTGGCATGTGATGTAAGCTCAAACAGGCACAGAGTTATGTCTTTATACAATCGCATCAATGTTTCTCATTTACTCCTAAACATATTTCAGCCACATATTCCAGGATCACATTTCTATTTCAGGCCTGTTCAAGCCATCCAAATCTTTCTCTTCCCCTGACTTCAGCAAGCGAGACAAGAACTTACTGTTAGTCCTTATAGCCACAATTTTTTACCTTACATGTGATACCATTTTTTTTCTCTGGTTACCAATCCAGCTAGATTTTCTCTAGTTTGCAACCCAACTCCTCTGTTGATGCCTCATATTCCCTTTTCTAGACCAAGCTATACCTATAGGTGGTAGCCTTATGTCTTTCATAGCATCATTTATCAAGATGCCCCATATTTAACTTGTGATTTTAACTTGATTTAATTTGACTTGCCTGTGCCTTTACTGATGGCTTCTAAGATAATTCCTTGTTTCTAGGACAAGGTCTGGGGTCTTCATCTCAGCCCTTTAACTACCATTTTCTGGGCTTAGAGTTTCCCCATTATTTTTTTTTTCCCTCACTGTGCTACCTACTGGACATCACAACAGTAAATGCCCTAATCTGCCTAAAGAGAGATTTATGGTATTTATTTGTTGAATTATAGGTATTATTTATTTATTTATTCATTCAGTGTAAAACAAAATACATGAATATTTAAAAATGTGTGACCTAAGATAAAAAAATCGAAAGAACTAGTTAGTCCAGAAAGGGAACATAATATTTTTCTGATATGTAGAAGTTTGTCAGAAAGAAAACAGAGAACAATTATTTTTGTATAGCAATGGGAGGATGGTAAATAACATCATTTTAAGATCACCTTCGGGTAATTATGGTCACATATTCCCATGCCTTGTTGGATATTTATTTATTTATTTAACTAATACTTTGAGAAAGAGGTTGTGCTGCTAACCTACTTTCTAGAGTTCTGCTTTGCTTGTATTTCACAAGGAAGTAAGCTAATTATTCATTACTCATCACTGCAAGACAGTCTTCTTTTCTCTGCTACAATTTCTTTACAGAAAACTCCAGCAAAATAAATATTAATTTAAGTTTTATCATGACTTATCTTCTCCTTGTTTTCTTGTTGTCCTTCAGTTAATCAGTTATATGGAAATATTCTAGTTCTGCTGTGGACTTAAGCATACCTACAAGGTTATATCCTACATACCTACAAGGTAAAGCATCTACTTTAGTTCTCTTCTCCCTTCCCCTCCCCCACCCTCTCCTCTCCTTTTTTTTTTTTTTTTTTTGACATCTAACAACAAAAATACTCAATGGCAAAACATGTTACTGTTTTGATAAATCTTGAAAGAAAATTTGATAAAGCTTGAAAGTTATTTAGATATCTAAATAACAGGTAAAAACTTTAGTGATTCCAACACTAAGCAGAAGTATGGACCTTTTTGAAATATGGGTTTGAGAACCCAGAATGAAGCTGACTATGATTTAATTTTACAGTCATAAATGTCAACCTTGTAGGAAAATCTCTATGGAAATATGTTGGGTATTGTATCAGGCAGTCTAAACAGATCATAGTAAAAACTATAAGTGCTTTGGGATGATATCATTCAAATTTTTGTTATTGTAATGGTAACATCTTGTTATGTAAAAGTGGATTTTGAATCTAAGTCTTACCAGATCAAATGCTTAGGAAAACAGAACAAACTTAAAGTTTCTGATAGCCAAAAATAACAGGTCTTTGCAAATCAACTGGACAAAATTTATTTTTATCTTTCTTCCACTTTGTTCTTTTTTTCCAGATTTTATATATAAAATTCCATTCTAAGGAAAAAAAAAATCACAAAAAACAACCAACAACAACACAAATAGTTCTATTGACTCAGTAAACTTAACTGTCACCCAAATGTACTTTTAAAGTAGGTGAGAACATTTTCCCAAATTAAATGATTGATTCTAATGATATAAATCCTTTTGGAAATATAAATGAATGTGTTATCTTCAAATTCAATAACAAGCAAGATGAAAAAAAAAATGTCTAAGCCTATGTTGAACAAATTATTGGCATTTGGAAAGGTAAAGTGTTAGTATTCTTTCTTCAGGGCCCTTTGTTTTTGTATCTTCATTGTTATTCAAGTTGATATACCAGATGTCTATCAATACAAATCAAACTCTGTAGATAAAGAATTGTTTGTGAAGAAATCATGAGGTTGCTTTTCGCTGTAGGATTTGATAAAGATGAAGCCAGTGACAAACAATTGCATGTTCAGGAGAATAAAATGCAAAATTTATGGGGAACAAATAGAAAAAAGTGAATCACTAGTTGAGAAATAGATTAAGAACGTATCAAAAGCAAAGAACATAGAGTGTGAAGCAAAACAGAGTTTAAGATAAAATTAATTTTGTATTTTTTTTCAGATAAGATGTTATGAAGATGTAGTTTGCATAGAAGATTAAAAGAGATACTTCAAATGCATGAAATATATTTTGTAAAATGCATTTATAAAAAGGACATGTTAGAATTAAGGCTAAGTAAACAAGATGTAATTCTTCCATGTTAATGGACTGAGAGTAGAAAATAGGTGTAGACAATGGCATCTTGAAGCTACCATGGATCATATATTTCATATACTGTGTACATGTAACTAATAATTAATATGCAGGTTATGAGATGATTTTTCAGAGCTCTTCCCAAAGTGATTTTTTTTTCCACTCTTCTTCTTTTTCCTAACTTTCTAAAGCATGAGTTTTTGAGTTTAACTATGATTATTTAATGAAGTTAGTTCACTTATAATTTTCTTGGTTTATTCAAGTGTTCTTTCCTGTAATAACTATAACTCGTGGCTGTTCAGGGGATGCTGCTTACTTAAAAAAAAAAATAAAAATCACTTCAACTTCATTAAATTATTGGACATTGAATACTCATAATAAGAATAAATCTCAGCCAATCAGCTTACAATTCTGACAGTAATCAAGATATCTAAAACTAAAAGGACATCCTATTATGCATTTTTCTAAGAAAGACAATACTGAGAAATTTGTACAAGCCTGTGGAGCCTTGTTTCTGACATGCTTGCATTTTAATAAAAGAAAAGACTTAAAACCATAAATAAAACACTTAAGCAATGGCAATTAGCTCAGATAGAGAGGTTAGTTCTGAGAAGCAGTATCCACATGAGAGCTATAGGAAAGGACTGCAAGTTTAATATACACTGGAGTTAAAGCTTCTATTTCCATAAAATAAACCAACAAATGTTCCTAACTGATTTATTCCTGCAGGTTCTTATCCATAGAAAGAATAGGAGGAAAAATTATATCTACCTCAGTACCTCAGGGAAGACTCTTACAGGTAGTTAAAGAGACATATGGATGTGCCTAAGAAGGAAATGACATTCCATAAACTGAATTGTAATAAGCCAGTAGGAACACTTATTATAAGGCTGTTGGAACCAAAACTCATTTATGTATCTAAATTGCTTATCATAATATGTTATTTTAAAAGGATTCCACCAGACTTGCTAGTGTCCTATTTTTTTTTTTCTTGTAAAAGTCATTTCTGGTTAATATGCTACTTCAGCAAATGAAAGCCTAAGAAAAATAAAGACAGAAGAAAAATACTATGTAGACAAAAACACTACAATTTTAAATGCTAAATAATCTTTTTAACAAAAAGATAAAAAAGATAAAAAGTCATTTTATGGTGATTATTTATTGATATGATTGTTCCAAAGTCTTCTGATAAAATCCCTCTGGGATTTCTACAAAGACTATTCTACAAAGATGGTCAAAGTATTTATATATAGTATTTACATGGTGTCTTTTATTTACAGATGTCTAGTACTCTTGACAAACAATGAAAGTGTTAGCTGTAAGTAGATATCATAGTTCTTAAAGCTATTAAACAGAAACTTGACTTGGCAATGAACTTGACAAAGTCAGGAAACAGATCAGAGACAAGAAAGGGGTTTAGGAGAATCAAATCCTTGGCTGTTGCATCCAGATAATGAACATGTTTAAAACATTAAGAAAAGGGGAAAAAAAAAAAAAAAAAGAAAAAAAAAAAAAGAAGAAAAAAAAAAAGAACATAGCAATGTACATACATAAATATTAATAACACATTTGCTGGCACATGACAAATTATTTACTTAGGTCAGGTTGAGATGTCACTATTGTGAGTGACCAAGAAAAGACCATTTTTAATGCATTGCTAAAATATTTGGGTATACCAGAGAAAGAATAAAAGTATAAGAAAGTCTTAGATGCTGTGACCAGGGGTAATGTGTTTTTAATTTTAATATCCTCTTTAAATTTCATTTAAGGCATACTATAAGACCTTATGGCACATAGAAACTTAACAGTGAAAACAAAAAGGCAGCAATGAGATGCTGAACAAGACACAATATATTGCACAGTATGTTTTTGTTTGTTTGTTCGTTTTCTGCTCTCATTAAAGAATTTGTTCAAAATAATTTTATCTGAATGGAGGAGTGGGATGAGGGGAGCTTGACTAAAGGTTGAAAGTTCGTTTCCTGAAACTGTTGAATGTTCTGAAGTCTTTTGTCATCATGCACTGGAATGAAATAAAGTACTTTATGATGTATTCTCAGAAGTTGACTGTGTCAAAATGTCTCTTTCCGGACTAAATCATGCACTCTGTAGAAAGTACACACAGCATATTTCCTTGTGGCTGGAGCTCTGTGCTGCTAAAAAGCCCCGTGCCTGCCCTTGTTGTCTCTGCCTTAGAATGCGGGTTAGTCACAGGCTGCTCTGAGCCAGGGAGGGCAGGAAGCTGAATTTGTTTATCGTACACTCACACAGAAGTAGGAGTATCACATTAAGTGATTACTTGAGAAAACCTGTTTCGCCAAACAAAAATCAGTGAGGTTTTGACACAGTGCGCTTTAGGACAGTGACCGCTAGCACCCACTTTACACCCACTTACACCATCTGTGTAAGCTATTAGCTTGTTTCTGAAAGAACAGCTCTCTGCTGAAGCTCTCTAACGAAAGTAGGAAACAAATGCATTTTCTTTAGTCTGGGCATTTTTCAGTAAAGAAATAAATAAAAGTTTTACAATTCTTTTTCATGGCAGGCCACCAGATTTGGTTTATTTTGTATATATTTATGTGCATACATCAATATGAGATAAATAAGATGCCAGAAATGGACCTTACCACAGAAGCATGCCTGTCTTAAGTCCACAGAGCAGCAAGAGAGTTCCTACCCTCAGGTACTTGGAAATATTATAATTATAAATGAATATTATAATTATAAATAAATATTATATATAAATATTTATATAAATAAATATAAAGGACTGCAAACTACAATTTATAGCAGTATCTGATGGTACTCTCCAGTTTCTAGATCCATCAGAGGATCATTGGAAATGGAAATTTCAAGGCTTAAAAATTCTAACAGACTGTATCATGTAATCACTTTAATAATAAATAGCACTTTAATCACAAAACATTTATTCTTATGTCCTTAAGATCTATAAAGGCAACTGTATGTACAAACATTTGAAGGATCAGGTTGTATATATTCCAAAAACATATGCAAGACAACATCCAGGATAGAATGTGAAGCATTTTTCAAATCCTTAAGCAGGAGATGTATTTCAAATATTCATTGAGGAGTATATTATTCAAAGCATATATTGGCAAAATCACTGAGTTCCTGTCAAGCCTAATGAAAATTACATTTTTTTCTTTTTTTTTTTTTCTCATAGAAAATAAAATTTACTCTACGATGCTGAACATTGGCTCATTACAGCTCTTGAATTTCCGTTCTTCACAGAAGGAGATGAAACATCAGGCAGTGCTGCAGTAGAAAATAAAGTTACTATGCCATTCAATTATTGTCTTGTAAATCAACAATCTAGGACAAACTATGTCTACTGGATTCTGCCAGCTGGAAAACAGCAAAAGATTTTTCTTGCCAAAGCAGTTTTGCAGTCACAAGTGACATAAGATTGACTCTACCCTGGGTTTTACAATGCAAACAGCTGGTATCGTTAATCCAGCTTCTTATGACAGCAAGAATAGGTTGGAGGTTAGTGACAAACCTACCTAGAAAACCTGTCATATTGTCTTACAGTATTCTAGTATCTTATGTTTATAATTCTCCCACTGTTGCTCTATGCTGCTTTATGTTGCTGTATGGCTAAAAAAATATTTTAAGGAATACACAACTACTTAGTATGATTTAACAAAGCTGGCAATTAATTATTTTCTCGACAGCATTGAAAATTCATGAAATATCTAGATTTTTTTTTTTAATTTCCTTTGATGAGACATTGATTCTTAGACATGACTAATTACTCTGGTTCTACTGAAATCACAAACAACTCATTAAACCTCTAGGTGTTATATATCGACAGTAACAATTCTGCAGTTGAAATTACTTTCAGCTAATGAAGACAATTAACAGACAATCTTTCTTCTCAATGGGAACCTTCCAGTAAAAAATATGCTGCAAATAATTTAGGTGGGGAAATTTACTTGATCAGAAATTTGTAGATTCATTCATAGAACAACTATTGAAACCAAGTACAAGTTTGAAATCAACTAGATTTAATCCAGCCAAACTGGAATTAAATTAATGGGATTTTTAAAATCTGTTCTTATCCTATTTTGATGAGGAAAGTTATAGGGAACCTAAAGACATATCACTACTAAACTCTGTTCTATTAAAATTTTGTCAGTAATATCTGATAAAGTATATAAAACTTATTCCTATAATTATAATAATAATAAAAAGGAAGTTATAGTCTTTTTCTGCCTTAGAATTATTTTGACGATCAATTATTTATAATGATCAAACTCAAAAAAAATTGCTTCTTAATGCAATGATACTAAGACTGGAAATATCCTTTAAAAACCATTAACAGTTTACTGTAGCACTCACAAAAATGAACAGATGTCTTCAATCAGAGTTCATATTCTGGGGAAAAATATCTTCCTAAATTTGCCACATTTGCCATCTACCACATGAAATCTCCAAAAACCTATCTGTTGTTTTAATTTACTCTGTCTTTCCAGAGAACCGCTGCTAGGTCCAAGTTGCTTCACAGGTCATAATGAACTGCACCTCAGGCAGTTTTAGTACCTCATTAAACATTAATGTTATCTCATTTTTTATTCTTATTGAAGAATGTTCTTCTAATTAAAAGATTAATATATTATTTTTTTTTTCTTAGATTATATAAAATAGTATCAGATAAAAACAGTCTGCATATTATGTCTTGAACAGCTGATATAATGTAGGGCAAATCTCTCAACAGCACAGTAGAGCTCACATTTCACATCACTGCCTTCAAACCATACTTTCAAATCTAGGAACATTTTTAAACTTACTCAGATTTCCTTGAAGGAGAGTTAAGAAAGCTAAAGTTAGAAAAATGAAAACAGGAAACTGAGTGCTTATTCTACTCCCTTGTTTATGGCTGATTTGGTAAAAGTGCAAGTTTACTTGCAAGAATTATGTGTTTGGTTTTTTGTTTGTTTGCTTGTTTTTCTATGATTCACATAAGATGGCACAAAATAAAGGTATAGTAAGCAGCAATTATTATATTGCTTCAGTATTACTTGCAAAGACAAAGACTACTCTTATAGGTAGCTTTTAGTAATTGCTAGTGTGCCAAGTTCCTTGATGAAGAGAATTTACTCTGTGCTGCACAAGCACTGCTGTGTCTGAAACACAAACCTAGAGAACAAAAATTTTGTTTGTGATGATGATCTTTCAGTGATACAATAATGTATTTTATTTTTTATTTTATTTTATTTTATTTTATTTTATTTATTTTATTTTATTTTATTTTATTTTATTTTATTTTATTTTATTTTATTTTATTTTATTTTATTTTATTATTTTATTTATTTTTCATAGGGTTCTGGAGCTCTCAGCATTAACAGAATTTTCCTTCAGCCCTTTGCCTAGGAACCTGCCTTTAGGCAAGGAACATTCTTTCCTTGCCACAGTGAGTTGCTTCTGTCATCCAGCATTAAACAGAGAGAACTTCTCATTATGTTTCCTCTTTAATTTGTTTTTGTGTTTAGTCCACCAAAACAGCAATAACAACAAAGGATTTGCAGAATAATGCTATAAAGTTTCTGGAGTTATTTTTAGCAAGTAGGACAGAAGGCAAAATACTCCAAAGAATTTTATATGTATACAAAGAATTCCAATTAATTATATATATATATGTATATATTTATATTTATTTACATAAAGTGCCTATCACGTATTGATAAACACTCTTTGGAACCACTCTGACATCAGGCGTAAGAACAGGAGTTGGCCTGTTAGCACCTCAGCACTTCTATTTCCAACCAATTTAGAAAAAAAAAAAAAAAAAGCCACAAGACTTTGCTGCCAGTTTATGTATTCTAATTATATTAGAATTATTATATTATATTAGCTGCCAGCTAATGTATTCTAATTTCAATGAATGTTCTTGTTCTTAAATAAATAAATAATAATTATCTATGTCTGAGTGGTGACAGGTGGTTTTATTGATTGTCATATTTCTTTTTTTTAGACATAAAAATCTTCATAAATACTGAATCTATTAAATTGTAAATTAATACTATTTAATATTCAATAACTATTAATTAATTTTAATTATCCAGTTAAAATATTCACTTATTTAATTATTCAATGATTATTATATTAATAATTATTATTATTTAATATTATTGAATTAATATTATGAATTAAATTAAAATACACTATTACTTGTGAGAACTCATTTTCAGTAAACTCTGATGAAGAGTTTATTCAGTAACAATTTTATGATCAAGAATAATGTCTGTAATTACAGAAAATAAATAAAGAATATGAAACAGGTTACAACTTGCTAACTGTTGTTTTTAGAAAGATGCTTTTTATGAAATTTTTGAGGATTTTTTTTAAGCTGAATCTCCAGATGGGTGCACAAGAATGTGGTTATTTGGGGATATTATCAATTATTTTTTCATAAGCTCCTTCTTCTCTTCCTCTCTCCTTGGCTATCCTCTGTGAGACCAATGTTGTTGGTGCTACTTTTAACAAGTTCAATTAACCGAGTCATGTAAGGGATTTTTGTTTAATTTAAGGATTTATCCTCTCACAGATCCCGATAAAGAAATCAGTAAAATTATCTGTCACCACTCAAGCATTGATATGCACAGAGGCTGCTATGTACCTCGAGCCCTCAGGAACATATCAGAGAGATTTGCCTGAGTCTCCTTATCCCCAGACAGGTGAGGTATATATCTACCAACAAATAGTGTGCAGATATTAAAAGACTTTGGCTGAGCTTCCTGCTATCTAGCAAGACAGGCCTGAACCAGGATAGGCACTGTCTGCTGTCTTCAAAGTAAAGAGGAAAACTCTGAAACCTGAGATGGGGCTTCTCCATCACACTCCTAGAGAAGTACTGAAGCTGGTACTGAAGTACACATACTCCCTAATAACTGTTCACAAGAAAGAAATGAGGTAGGCCAAAGGAAGAAATATAACATGTTTTTGTTTTGAATGGTGATCTGGATGAAGTCAAGTCTGTACTTTTTTAAATATCAAGGTGATGAAATATCTCTACCTCAATTACACTCTCTTCTCCCATGCAATAGATAAAGATGGATGGGGGGTTTTAAGGTAGATTGGATTTACTATATCCATCAGGCAGTTTACATAGCCTATGAAAGATATTTCTCTAATCTTAGTTGGTTCAAGAAATGACAGCCTCTCTTCAACATTTGTCTAGACTAAAAGATAATAATGTCCTAGGCATTTCCATTGGGATTAGATATACATGTATTTCTCCTTAATGAACCACTCTTGTTTCTCATCCTTTCTAAAACAAGAAGGACATTGTACTCTTCAAGGGATGAGTAGCAATTCATGTGAGATTGTTTTTTTCTGTTGAGGAAGAATCACTTGTTTATTTCACTGGATAATAATGAGGAATATGCTAAGGATGAAATCATTTCTAACTTTTTTTCTAGATCAGAGATTGCATTGCTATTCTTTAAGGATAACTATCTTTACCAAATTTAAAAGAAAAATTATTGAGGATTAGGTACCGTTCTTGGAGGGAAACTATACCTAGAGCACAGGACGCAAAGAGACTTCCAAGTACTCAAAGAATTTTATTCTAATTGATTGTATTTGAAACTCTGTAACGTGAGTTATTCTGTTGCATTGTTATGGCAACTTTAACTGGATTACTTAAAACATTGCATTCTCTGATAAAGCAGTGGAATTAATTGATCAGATTGGTTATATTCAATATGCATTTTCTATTTACAGGCTTATTGTAATAATCATTGCTCTTAATTTGAACTATGTTTAATTTGTAGTGTCAGAAATTTCTATAAAAATATATTTTTTTTCTTTCACTTTTTATGTTACTGGTTTCTGTAATCTTTATGAAGATACATCTGCCTTTGGAATAAATTCTCCCTGTAATAGAATTGTACATCTAAAGTGTCTGCACAGAATTCGATTCAATGAGTTTTGAATGAGGAAAATTAAACATAACAGAAATCTGCCCTGAATTTAACCATTATGTCTTGTAAAGGACACATTCAAGTAATGCTCTTTCTCTCTTAAATGAGGAACCAGGATTGCAGAATACCAATACTGTCAGAGTATAAAAGCTGAATAACCATATTTTTGATGTTTTATAAAGGGCTTGATAAAAATGTCACCTTTTTGAAACACACAAACATCTCTCCCTTTTGTCAGCTATCTATTAAACCACAAAAGATTTGCTAATTGTTAATATGGATGTCCTCAATATCATATTGCACAATTCTAAATGTACAGAAAAGCTAATTAAATATTTTGTTATTTATATTTTCACTGACATGAAATAATCTTAAAATATTCCTATTAAGATGTTTATATTAAGAAAACATTGTGGTGTAAATATTTTTATGACAGTTTAAAAGTTTCTGTTCTAACACAAACAAAAATTTGAAATCTCACTCTTCACTGTTAGGTGAAAAGAAAATCAGCCAGAAAATACTGGCAAGTAATATAAATTATATCTGTTTTCCAGCTAGAGCATCTGGTATTTTGGCAGATACCCCTGGCAGATCTGTTATAACAGAGGCTTTGAGTTTCTTTTCCTGAGAATTTTGTTTGGCTTATTTAGCTGAGTGGGAAACAGACACTGACATTCCTATAATGTATGATACTTGAGAATATAATTTTGCCTGAGACTTTCAGGGGAAGGCTCAGTAAGCATAGGTAGTTACAAAATTACCTTATAATATTTCTTGGGAAATTGGTTTTGACCACAGTACTGCATGTGGAAAGTATCTGTCTTCTAAGGAATATTTAAATTCCACTTAACCAAAACAACCTAGACATAGAATTTGATTTTTATTTTTTTTTTCTTTAATTGTTTTCTGATTAGCTTTATTTACCACAGCTTTTCTTGAGCTGAAGACTTCTGTTTGGGTACTTTTCAGTCTGTTTGGGGAATACTGTATTTGACCTGTAAATTATTCAGGTTGTACTAATCAAAATTATCTGTTCATCTACTCATAAAACATGACCAAGATGATATCGTTACTTATATTAGTCATGTCTTACCCCTCAAACTGACCTCAAGAGAACTAACCATGGTGGAAGGTCATATTCAAAATACAAACTATCAATTCAAGTCCCTCTGAAACTTTCTTAAATTGCTCAGTAAAATGTTTTTGGAAATTCATTTTCCTATCCATATGATCTCCTAAGCATTTGATATTCAGAATGTATGTGTAGTTGTGGTGTCCTTTTATTAGGTGTGTGGCTTCATGAAATTATAAACACTTCCTGTGGGATAGTTGCTGTTTTCTTTCCAAAAAGAAGTTGTCATCTAAAGGCTCACAGAATTATAAACAAGGATGCAAGTGCTTTGTCTGATGCACTGAACAACTTTAGAGACAAGTTGCTCACCATTCACCCATCTCTAGCAATAGCTTGCCAGAAGTTATGCTGCTCCATAAGTGTCAGAGGGAAATGTTGAAGAATAGAGTTGTCACCCTAACACTCTGTTGTTGGGTACCAAGATAATTTTGTCTACAAAACTGTCTCTCCTGATGGTCTGCCCTATTGAAGACTATAGCATTTTCTTGCCCTGTTTTGCTAGTTCGTGGTAGAACTAGATATCTTAAAAATACCTCTACTGTATTGGACCACAGGTCTGTCTTGCAAGACAGACAAAACAATACTCTGTCTTTGGTATTATCTTATAGGAAATGCTGAAGGGAGGAATCGATGTAAAATAAACATGTGCTATTTTTTCCTCTGGTATGCTTACTGAGCTTCTGGCAATTCATTTACTAGAAAATGGATTTTGCAATATTAACAACCCCTTTTCTTTCATGATTTTGCTTAACTGATTTTTAATCTCATTTGCCATTTTGACATCCACAATTCCTATTGACCTCTGTTAATGCACATAGAAGTATTTAACTATCTTGCTTAAACTTGTTGCCATCATGAATTTATATAACACTGCCATATCACGTAGTTGTTGCTTTTCTAATCTGGCTAAAAATGTCTTCTTTTGTGGATATCTTTTGATACCTTTGCTCATTCTCACAATCTATTTTTGTGCCTTCTTACAGTATCTTTTAAGATGAAATAGAAGGGAAAAGAAAAACCCATTAAGAACTCTATTGGTTATTAAGACATCACATAATTTCCCGTATTCTTTGGTAACCTTGTTTCAAGTCTTTGGTCAAGGATTTGGGTACTCAGTCTGTTGTGTTGGATGAATCATGTTTCCTATATGGCTGCTGACTTCCTCAAAGCTATAATAGAGTCGCTTCCTCTTCTTAAAATAAATAAATAATTGAGGATACCTTCTTCCTTGATTGTATTTTCCTGTTTTCATTTATTAATTTTATTCTTTCCCCAAATTCCAAGAAAGCTGATTAATATATAAATCAAACTTACTCAACTATTGCTCCTTATAGAGCCCTTTATAAAAATGACATTGTATTTGCCACCTTCTGTTACTCAAATATTGATATTTATCTAAGAAAGGGGTTATATAGCAAAGATCATAGGTTGACAATTTTATTAGATATTCTTGGGACTCTTAGGCAAATATGATTAGATCTTGGCAATTTGCTGCTATTCACTTTGCCAGTTTGTTCTAAAACCTTTTCTAATGACACTTATACTTGAGATAGTATCTCTTACTCATCCTGAATAAAAAATGGTTTTAGTCTGGGAACATGGTTTTGTTCCTCAGTACAGAATACTGATCCAAATGCTTCATTTTGTTTTTCTACCATTACCTTATCACCTCTGGTCTCTTTATGTCCCAATTTAATATTTACCCCTCTCATAGGCTCCAAGCCTATAAAAGGCTCATAGTATATAAAAATATATTAGTACTATTTACGAATTTAGAAAGCTGATAATTGAAATCTCTTTCTTAATTTATTTTGCTTTTTATATAACTTGGAAAACAAACAAACAACAACAACAAAGAACCCTTAAACTTTCTGTATTTCTCTTAGGTAGACACAGGTTCTACTTTCTGAAGAATATCTTTTCTTGTTTTAATCCCTGCCTTTAGTATATCGTATAGATCTTTTAATGTATTGTACATGTTTGATGTGGGTGTTTAATATAATGTCTTTAGATACATATCTTTGATACTTGCAAGCATTTTACTCTTTTGCTGCTATCTATGTATGGACTCCTTATAGGAAATATTTCACCTATTTCATCTTTTATACAATGTAACTATGCTTCTCGTTATGTTCACCTTATTTTAATATATTTCAAGAGGTAATACAAAAAGACCATGCTTATATTTTATGGCTCCTGTTATGAACCTTCTGGACCATTTTCATACAGGTGTTTAGCTATACATTTTGAAACCTTTCAGTTAGCTCAGCTCAAAGAGGACGTACATGAATTTTCAAGTACTTTTAAAGCCAGATTTTTAAGCATTCTGTACTCTGCTAAACCTAATGGTTGTTCTCAACCTCTGTCGAAAAATAGCTTTCATTCAGGTGTGAGATTGACCCCCTAACAGACCTGCTGAGTTTCAACACAGTATTGTTCTGCAAGCAAATTACTTTTCAATTGGAAATGAGCAATAACTCTCACAGAACAGCTAGTTGTCTGAGGAAAGAAGGTCTGTATTGTCTGTTTTGACAGGGATGGGGATCATCTATTCCAGTGTGAACAGCCTCTCTGCATGTGTCTGTTACTGGGGCAGAGATATTGGCTAGGTACAGGTTCAGCTACTATGTTTACTATTCCCAGGGCAGTAATATGGTATGCAGTAGAAGCTATAGGTCCTACAATGAGCACAGATAGCAGGAAGAATGAAACCCTGAATTCACCTACCCCTCTCCCCATTTACCACAGACAGACTAGTTTAGAAGGTGCCACTTCTTGGAAGAGGAGCTGGAATTATGGGTATGTGGTTGCACTGAAGGGATAAAGTGTCTGGGGACCAGTTCTGCAGAGGATTTTGTACCAAAAAGGGAGCAGAGGAAGGATGTTCCTAAAGAGTTTAACATCAGCAGGTAGGGACTCAGACTATTACCAACTCAAACCTCTTTGCAGTCTTCCAGCTATGTCTTACAGCCAGAATCTGATTACAAAACATCTATAACTCTTTGTGGTCCTTTCTCATTCCCTGGATGACTGCCAACCTTCTCCCTTTCCCACAGAGTTGCAGTTTGCTGGGCTGAACTTTGAATTTTGTTTTCCTAGTCATCCTGGATGTAGCAACATTCACCTTTACTTGTGCAGGCAGACAGCAACAGGCTGTTGCAGGGTCATGAGATTTAGGAACACATCACTTCAAGTAGTATCTACACAAGCCATTCTACAAATGGTGAATTATAACCACTCACAAGCACTTGCTCTGCATATGCATTCATCTCTCATGCAAACATAACAAAATTTTTCTTTCATCTGCTAGTCACAGTCTAGAGACAGATGGCTCTTATAAGGGTCAGTAATGAAAAAAATTAACCTGTTTTGTCCTTTTCTTTAAAGTAGAATATTTGCTTTTGCAAAGAAAGCAAGAGATTTCAGTCAGAAGCTCAATCATCCAGGATGAACTATGAACTGAGGAGCTAAACTCACTAATTCATAAATGTAAAAAAAATACAGCCAACTAAACAAACTACTTAAATAAAATTACACTGAATATTTTTAACATTCATCAGTGTCAGGTAAGGTCTTTCTTAGCTTTTGATACTGGTTGCTCAGGTTGGAAAGTGTCATATAGCAAGAGTCAGTAAGGCCAGCTTAACAAGGGACATCACTGACATACTGCTTTCTTTTTGTTGTTTCCTCTTACCTTCTGTCTTTACAGGAGGTGCAATATTTACTCCTAGACTTGCTTCTTGTTACATTTGCCTCAGGTAAGCAGCTTTTAGTGTGGTATTGGAGTGGTTATGTCAACAAAGAAAATAGAGTTCGTTGGATCTGAAGTGACTGAGAATTGCCTAGACACCATATATGTGAAAGTCTTACTGTGGTCATGTTCTGAAATAGAGGGAAAAATAGGGTTTAATAAATAAGCCTTGTTTTTAGAACATTTACATTGTGAAAATGCCTTAATAATAGGCTATGTAATCAAATTATATTATATTTAAAGAAATAACAACCAATAAAGATTTCATCTAGGATAGGTCTGTATTTATAATGCTTTTCTTATGCATTTACTAGGGTGATGAATGCATAGAATTGGATGTATATTATAAGGTAGAATAAATGTGCTTAATAGTAGTCAATTCAGATACCAGCAATCCAGAGCTGTAATAGGTTTTAGAACAGATTGAAGAATTATCAGAATTGCAGAATAACTGGTAGATACTTTGGTCAGACTGGTCCGTGTTGCAGGAACAAGCAGAGAGTGGATCCCAAATTAGGTAAGCAGGCTCAGATATGCATGTATGGCTCTGCAGGTGTGACAGGACTAGGACTTTTCTGTATTTAGGTCAACAACTTTTTGAGTATTCTTAGTGAGTGCAATACATAAACAAAAGCTTCTTTTGTAGGTTGGCATCATGCATTTTGTCCAGAAAAGCATGGCAGTGACATTAATATAAATTCTGTGGCAACTTCCTAGGTAGAAGTGGCCTCTGTAAATACGTGGAGCCGATTAGGAAAATGCATTGATCCAGGAGCTTACTCATATTGCATAGCTGGATCAGCTAATCAGCTGTTGGCTTACATACAAATAGTTTGCAAAAGATGAGGTATTTATTACTCACTGTAATCTTTGTCAGAGTTGAATATGTGATCAGCGTAAAGAGTTTGTAGCTCCTGTCCAAGAGTGATGATTACCTGGCACAATTCTCTTTGCTTTCAGGACGCAATCATGGATTTGTTTACCTTTCTGCACTAAAACTAAATTAAAATAATCTTCACAGAGAATTGATGATCTTAACTTGCTAGTTGTTCACCTGGAAGCACAGAACTTGTTGATCTTGCCAAAGTAATGCTGCAACTTACCAAGAATGTAGCCCAGGGAATTGTTTTTATTTCATCATTACAGGAGCTGAATGATAACAGTGGCTTTACCTCCTCTAAAGGAAATAAAAGACTTGTGCACTAGAAAACCGCTTGCTCTATTCACCACCATGTGATATATGCCACAGAGAATGCCTTCTTTGCTCAATGAATTAGAAGTAGATAATTGTTATTTATACACTTAAGAAGAGCAATGCTGAAAATAATCAAGACCTGCAATAGAAAGGAAACCCTTTGGCTAAGAAAACTGTGGATAAAGTAATCCTGACATGCTTACCATCACCTGGTCTTTCCCCTCAGGAAGTTTTACTGAGATCCCCTTGGAATATGTGAACCGTAGTCATCAGTTTGTCAGATAAGACTGAAGCACAAAATGAATTGAAATAGGCTGAAGATATGCAACAGAGATTTGTTTTACTACTGGGAAATCAGTTTAGGACTTGCAGACAGAGCTGAAACCAATTGTTCATTTGCCAGTGGTGGACTCTGCTAGGGACAGCATCATGAGAGAAGGAGGAGCTCCAGACGGTCTATACTGTGCCCCAGTTATCACCAATGGCAGCATTCAGAATAAACACTCTCTGATCTAATCTGGATTATATCAGGGAATCAGAGTCAGATTAATTTAATTTCCTAGGCTGTGATGGGTCTTTTATACTAGAAAACTGAGGTAGTTAAGCCACACCAATGTTTTACTCACCTGTTTTAACATTTTGGTAAATCAGGACTATATATTCTCTGATCAAAGCATCCAATACAGTTCACAGGTTTTTTTGTTGTTGTTGTTTTGTTTTGTTTTGTTTTGACATCTTTTTTTGTCTGATCCATATGCTTTGTGGAGTCACTGATCTTTTTTTTTGTGTGATTTTTCTGTTTCCTTTCTGTTGCAAAAGGACAATTAAGAAAAAAAAAGGGGGGTAGGGGTGGGGTGGGGGAGGGGGCGAGGGGTGTTGGAGGGAGTGAGCAAAAACCCTGGAAAATCTCTTTCATAAAAATTGTGATTCCTTGAACATAGGTGAACTGCCTATCTCAGCATAGAAGTAACATTACCTGGCACTTTTAATAACATAAGTAAAATGTTTTGCTTGATCACAAGTCATATGTTTCATTAAGATTTCCAAGAGTTTTCAAATGAGTAAATTAAAATGGAATATGCAAAGTAATTTCAAAATAAAAAAACAATAGGTTTCACACATTCCATATAATCTATTTTATATATATCATCATTATCTATAGATAGAGAGATAAAACCTCTACCTACTGCCTACCTGTTGCTAGAGAGGACAATGTTTTGGCTTATCAGACTCCAGTTTAGCAAATATGCTGTTTTATTTTCTGCTGTCATAAAGAGAGGATCCTAGTAGCTTCAGCTCCAAGCAGCTAACAGAAAAATCAGCTTTGATCATCCTAATCAAGACCTAACTAAACCAGACAGTGTGATTTGCCATATACCTTTGTAAAATCATAATTTACTTTTTGTGGTGTAAAGAAAACTCTTAGTCTTTACATCCTTTCCATTTCATCATATATTAGATAAGATATTTTATAAAATGCTGTGTATAATTTCAGCACAGATCCCTTATTTAAAACAATGCATATTTTCTTCAGTTCTATTTATCATCAGAGAACATCAAACTTTGGAATTGCTGGATGACTTGAAAAATAATGCAGAGGTCAAAGAAGTACTGATATGGCCCCTTTTTTGCAGCTTTTTTATCTGTGGAGGTTACTAAGTATAGATTGCCACATTTAAGGTGTCTTGCATTAATTTGCACCAAAACCACTCTTAAAGTACAGCTGTATTTCATATAGGCCAATTGCTTTGGGTACCACAAATCAGGACTATGCTCTGAGTATTTTTAAGATTGCTGCACTTTGGAATTTTATGACATTCATAAATTATTCTTTATGATCTCTTAATGACCCCAAAAAGCTGCTGTTTAATGGGACCAGGTATAAATGGAAGAATTGGATAAAAGAATTGGTGCTTAATTAACTGCACAGCCTGAGAACAGACCCCTTTCCGGCTGATTTCAGACACTTAGTGACTTTCCAGTAAACCAGCAGTCATGCTTCAGATTAATGAGAGAGCACTCTCTGCACGAGCTGCTGATAATGAGATGTCTAAAGTGATTACATTCACTCAGAAACATGGACTTGACACAGTATATTACCTAAAATAGTATCCACTGCCTTTTTCAATTAGTGTTTTCTTCTTAGTATGGTTATGTTGATCACTGCGTTACAAAATAGAGAAAACTAAACCATTTTGGAGTTAAATCTGAATACACACCGCAATCTAGTAATAGGTCTCAAGCCCTGAAAGGAAAACTGCAGAGCTCCAAGATAAAACTAAGTTAGTCCAGACCTGCAATTGTAGCTAGATTGCTTCTGCTGCCCAGGTGTTTTTCTCCTTGCTCGTTTACGCACACTCAATTTTGTTAATGGCAAAAAAAGACAAATATAAATCTGTCTCAGTAGTAAAATAAATGTAGTTATTAAACAAGAGGAATTAGTGGCCACTTGTGTCCATGTGGAAGTCTGACAGCACACTTTCTTTTTTTCCAACTGTATCTCAGGAACAAAAAGAACTTGCCTCCAAGATTATAAATTATCTGAACTCTGATGCAATAAGGTTTAACCAGCACTTACCCCGTACAATCCAATCTGAATGAATTAGGGTTGTTAAAATTGTTTTATCTGTAGTTAAACCTCACCACCTCAGCTGAACTGAAATTAGACTCACATTGTCCAGAAAGCTTTGAAACAGTTTAACGTTTACACTGACAGTAATGTTGAAAGCAATTAATCTTTACGCATTGTAAACAGACAAGCACACATGAACTTATGTATATCAATGTCTTTCCAAATCCTCACTATTTAGGTTTGACAGTGCTCATTTGAGGGATTCAAGCATCTTCTCCAGAATTCTTCTCTCCAGATTCTTCTCTCATGAGAATATATATAGACTGTAGCTAGCTACTATTGTAACTTTCTCTTCAATGTATTGAACAGAATGACTAAAATTTCCGCTTTCTGATTTTTTTTTTTCAGAGCATTTTTACAATCTACAGAATTCCTTTTGGAATCCAAAGGTATTAGTCATCTTGGTTTCTTTAAGTATTGCCATCAGAAAGAACATGGATTTCTGTATCATTAATGCTACATAAAATGATAAATTATATATATATATGATGTTATGATAGTATATTCTTCTCTTAATTATGAAACCTCAATAAGGCCTTATTCTCTGCTATTCATCTTTCATGACTCTTAAATAATTATATATTTTTTTCCTCCAGTTGTTCCAGTTCAGGATACTATTCTGTAAGAATGAACTAGCTACATTTTTTTTTTTTTTCATTCTTAGATATATGGATTTGCATTTTTTTGTTCCAAATTCAATTTAAACTTGATTGAAATATTTTTTATGTATTCATGGACATTTTGTTTGCCTTTGATGTTCCAGCAAATCACATCAAATGATATAATTATTTTACAGTTACAGAAAAATTAGGTCATACATTCTGTTTATTATTTCACAACTAATTACTACTTCTCCATACTTGATAAATGCATTTAATATTTACTACATCATCATGGCAGGGGGAGGAGGAACTAGGTGACCCTTCCAACCCAAGTCATTTTGTGATTCTATGATTCTTCTAATCCAAACAACAGGCCAATTGATGCATAAAATACATGATTATTGTTCTGTTCTATTATTACTATTATTATTATTATTACTATGATTAATAATAATAATTATTGTTATTATTATTAATAATTATTATTATTGTTGACTATATGTCATCTACCTTTTAATTAACATCAGCTTATTTTCCATGTATTTCTATACAGATATTTATTTATTTATAAGACATACGGAATTTAGAATATTTGGATTTTTTTATATTTGGCCATTTTTGCTTCTTTTAAAGATTTGTGGTACATTCTGTTCACTCCTGAACTCCTATCATTTTTTCGGATAAGATTTGCTCAGATTGCACTGCCATGAAGCATTACAGTCAGGGTTATCTATAAGACTCTGGTGCAGGCAGCCTTGCTGTACAACACATAGTGTGAAAGAAAATATCAACATTTTCATATGGTTTCTAGGAGCATCTTTTCATATATGGAACCTACAAACAACTTTTAGGGAGTCAGCAGAATTGTTACCAAGTAAAGTGTAATAAAAAATATACATAATTAAATATAGTTATTTATGTACACGTTAATGTGTGATGCCTGGTATGAACAATGTGAAGACAAAAATTTAGATGAAAAGAAAGATCAGCTTACTTTCACTGTGCTATTTCATTTTTGCTATGCCATTTTATTTTTCAATTTTATCCTCCAACTCAAGAAATTCAAGCCTGATTGTTCTGAAAAGTACTTACATGTCAGTGAAGTCAGTGGGGCTAGTCTTCAAGTGGTATAAACTACTGTTATGTTTTTGTTGTTGTTGTTGTTGTTGTTGTCTTTTTTGTTTTTCTGTTTGTTTTTTCCTACCTTCTGTACTTCAATTAATTTTCATCGTGTACTGCAATTATGTTTATTCTTTTTTCAGGGTTATTGACAGAATCTTAGATAAATTTTCCCAGCAAGTAAGCAAAAATTAGATAAGCATCATACAAATACGTTTCCTATAGAAGTGGAAAGACTTGTGCTGAAGAAGTAAATGTAATTTACAAGCCCAAATGCAAACATGTTAGCAAGCCAAGCAGGGCAAAATTTCCATACCAGCCCGATTGCTCAGATGAGTGATGTGAACAAAGAAAGAACTGTTGGCATAAATTCTGGCTTGATGAGTGCTCTGACCTGGGCACAGAAAAAAAATTATCTAAGAATTATTTGCATCTTCATTACATTTTCATTTAAAAGAAAGAAAAAGTGTGTGTCTGTCCAGAAAATTAGGGAATACTGTCTTCATTAGACAAAGATTTCTTGTACCTTTAGTTTAATGCATTTGATTAACCTGATGCTATGTTGGCTCAATGACTGGATAGACTCTGGCTCTAATCTGGAACATAAATTTTAGTATAAAATGAATTTTCCATCCTGACAACCAAATACTAGGGATGCAAAAGATTTGTGCAGTTGCTTATAGCTGAGAAAGGCAGGGTTTCAAAATAGGAAAAGTGTAAGCAACAACAAGAAAAATAGCAACAGCATTTGCCCAAGGAGATAGAATTGTAGAATGTGCCACTGGGAAAGCAAATAATGTTACCCTGCTTGAAAATGCATGAAACCTCTGATAAATTTACTCTGTACTGTTTTGTCTTCAGATTTCAAGAGCTTCCAAAAGTTTTTTGCCTCTTTTCCTGTAAGATGAAAGATTTTATAAAGAAGTAAAAACTGCATAAACCATTATTTGCTCCTCGTTGTTCCCAATGGACAGTGAGATAACTGAGAAAGACGGCAAGAAAAAGACAAGAAAGACATAACAGTATTATCTACTGTATCTTTGCATGACCCTGTAGAATAGGAACTTCAGAAAAACAAACAATCAAACAAAAAAGACAAAGAGAAAAATCCACAGACTCTCTGTGCCAGTTTTATGGCACAGATTTGTAACATCTCTTCATGCACAGAGGGCAGTATGAAAATCTTTCAGGCTTGCTTTCCTCTGCTCCAGAGACAGGCACCAGGAAGAACCTTATGTTTAAGGCTTTCTCTTAGGTTCTGCTGTCCAGTACAAGAGTTTATCCCAGGGAAAAAACTAAGTGTCAGAGGGTCAAGAATTAACTTACATTTTTCATAACATTTAATGAAAATAGAATAATAAATAAATTTTATGGACAATATAAAGTAAAATAATAATAAAAGATGAGTTTTATGGGTTGGAGTGCCTGTATGTGAGGTGTTGGCTAAGAAATAAAACATGCCTGGGACTATTTCTAGACACAAAGGCCAGGTGGCCTAAGAAGTGCATGTCTAAGCTAATAAACATCCTTAGCATCCAAAATGAGATAGCTGTATAGCTGTATGACAACTGTCCTCTAAGAACAGCTCTAATGAACAACCATTCTCAGGAGATGGGAATCATGGTGATTAATATTTGGAACAAGAAAACTTTGTGCCCCAGAACTTTCCAAGTTTGTATCCCAGATTTCCAGCATAGGCAGTTGAGTTTGGGGGCCCAGAATTTCCATCCCACGTATTTGAGTTTACAGACAGAGCTGGAAAGTTTGAGAAATGTTGATAAAGCTGAGGTTATAACCACAGCTCTGCTGTAACTGATTCTAAGCAGATTTAGTTTGGCATTAAGCAATTAAAAAGAGATATTCAAAAAGGAAAGGGTTAGCCAATGGAACAACCATTCTATTTTTTTTTTTTTTTTAATACATATAAAAAAGAATTTTGAGAGTTCTTTGATTTTTTCCCCCTCCTTCTTGTTATGGGACAATTCGTACAATAACTGTTAGGAGTACGGGGGGGTCTGTTCATGCATGATGAAAAAAAGTGGACATCACCCTTGTTTTAGATTAGTCCTAAAGTCAAGTTTACGTTTTGTCACTTGAAATTGTCTACTTTATTTTCAGTTAGACAACCTCTGTGATGTTCAGCATCTATTCCGGAAATTTTTAAATATTGATTTATTCTCCGTGTTACATCTGTGTGAACCAGAGAGGTTGAGAAACAAGTGAGCAAAGGGGACAATCCCAATGGAGCTGTTTGCATACAACACCCATGACTTCAGTGTCAAGTCGGTGTTCTGAATGTTGAAGTCTGGCAAGTCTGCTGGCATTGCAGCTCATTACAGGGGTACAGCTTATTACTCCTTGACTTTTAACAGACTGAAAGAAAATTAATGGTGTGGGCAATTTCGAGCTGCAGCAGTTAGTTAGCTCTTCAAGGCTGCACAAACACACTGAAAGATAGACACTTTGCAATGCACAGGCACTTCATAGGGAAAAAACAACACTGTGATGACTGCTTGAATAAATGGAAAGGACTTCTGGAGGCCTTTCATCTCATTACTGTTCAATTAATAGTTAGCCATAATCTAGACATTAATGAGGGATGCAACTGGAACTGCAAAGAAATAACATAATTAGGCCCTGAATTTAATCATTCACAAAATTACACAGAGACACTCTACACTTTTATTTTAAATAAGTCCAATTAGATTTCTTTTTTAATTGGATTTTTGTTTATAGATTCTCAGATTTACCATGTGGAAATACATTTTAGAGAACTCCCTCAGTGTTTCTCCCATGTTCTTCCAGGTGTCCACTGGAATTAACAGTCTGGGTTACAATTTCTTTAAACCTGTTCCTTTCAACTCATGACAGATTTCTCTGGACATGTTTAAAGATCTATATTATTAAATCGCTAAATAGAAAAGCCTACCTTTAAAAAATATGACACATAATATTGTGAACCAAAATTTCAACTGAAAATTGAAGTTTACAGTAATGCAAACTGGTGATTGAAATTGGTAATTGACTTTCCAACTAGTTTGGTAATAGTTGCTTAGCTTACCAGTATCAGCATCTAATTATAATTTTGTGCTCAAAATATTTTTCTGGAAAGATTTCGGTGAGATGTATCCTCACAAAATAATGTTTTGCTACTGTAATGCACAGTTTACCAAACTTTCATAATAAAATAATAAGTTTTTTCTAAGAATAAGTGCACACAAAATAATATAACTACAAAGTCTTTGTTATCTGGAATGGGCAAACACAAATCAACAATCTTTCCTCTTTTGCACATGCATTCCCAATATTCATGGATAACAGTTACTATTTTTATCCATCAAAACAAATTTCAATGAATGCCATTCACCCATTTGTTAGTCTCATAATTTCCAGTTTATGAAATATATTTTTACTGTAATAGTAATCTTTATAACTAGAAACATCAGTTTATGGCAAATATCTTTCTTAAAGAAGCCAGTGCAAAGGTGTTGCATGAGATGTTTCTCTATGCCAAGCTTGTACAGAGGAGCAGACTGATGGATTATATAAACACATCACTGCAGAAAAACTTGGACTTGAGAGCATGAATGGAAGACAGCTAAACTTCCTTTCTAACAAACAACAACAACAAAAACTTAAAATCAAAACAAAACAAAAGTCACACAGCTTATAAGTAAAACAAAAATAACTAAATATATGGAAATGTTTACAAAAGAAAAATGCTTTAGCAATAAGACATTATTATCTTAAAAACAAATAAAACAACAAAAAAAAATCACTCTTTCTGCTCAAACATTGCTCTAAATTGTTACTAATAATTCAGTCACATTTCCTTAGGGATGAAAAAAAAAAAAATAAAATATAAATCTTTAACAGTGTCTAGAGTTTTGCTAGTCTAAAGTTTTGTTTTAAAAAACTATCAGCTATAAAAGACAATATAGTGAAGCAGAACTGAAACTGGATAATACACAACTACTTGTTTCTTGAAAATTGTTATTTTTTTCCTCTATGTGCTTTTCATGTATTATGAAAACCATTAAAATGGTTGATTAAAAATAGCAGAATATCTTAGGTCATCACAGCAATGTCTATGTCATTATGTAATGACTACAAGAACAAAATTGATAACAGAATATCACATTTAAGCTTGCACCAGGGCATTCATGCCTACCTAGAAGAGAAAGTAGTTAAAATTAACATTTTACCAAAAGTATTTAGAAATCAACGGGGAGATTTTCAAACTTTAATACAGGATGGTAGCCTATTTATTTTATTTTATTTTATTTTATTTTATTTTATTTTATTTTATTTTATTTTATTTTATTTTATTCATTTCATTTCATTTCATTTCATTTCATTTCATTTCATTTCATTTCATTTCATTTTATTCCCCTCCAAATTTCATTAAAAGTCTCATTCACTTTTCTGAGTGTATGGAGATATATTATTTTTAAGGCTATTGAAATTTGAACTATTACATTTTCATAACTTCATGGTAAATCTTGATCCTGATGTAAGGGGAGAGAATTCTGTACTAATTTGTTACATTTCAAAAGTAAGAGGAATGAAGTCTGCTACCACGCTCCTTCCAACTCATTAGTATCCAGAGAACCAGAGGGAAACAGGCCTAAACTAAAGCTAAAGTATGTGAAGGCTGCAGACATAGACCAGAATTTACAAGACAGGAAGCCACCATTCCACAAGCTCAATTCCAGTTAATTCCTCTCAGCAATGTGTTTACTCAGAGACAGCAAGATTCAAATCATTTTGAATTTACTTACCGCCTTGGCAACTTTACTACCAGCTCTTGTTATATTGAGAAGGCAGATGGACTGAAATGAGCTTAATAAGGCATAGAGTTAATGGTAAAATGGGTTCCTGGTGACTTGTGATTTAGGAGTGATAATCAGCACAGTGGGGGCTGACAGAAGCTCTGTCTGAGAACAGAATAGATGGAAAAAGAGTATGTTGTTAGGACAGCCATGCACCCCTTTAGTCCCCAGCCTGCTGGAACCAAGTCCACCTGGAACACAGGAAGGCAGTTTAGTACAGCTCCCCCTCACAGCATCTCAGAAATAGCTGGGTGTATCATGAACTTGGAGGAAAGACTACTCAGCAGCCGCAGACACAGTTGAATCACAGAATCACAGAATCACAGAATTTCCTAGGTTGGAAGAGACCTCAAGGTCATCGAGTCCAACCTCCAACCTAACGCTAACAGCCCTCCACTAAACCATATCCCTAAGCTCTACATCTAAACGTCTTTTGAAGACTTCCAGGGATGGTGACTCCACCACTTCCCTGGGCAGCCTGTTCCAGTGCCTCACAACCCTTTCAGTGAAGAAGTTCTTCCTAACATCTAACCTAAAACTCCCCTGGCTCAACTTAAACCCATTCCCCCTCGTCCTGTCACCAGGCACGTGGGAGAACAGGCCAACCCCCACCTCGCTACAGCCTCCCTTGAGGTACCTAAAAAGAGCGATAAGGTCACCCCTGAGCCTCCTCTTCTCCAGGCTGAACAAGCCCAGCTCCCTCAGCCGCTCCTCGTAGGACTTGTTCTCCAGGCCCCTCACCAGCTTCGTCGCCCTTCTCTGCACCCGCTCAAGCACCTCGATGTCCTTCTTGTAGCGAGGGGCCCAAAACTGAACACAGTACTCGAGGTGCGGCCTCACCAGAGCTGAGTACAGGGGGACGATCACCTCCCTAGCCCTGCTGGTCACACTGTTCCTAATACAAGCCAGGATGCCGTTGGCCTTCTTGGCCACCTGAGCACACTGCTGGCTCATATTCAGCCGACTATCAACCATCACTCCCAGGTCCTTCTCTGCCTGGCAGCTTTCCAACCATTCCTCTCCCAGTCTGTAGCTCTGCTTGGGGTTATTGCGCCCCAGGTGCAGGACCCGGCACTTGGCCTTGTTGAACTTCATGCAGTTGACCTCAGCCCATCGGTGCAGCCTATCCAGATCCTCCTGCAGAGCTTTCCTACCCTCAAGCAGATCGACACACGCACCTAACTATATGTCATCTGCGAACTTACTGAGGGTGCACTCGATGCCCTCGTCCAGATCATCGATGAAGATATTAAAGAGGACCGGCCCCAGCACCGAGCCCTGGGGGACGCCACTAGTGACTGGCCTCCAACTGGACTTGGCTCCATTCACCACGACTCTTTGGGCCCGGCTATCCAGCCAGTTTCTAACCCAACGAAGCGTGCGCCAGTCCAAGCCAAGAGCAGCCAGTTTCTTGAGGAGAATGCTGTGGGAAACAGTGTCAAAAGCCTTGCTGAAGTCAAGGTAGACCACATCCACAGCCTTTCCCTCATCCACCCAGCGCGTCACTCTGTCATAGAAGGAGATCAGGTTCGTCAGGCATGACCTGCCTTTCATAAAGCCATGCTGACTGGGCCTGATCGCCTGCTTCCCCTTCAAGTGCTGCATGATGACTCTCAGGAGGATCTGCTCCATGAGCTTTCCTGGCACTGAGGTCAAACTGACAGGCCTGTAGTTTCCCGGGTCTGCCCTCCGGCCCTTCTTGTAGATGGGCGTCACGTTTGCTAGCCGCCAGTCAACTGGGACCTCCCCCGATAGCCAGGACTGCTGATAAATGATGGACAGTGGCTTGGCCAGCTCCTCTGCCAGTTCCCTCAGTACCCTTGGGTGGATCCCATCCGGCCCCATCGACTTGTGCACATCTAAGTGCCGTAGCAGGTCACCAACCAGTTCTTCATGGATAACTTCTTCAGTTGTTATTACATGAATGAAAAAAGCCAGTGCAAAACTCTTTGTGTGACACATTTTGGAAGACTGACAAGAGCTGGGGTGAGATTTTACCTGTGTTGGGATCAAATTATTCAATCTCACCAACGCAGAGGTCAGAAAAATAAGCAGATAACAGAATGCATGTCCTGTGTTTCTGAGTACTGTAAAAAAAATGCACCAGACTGCATTTGTTTTTTCTTTTCTGTGAGATCAGGGCATCAGGGACTTTATTTTTTATTTTATTTTATATATATATATATATATATATATATATATATATATATATATATTATTATTACCAGGAGTACAACTTTAAAGAAGCAAAGTATTAATACTCATAAATTGGGGAAAATATGCCGAACAACGGGTAATTTTCTTTTGTGAAAATTATTGCTTTCTACATACAATAGAAAAGAAGAAACTTTTTTGGCCATGAAGCAATTTTCCATACTGTGTGACAGTCCTAGAAATTCATTAATGTACCTTGAACAGGGCACAGATTGATTTTTTTTAAAAATGAACATATGAGAAAAAAATATCTGCTTTTTTTTTTGATGCCTGGCCATGCTAGAGAGGAAATTTTTGTGAGTAATGTTAGGGAAAAATCCCTCCTTAGTTGACTGTATTTCTCTTGGATGAAAAAAACGTTACTTCTCTTTCTTTCACTGTTGCAACAGATGCACAAAACTAAATCATTCAATCCTGCAATGCCAATTGTCTAAGATTTTGAGGTACTCCAGAGTTGTTAATAAGTTGACTGTATACATAAACCTTCTGATTATGTCCATACATATATGTTATTGAATGAATAAGGTCAATACCTTGGAAATATCACGCACTGTGAATTTGTGTTCAGAGGTAGTCTTACTAAGTCTTAAACCCATTCAGACATTATAAAATATTCTATTGTTAATAGTCCAGATTTTGTTCTTCATCTATCTCCAAAGTAAATTTCTGTTGTGTCTTTCTCATGACTTTTCAAAACTAAGGAGAATTTTCTAGATGTGATCTTCTGCTGGATGCCGTTTCCTCAGTGGTTTATTTTTTGTCTCTGATAATTCTAGAGTTTGGAGGGGGGTTGAAAACTGAGGTTGGAAACTGAGGATATTTTCCAGCTGTTTAGTATTGTTATAAATGGCTCAGGATTCAAATTAGAATTAAATGAAAAATAGGATTTATTAAAGGATATAAAGGAATAGAGGTAAGCAAACAGTGCTGGGTGCACCGGGAGTCTCCGCTCCACCAGGATGCACACCAATTACATCAAGCAACTGATTTTTATGCTCCTAGACTAATACATATTCATTACTACTTCTAAAAAAAATAGATTATTAAAATTAGCTTCCGGGGTGCAGTCCCTCCTACTGGAGCATGCGCAGTCTCCTCTGGGGTCTCTTCTGGGGGTCTCTAGGGGTCTTCCATGCTGAAGGCTTGCAGTCTTCCTCTTCCCCTTTGTACTTACTGGGCACCATCCCAAGTTTACGGAACACCTTCTTCAAAACACCTTCTTCAAATCTTGTCTCCCAGCCACCTTTCAGCTTCTTTCTCGGCCCCCCCCTAACCAGATACCAAAGATCCACATAGTATATCATAACAGTCACTAGTTGTTATCAGTTGTTCTGAAACTCCCAGACACACGGGTAATTAAAACATTCTTCCCCAGCCATTCACAGACACATCTATAGCAGTGTTAGAAATAGAAGTCCGGAATAACAAAAGCAAACAGGTTCATAAATTTAAGAAGTGATAAATTGGCTAGAATGAGGAATGAGGGGGAGACTGGGACACTCTGCAGCTGTGGTTCAAGCATTGAATTGCCAGTGCAGGGCCCAGAGGCAGACAGGATTCAAACATTTCAAACAGAATTGTTCTTTATGGACACGAATTGTTAAAACATTCCTCACAGTATATTTCCTATAAGAAAAGAATGATGGTGGCTCTTTACCTGTTTGATTCTCACATAATTAAAGACAATCAAGAGACATTATCACTTATGTCTTAAAAACTATCTGCATTTTACATGCATGTCAATATGGTGGTGCTTAGGGTCTGATGTTATATTCTGGCTCACTCTTTCCTGATCAGAACACAAAATTTAGGTTTTCAGACTCTTATCTGCTGAACAATTGGATAGACAGAAATACAGCTTTCTATAAACTCTTTCCCTTACTCTCATTTGTTCATCTCTTACTGTGTGTTATACAAATCATTTAGTCATTTTCCGGTCATATTTTCCAAGAAAGCATTTGGCAGTTCCTTTTTGAAGAACCTTTCTTTTGTTGTATTTTTCAGAAATAAATCAATAGTTGCCTATTCTAGGAACTATGCACCCTTCCATGTACCAACTTCATAAAATATTTCAGTAGTTCCTCTTTCTAACCATGTCCTTTGGGCAACTTTCTTTTGCCTTTGTGTGTGTGTGTGTGTCTTGAAAAGTTCTCAATCATTCTCAATGCTTATTTGATCTCAAAAATGACAAAGAGATCAAAATGATAAAGAGATCATCATGTAACTATGATGACAGATTATTGTGTTTTTCTTTATTATAGCATCAGAAATGCCATAAAGAACACAAAATACTTATTTTTTTTAACAGAATAGAATCAAGGAATATGTTTGCTAGGAATGTAGGTAGAACAGAATAGCTTGGAAGTCTGGAAGACATTTGGTCTAAAGAAGGGTTAATCACAAGGTTAGTGTCACCTTTAACAATATATCAGATTGTTCTGGAGCAAAACCTGAATTTTGAAAACATTCAGGAAAGGAAATTCCATCACTTCTCAGTGAAAAGCCAGTTCCAGTATTTCACCACCCTCGTGTTTACTAAATATTTAATTTGAAATTCCATTGTTGGATCTTGTGTCCATTGCTTCTTCTACTTTCACATTTGAGGATCAAAAAAAGTCTGACTTTTGTCTGTAAGCCAATATGTAGTAGAAAACAAGATAATCTATTAAACTATTAAACTTCTCTTAAAAGTGAAGAACTTAACTCAGGCTCTTCTTGTATATCATGTGCTTCTCACATTTGTGACTCTCCATAGGAAGTGCTATAGTATTTGGGTGGACAAAACTGTAAAGAAGGGTCTAGGTAATTTTGCACAAATGTTAAATGGAGCAGACTAATCACTTCCCTTGCTGTCCACACTCTTTAATACAGCCCAATACGAAATTAACTGTCACTGTTGCAAAAGGACATTTTTGATTTTCCTTCAACTTGCAGTTCATCAGTACCTCCAATTTCTTTCCTGCAAAACTGTTTTCAATGTGGCCAGTGCCAAGCCTGTTCTGTTGCATGGGATTATTCTGTCCCAGGTGCACAATTTGCCTTAGTTGAGCTTCACAAAATTCCTGTCAGACCGTGTCTCCATTCTGTTAAGATTTTTCTGAATGGCAGACCTACCTTCCAGATATCAGACTCTACCCTTATGTTGGTATCACTGAATTTACTTTCTGACAATGTTTTCCATCTTGTCTGTAAGTAGTTTCACTCCCTCCCCCCTCCTCCCTCTTGTAGGTACACACAGCCATTAGCATCCACAAAACTTTTTTTAGCTTATCTAATTTAGTCACTCACTTAACAACTCTTTAATAACTACCGCTTCATTATTATTATTATATACATATATATATTATTATTTTTCAGAAGAGTTACTTGGAACTGCCCTTCATTTTCTGTGGTCTACTTTAAAACTACCTTGATTTACAGGCAAAGTTATCTCTGACTGCTTGCTGCAAGATCTCTGACTAGTTTTCTGCAGAAAAAGAAAAATAGAAGACAGCACTTTTGAAGATCTGTCAAAGACAAGTAAAGCAGATTCTGGAAAACTGAAAAACTGGTAGTAGCTGAACCCATATAACCCTGTTACTTCTAATAGATTAACTGGATCTCCCTACATCTGTGGACTGAGTAATCAGCCCTAGAATTTTTCACTGCATATCAGGTCTCATATTGAAAGTTCAGGCTTTTTTTCCACCCATATTCTATATTCTCTAAAATTGGATGTTATTTTAGTAAGCATTTCAATTGCTGTAATATAGGACTTGCTGCAGATATTACATTTTAGGTACATGGGTATTACGCTGCTTTTGTTTGATCTGACATTACCCTGAAACTTTCTGTCTTGCTGTCAGTGCTCTAGTTGTAGGAGTGACGAGCTTGTTGCTGCTCCCTAATTGTTGTTTATAACTAGAGGGAATATAACAGAGGAAATATTCCCTGTACTGCTTCAGTTACTCAGGAACACAGGCAGGTCAGCGGAGAACATATCTGAAGCTGTACCTACATGCCTACAGCTTCTGTGTCTGAATCACTGTTATCAGGACAGTAAAACAGTTAAAAATTAAATTTTAACAGGTGCAACAGAGGGGTTGTGGAGTCTCTGTCTTTGGAGATATTCAAAACCCACCTGGATGTAATCTTAATATGCTCTAGGTGACACTGCTTGAGAAGGGGTTTGTACTAGATGATCTCTGGAGGTCTCTTCCAACCTCAACCATTCTGTGATGCTGTGATTCTGTAAATGTATCAGAATAGGAAATGCAATTATGAAGTTAGATACAAAGATCACTTTTCACCCACTCAAAAAAAAAAAAAAAAAGAAAGTAATGTTTTAGTACCACAAAAATATATACTTATTTAGGAAGAAGTAGTGTAAGACATAACAATGAAGGGAAAACAAACAAACAAAAAACAACAACAACAACAACAACAACTGTAAAACTGAGACTCGAGGATCCTGGGATTTTACAAGACAAGACACTTAATAAGCGGCTCCTTCTTTGCGGATAGACGTCTGTGAAACAAAGCATTTCAGCAATATGGCCTTTCCATTTCATTACCCATTTCAGTCCCATCCAGTAGTCAGTACTCCTAGCATAGCTTTAAGACATTTTTTCTTATAACTTATCTGTTTCTTGTTTGGTTGGTTTTAGTTTTGCTTACTTTTAAAGGATAAAAGGGATTCTTAACCTTGAGGTTTGTGTTGCCCAGACTACAGCAACCAAATGGTCACTGGATGGAAATATGTCATTTGACTTTACACGTGTTGGGAACCAGTGGAGAGTGAAAGGTTGCATGAATTTATTGATCTATTTGTATTTTCCAAAAAACACCTGAAACAGGTTTTCAAAGCAGATTTGGGATATAGCTTTGGAGACTGAGATCATGACTCTGGCCACAACAGACTTTCACATTTCAAATTGGTTAGTCACTGACTGACAGAAACTGGGAGTTGAAAGGTTTCATAGCCATGCTCTTGAACAAAAGTTTGGACTTGCAGTTTCATTCAATAAGAGTTAAAACTACCAAGTGCTCCATATTCAACAGGAGCTAAATATTGAAAGGATTTTCTCACACTGCTGGCTTTCTTGCTAGATGGATTTAGTGGTCCCACCATTGTAACCTTTTCTCTCTGGCCCAGGATCTACAGCTGACCAACGCTGAAGCAGTTACAGTAAAAATGATTTTAAGAAAGTCTTTGTCCATGTTCTCTTTCCAGACAAAAGCATGCCCAGGAGAGCTATATTCAGTTCACCAGAGTTATGTCATCTCACATGTATAGCTGCTGTAGCTATAATGATTGGAAAAGTCCAGAGGGATTTTGGGTAACAGGCTATATGGTATTTCATGGAAATGTTCAAGAATGGAAACAAAACTTGTCTCTATGTGAGAGCCCTTGTATAGAAGATTCTGTCTGTCTCAGAGATACATGTCAGTCAAGTAAAATTTTTCACTGAAATACTCTTTTGTTTTTATTTGTTTTGATATGGTTTTGTTTGTTTTCTGTCTAACTGGAGAAGTATTCTGATTTTTCTGCTGATTTTTCTCTCTTTTTTTTTTTCTTTTTTTTTTCCTTATTTCTGCTTGAAGGCAAAGAATCTATGAGGTTACTGAGAAGTCATATTTCATTGTTTTTCTAACTTTCATATAGAAATGCTAGAAAGTTAGACAAGCCCTTATAGATGTGGTGGCCTAACACTTCTGTTGTCAACAGAATTGCACCAAACTTCACAGGTCTTTGATATGTTGTTCCTATGCTGTGTTGCTTTCTGGAGTAGGTGGAGAGCTGGCTAAGGGACCAGGAAGAAGCTGCACATGAGATACTCTGGCAGCTCATGTTCTCTAGCCTTGATCAAAACCTCAGTTCTAACAGCTATTTATTATTGGTTATGTCAAATTCAAAATGCAAAGCTGAACAGAGAGAGAACTATGCTGTCAGTCATCATGAGATATTAAATAAAAATGTAGTTTGAAAAAACACAAATTTCAACCTTTTCAGCTTTACTCTTAGGTCTTAGTGACAGCTACAGTGCCAAAGTTTTTAAATAGTAGCTCAGAATTACCGTGGCATTAACATTCCTCAAGAATCTTAAGCAACATATTTGTTATGAGACAAATAATAAGTATTATTAAATGTACTTATTCCCTCCAACAAGAGGTGAATTGTGCTTTTTCCAAAGCCTTTCTCTAACAGGGGGCAAATTTGTGTAGTTGGATCTTGAATTATTTAGAACAGATAAAACTGTACTACTGTTTTAATTTGGCTCATACAAAACTTCAGTAAAACCAGAACAAACATGTAAATATAGCAATACACCCACAAACCAAATCACTTTTTCTAAGCCTTTGCTAATTTACCGGTAAATGATAGATCAGTAGGTTTAGACATCTGTAGCTGTGAAAGCCTTTACTTATTTATTTGTTTATTTATTTATTTATTTTTCATTTGTTTGAGAAGCGGTTAAGTTCCTTTCCATGGACAGTTTTAATTCAGTCCCTGATATCCCAAAGTTTCACTTCTAAATAGTTTATAATGGTGTAAAATTAATCTCAGTCACACAAGAATTCATCTGTTTTGTATAGCTAATGTCAAATGAAGGAATCTTCACTAAGAAATAATTCAAACAATATTTCCATTGATTTCCATAGGAATATTTTCCCCAGAATAGGATTATATATATTTGGCAATAGCAGGGGCTGACGGAATCTATTGGGATTTTAATCTTGTTCTTGTTCTTGTTCTTGTTCTTCTTGTTCTTGTTCTTCTTGTTCTTGTTCTTGTTCTTGTTCTTGTTCTTGTTCTTCTTCTTCTTCTTCTTCTTCTTCTTCTTCTTCTTCTTCTTCTTCTTCTTCTTCTTCTTTAATAAGCTGTGATAGTCTAATATATATTTTTTTAATTCTATAAGCCCTACTCTGAGATCCTTAAACTTAATAGTGTAATAATCTACACTGCAAACTGCCTGTAAATTCAAGCCTGAGGTAATTGAAACCAGTTGTTTAATCATTCTCTAAGTGGAATTAAAATGGAAAACCACATTTCCCCAAAATTTCCTTCTCATTTCTGCTGTGGAACTGAAATGAAATATAGAGAGTACTTAGGTGAATTTGTGCTGTGGTTTGAATTTTTTTTTTTTTTGTCTAGTGGATGGATGTTATTTTCTGCATTATTAATTTTTAATTCTAAAATGCTGTGGTTGAGCAAGCTATCTTCAAAAGGAAAACATGTTTTAATACTTACTTCAGAAACCAATTTTTTGAAGAAAAGGAGTCTTTAATTTTATAAACACTGTCCTATGGTACCAAACTACTTGTTATAAGTCATGGCTGGACTAGCTTAAGGGTTGTATTTTAAAATGATTATAAATTTTGAAATATTTTTTCTACTTTAAAATTTAGTTCAATTCCAGAATGAATTTGAATATCATACCCGTCTCTTCTTGATGGTCTAAGTATTTATAAAAATGTATAAATATTTATTTATTTATTTATACAGGATCAGTTCTAGAAATTGCTAAAATGTACAGTTTCCAAGGGAATGTGATTACTGGGTTACAGAAAAATAGTCGTCAGCTATTCTGGACTTTGCCTTTAGCAGAACCCAGCAAGCCTGTGTAGCTGTACAACTGCGAAGAGGAGCCATGCATTTGTGGAAGGAGCAGCGGTTGTTAAGCTGGGCTGGCCTTGTCTTGCAGCTCAAGTGTGTAGTGTTAGAGCAGACCCACCGTTTCACACATCTAATCTTAATAGATCTTCCCATGATCTATTCCCTTTCTTGGCTGCAGCTTTGTGGCTGTGACTTAATCCTGCCCTTGTAACCTTAGGGCTGTAGTGTTCTGCCTGCATGCTAGGAAACAGAGCTAGCTTTATGAAGAAAGTAGCTCTGACATCATCAGTTACTTTACTTTGGGTGCCTACTTGGACATCAGAGTTCAGAGATAATTTGACTAGTTACTCAAGTGAAAGAAAGAGATAAAATTTTATATTTTGTCTCATAAGTCATAGATAAAGAGTAAGACTGCAGAAAAGAAAATGCAAGAATGTCAGATTTCTCCAGCCTACATAAAAACACAAGATGTAAATACTCTTTAGAAACAGCCATGAGGGAAACACAAAATTAGACAAACAAGAGTGTGTTTAGAAACAATATTCTCAGGAACATTTGCAATAGTCTAATTTTTAAGAGGCACATTTTTTTTTTCCCTGTGTTACCTTTCACTATATGCATTTGAATGTATTAATACCAAATTATTCCATTATAATAACAACAGCTATATTTACTAAACTTTTTTGTACAAGCAGCCAAGTGCTGATACATTTTTATAGAAATATGACTATATACTAAATTAAAGAGATTATAGTAAATGAATACATTTAAATAAATCAACCATTTCTAAGAACAGTTACATTCTTTATCTGGGGATCAGTTTTTGCTTCTTAAACATTTAATACTTTTATTTGAAATGTATTAAAATAAAGATCCCATCAATGAGAGAACATTTATCCAGCCTTCACAGAAAAAATAACATATGCTCCACTTTCCTTGAATGGCTCCTTAGAAAAAGAATTGTCATCACTGATTGATCTTTAAACACTTTTTCAGTACTGCCCTAGTTTTTAAGCATTTTATGTTCCTTCCTCTCTATTGATCTTGCATTTGACAGAAATGGTCCAAATATTCATGCTAAAATGCTGTCTTACATAAAATAAAAGCCTGCTAGTAGTTTCAGTGCTGTCAGATACAATGAAAAATAAAATCACTTTTTTTTTTTTTTTAATATATTTAAGTGGGTGAGAAGATTCATTAAACAAGAGGAGTTCTATATCAAAAAGAAGCAGAAATAGTGTATTGCTTTATTTTCTTATTAAAATTAGTTATGTTTCCAGCATAACTAATGTTATGTTTATGTAGTGATAATTACACAAAAACATTTTTTTTTAAAGTATGTTTTCAAACAGTAGTTGATATTAGGGATTATAATAATGTAGTTAATAAAGTTAAATTGGGCAAGTCTAGTAAAATTGAATAATATATATATATATATAAAATAATGCTTTCTTGCAATATTAAGATTCATTTCTTCTTCCATACATTTTCCCAAGACAAATACATTCTAAACCACTTTTGACTTTCTATATAGTCAGCATTTTTCTCACACTAGGTAAGAAATAGAATTTTAATCCTGTTGAAGAAGAGAATTTCCAAATTTCCTTTTGTCTTGATATGAAATGAAGAAATGAAATCTACATTAAAATTCTGGAAAAAAAAAAAAAAAAAAAAAAAAAAGTAATTTCAGAAAAAATAGATTAACTTTTCAAAATACACCCTTTACATCAAATCATGTACTTTTAAAATTTCATTGAATTTAAATATACAGTAACTGTCTTGCTATTCATTCTTTGAGCTATTTGAACCCAGTCAGCGTATTCTAGGAAATTATTATGTGTAATGTTCATTTTAACATATGGAATCCCTTGAGATAAGAAATGAGTAGTTGTGAACTTGATTCTAAATTTCACATCTTATTTCTTCATTTTTTATAATTATTTATTTATTTTTATTTTTATTGAAATATTGCTTTTCATAAATGGATATACGTTGATGAATGATAATGTCCGCTACCCTGAAGTATTGGTATTTGTGTACCTTGATTTCAAATGTCATTTAATGAGCTAAATAGTTTTATCCCAACCTAGAATTTGAAGACAGACAGTTTAGTTTAGATATATGTATATGGAACCCTCTATTTCTGGTATTTCAGGTGCTATCACAACACAGGCAATTCTGCATCTGCTATCACAGACACTCCTTCTGAGGTTAATGGCCACTGGAGTGACAACATACTGCTCTATAAGACCCTACAAAAATATAAAGCAGCACACTGCACTATAAAAATATAAATAAATAAATATAAATAAATAAATAAATAAATAAAAGTAAAAATAAAAAGTATAGAGAGGTCAGCACACTGCTCTATAAAACCTGCTCATGAGGGTAGTTCTGGAGTTCCTGTATGAAAGGCAAAAATTTGCACTCTAAACTGAAGTGACAAGGTGGTTAATGGAAATACGTCACTGTTAAAATATGTTTGATGTACATTCTTCTGTATAAGGATAATGTGAGGATGGCGTTAATCAGACAAATGAAGATGGCTAACAAAGAGAAGAAAGGAAAAAGCAAAGAAGAAACTGGGTTGTAGGCTGAGTGGAAAATGGGGGTATTTCCCTTTTCTCTCTGCAAAAGAGAAGAAAATAGAGGCATAAGACCAACCCAAAATGGGTTTAAGCTATAAAAGAATATCTTCTCAGGGATTTCAAGATTTTAACAGAGTAAAAAAACTTTCTTACAAGAATCTGATTTTCTATTCAACAACTATGTCTTAAGGAAAGTTAGGATAAATATTTTAAAATCACAACAACTACCATTATTTTCTTGAATTATAGAATCATAAAATATCCCGAGTTGGAAGGGACCCATAAGAATCATCGAGTCCAACTCCTGGCACCACACAATCTACCCAAATATTCAGACCATGTGACTAAGTGCACAGTCCAAACTCTTCTTAAACTTCGACAGGCTTGGTGCAGTAACTAGTTCCCTGGTGAGCCTGTTCCAGTGTGAGACTGCCCTCTCAGTGAAGAACCTCTTCCTGATGTCTAGCCTAAACCTCCCTTGCCTCAGCTTGACACCATTTCTGTGGATCTTATCACTGGTGACTAAAGAGAATAGATCGGTGCCTGCATCTCCACTCCCCTTCGTGAGGAAGCTGTAGACCACGATGAGGTCTCCCCTCAGCCTCCTCTTTTCCAGGCTGAACAGGCCAAGTAACCTCAACTGCTCCTCATATGTCTTCCCCTCTAGGCCCTTCACCATCTTTGTAGCCCAGTAGCTTACTGACTTGAAGAAAGAGGTTTTAATCTATCCTGGTTTGTTTGCTAATGAAGGAGCATGAAAGAGACACATGTCCTTGTCTCTGAAGAGGAGGTGAAGGAACAGCTAGTGCAAGGAACACAAAAATCAGTTGCGCCAGACTAATACATGGTTGTATCTGAGCTTGGAGACTGCAACCCTCTTCAAACTTCCAGATCTAGAGTCTTTTTTTTCAAAGACTTATATTTTTAGAAGGTAAAAATACTGCAAAGCTGTCTTCTGTCAGTAAAGGTGTCCTTGATTTCTACTGCTCTAATGTACGCAGTATGGCCTACTTTGACAGGTGAAAAAATAAAGAACATCTGCAACACTTTCAATAGGAGAAAAAATTTACTCTGAATAACTAACAAATTCTGATAAACTATTTTGATTTATCATCCTCTAAAAGGCACTGGAAATACTTGACTAAAGACCTGAAAGACGTATGGAAAAAGCTTTAAAGATACCCGAACACACATTAATACGTTAATCAAATTTAGCATAATTTTTCTGCTTAAATTGCTTAGTGTAAGTTAAGTTTTTATCAGCTTAATTCTTGGTATTTTCTCTTTGGAAGAATTGAGTCTCAGACTGGAAGCTATTGTTATGCAGACAGCTTTCTTCTACTATAAATTTTGCACTTTGTCTTTGAAGAGGACTGGTTCCTTTTAAATCAGTCTGTACTGGTCTCATATCATCCTCTTAATGGTAGCATTCTAGTACCTTTCTGTACCACATAAAGTGAAGTAATCAGCATCTTCCAAATCACATACACTTTACTGTAATGGAAGACATTTCTTATCTATGCTTATATATATATATATATATATATAAAAAAAAAAAAAAAAAAAAAACTCTTACTAGTTCCCAGACATCCCAGACTGAATATCTTTATCCTATGAAAAGGTACACCCTGAGTAATATTTATGATTTTATTAATTTGTTATCAGAATATTGTCATTTTCAAGTGCCTGCACACTTTCATTCCACTAACCATTCCATTAACAGGTTCTTTTGCGATTCAATGTTATTTCTAAAATGTTACCTGATTCCACCCAACCACTTAATTGCACTATTTTCCTACCAAATTTCATTATCTTTCTCCCCATTTTTTCTTGTTTTTCCTTTTCCTCCAATATTTCCTTAATATTTCCAATTTTTCCTTAATATTTCTTCTTGAGAAATCTTGAACTTGTGTTAATTCAGCCTCCCTTACATGGGATTCTCAACATAGCATTTATCTACACTATATCTCCCTCCCCACTGTCAGCTCAGACATTTGTTTGCTGTTTGTTCCCTTGATTAATATGAAGGAGAAATCTCCACTTTTAGAGAAGTATATTGATTGTGCACAGCCTGAGTCTTAAAGCAAAGTACTATTAACAACACAATGTTTCTGCTGAGTGATGAAGAAAAAGATGAATGCAAAGTGAAGTGGAGCTCGCTGAGACACGAAGTAGAACCTAACTTGGAGACAGCATCAGCAATAAAAGCACACTTATTTTTGCAAGTTGTTTGCTGCCTACAGTCATCTGTCCACAAAGCCATGGAAAGAAAAGAAATCCAAAAATTCCACTGGAAAACTTTGCTCTTTATCATCTATCTCTATAGTAACCTGAAAGACTTTGACAGCAGCATTACTCGATTATGCCTCACTTATGCCTCTATTGCGGGGGGGCGTTGAAATTTTCTCAGCTGATTGTTTAGGCTGGATTCTTTAGAATAGGAGTCAAAATACTTCTACAGACCATTTCCATTATAGATAAATATTTCCATATTTATCCAATATCAACAATATGGTTGAGAAGTATCCTTAAAGATTCTCTTCTATCAAGTTACTCAGAAAGAATATTTGGGTTTTAAAAATAGAAGTTCTCTCGAAGAACTTTAAAAAAAAAAAAAAAGTAAATGTTTTGCTTACATCTTAAATGAATTTGATTTCATACAGAGAAGTCAGTTGAAGTGACTTTAAAGATAGATAAATTGCAATGTTTTCAGATGTATTTACTTGAGGAGGGTAGAATAGCAGCATTTGCAAGGGTTTCTGAGGTTACCAGTGTACAGATATACTCAGCAGGGCTTGAAACAAGAGATGATGGAAAATTCTCCTATATCAAAGTTAAAGGTATCACATACCAGTGACACCAAGTTTCCTAAATATAAAATGTTAGAACTCTTTCCTTGAATCTGAACACACTTATGTTTCACATTTCCAGTGTTCATACCCTGCCTTTTGCAGCAAATGACTAGAATTCTGTGAATTCTTTTTATTGTTTATGAGCTCTTCCAACAACACAGATAAAGTAAATATACATCAGTCTCCATAGCACTGCTGGAAAGCATCCCTCTATCATTTCAAAAAAGTCGTACATTCTGCTTTTTCTGGTTCATTAAGTTAGCTTTTGATCTTAGCCAGGATATCAGCTGCCATTACATTAGTTGCTGACATTAGCAAGGGTAGTAGCTGTTCCATACTAGACCAGTTATCATTATATTAGCAACCTCTGTGTCTGACATGTCAGTATGCTCCAGATACCATAATGATAAACAGTGTAGAAAAAAAAAATGGTATGAAAGAACAGGTGTAAATTAATTGCTCTCGTCTTTCTCTTTATAATCACTATAGTTCATAGGTGATCCACAAGTATTCAGGCACACAAGTTGGCAAAATATCTTGTTCATATTCTGCAAGATAGCTCATTACACAAAGTAGCTCTTTGCCTTGCCTTTGGCTTCTCAAAACTCTTTTGATTAGAGTGGCTACTAAATGGGGAAATCAATCACTTAAAATAATGAGCCCTTCAGGGACAAATATGTGATAGTGTTTACTGTCAAAAAAAAAAAATAAATAGACTGAATCTATTTCTTATCACAAAACAAAGAGGAAGCGATGACATGTTGTTCAGTAAATACTTCTTTCCATCAGCCAGCTACACCTTTAATCAACCATTTATAAATCGTGTTAAAACAGAGCAAATACAGCATTCAGAGTTACATAAGAATATGAGAATAAACCTTTATTTTAGCATACAACAATTCAGATCTATAACTATCATAAGCTTTTCAGTGTCTGAACGTGTGAGTAAACCACATTATTGTAAACCACAATTCCACCCACAAACCATTCTAATACTGGTTCACTCTCATTTACAATGAAAGCAGTTAATTTATGCAGAAATATTCTTATGTTCCACACACTGTCTTTTCTAATACCAATATTAGAATTGTCGTGGTTTAACCCGACCGGCAGCTAAACACCACGCAGCCGTTCGCTCACCCTCCCCCCTCCCTCTCTGGGACGGGGGAGAGAAATGGAAAGTGAAGCCCGTGAGTTGAGATAAAGACAGTTTAATAAGACAGGAAAAAAAAAATAACAAAAATAATAATAACAATAATAATAATGATGATACAATGGTGATAATACGAAAGTAATAATAGTATGTACAAACAAGTGATGCACAATGCAATTGCTCACCACCCGCTGACCGATGCCCAGCCTAACCCCGAGCAGTCCGGCCCCCTCCCCCCGGCTAGCCACCCCTATATATTGTTTAGCATGACGTCAGATGGTATGGAATACCCCTTTGGCTAATTTGGGTCACCTGTCCTGGGTCTGTCCCCTCCCAGCTCTTACTGCACCCCCCAGCCTGCCCGTTGGCAGGACAGAGCAAAGGCTGAGATGTCCTTGGCTTAGTATAAGCACTGCTCTGCAACAATTAAAGCATCGGGGTGTTATCAGCACTCTTCTCATTCTAAGCCAAAACACAGCATTCCACCAGCTACTAGGAAGAAAATTAATTCTGTGCTAACTGAAACCAGGACAAGAATGCACTTTGATAACAGTGCATTATGTCCCATTGCTCAGGTTGTAAATCATAGTCCAGATAGTTTTACACCCACCTTATAGGACACCAAGCTATCTTACTAATTTTGTTGCAAGGTTAAAACTGGGACAGAGTCAAAAACACTGCTAAAGTCAAGATTCCCACAAGGAGTTGCTCCATAATCTTCCCACAATCTGGCTAGTCTGCATTTTCCCCATCCCCCTTGTTCCTGTTTGAAGATCATAGAATCATAGGATGGCTTGGGTTGGAAAGGACCTCAAAGACCATTCAATCCCAACCCTCCTGCCATGGGCATGGATGCCACTCACTAGATCAGGTTGCCCAGGGCCTTGTCCAACCTGGTCCTAAAAACCTCTGGTAATGGGTCATGCACAGCTTCTCTGGGCAACTAGTGCCTTACCACCCTCATAGTAAAGAATTTCCTCCTTAGAGCTAATCTAAATCTCCCCTCTTTTAGTTTAAAGTCACTCCCCTTTGTCTTATCACTATCTTCCTGAGTAAAAAGTTACACTACATCTTTTTTTATAAGCCCCCTTTAAGTATTGCAAAGCTGCAATGGGTCTCCCAAGATCCTTCTCTTCTTCAGGCTGAACATGCCCATATCTCTCCACCCATCTTTATAGAAGAGGTGCTGCAGCCCTCTGATCATCCTTGTGGCCCTCCTTTGGACCTGTTTTAACAGGTTCACATTCTTCTTGTGCTGGGGGCCTTAAAGCTGGAAGCAGCCCTCCAAGAAGGGCCTCACAAGGGCAGAGAGGACAGAAATCCCTCAACTTGCTGGCCACTCCTCTGTTGACGAAGCGCAGGATGTAGATGGCCTGCTGGGTCACAAGCACTCACTGTTGGCTCATGTCAAGCTTTTTGTTCACCAGAACCTCCCAAGTCCTTCTCAGCAGGGTTGCTTTCAATGAGTTCTCCTAGTCTGTACTCACGTCTGATGGATCAGATGTTTGTCTTTTCCCAGTCTTCAAAAATATCTTCTGATTTCCATGACCTTTCTGAATAAATTTAGAGAGCAACCTTGAAATGACACTGACCAGCTTCAACTCAGATGTATTTAGATCCATCTCCTTGCTTAAATGTTCTCTAATCAATCTTCCTTTACTGTGGGTAATGAGCATTCACTGTGGGGAGTTTAGCATGTGAACATGATCTTCTTTGACCTGACTTGAGTGTCTTATCATTTCTACAGTGATGTCGTTGGGTCATACATAAAAAACTATGCTTCAGGACAGAAAAAGTGCATAATACCATTTCACTCTATACATGTGTTCCTTTGATACTTTTTAAAAATCATCTGCCAAATACAATATTTATAGAATCTTATATTGTAGCTGTGGCCAAAATATTAGTTTGAAAATGAGGACACCAAGAGCAGATTTATAATAGATAACATTTTAAAATTCAGAGACTAAAAATAGTTGTTAAATGACTACAATTTGCACTATTTTGCACATGTTTCTCTGATTCACAGAGATGCTGGATTTAAGTAGCTACTGAAAAATCTAAATACATATTTAAATGTTTAATACTTAGGTGATGTGCACTCAAAAACTGATTAAAAGCTGAGTCTATACTAAGGATGTTCACAGAACTGAACTTTTTACACATTTTTATTAGAACAAAAGAGATGGCTTACAATAACACAAGCAGCCTGTTGAAATGTTACACAAACATAAATATGTTGTTACTATTGGCATCCCATGTCACATCTCTAATCAGAATTAATTTAATTTATCATTATAGTATTTATTATGTGTAGCATTATATTCAGACTGTTTACTATGATTCAGCTAGTTCATAAATGTGTTTTAACTTTATTCTCAGCCAGAAATAAAAGTCTTTTATATCTATGAAACTAATGTTAGAGATTGGAAATATTAAGAAATATTCCCCTACTACAAAAGCAAACTTATGATTTCCTTCTTGCAATTGATTTAATTATCTACAGTGGAAAGTTTATTTCAAGTTTGTTTTATGGTACAGAAAAAAATTTATGAAGAATATTTTTCTTCTTAGATACTTTAAAGGGCAGAATAGTTCAGAAACATGTTGAAGAAAACAGTTCTAATCACTCAGTTTTATCCATTGCTGTTTTATTCTGGGATCTCAGAGGTAACATCAAGAAACACTTTATGTTATTTTTAACTGTATATGCATTTAATTTCCTGTTTTATCTTAACATGCAATTACAGTTATTTTCTCTTCATTGTTATTCCAGCTGTATGTGTTGGGTCTGTCTGAGCTGGAGTCAACTTTCCCTGCAGCAGCCCACAAAGTGCTGTGCTCTGCACTCGTAGCTGGAACAACACTGATATCACTCAAGTGTTGTGTCTATTGCTGCATAGTGCTGGCACAGCATCAGGACTCCTTCCAAGTCCCCAAGAGCCAGCAGGCTGGGGGTGGGCAAGTAATGGGGAGGGGACATTGCCAGGGCAGCTGACCTGAACCAACCAAAGGGATATTCCATAACACCTGATGTCACACTCAGCAATAGAAAGGGGGGGCTTTCATGGGGGAGGGGGTGGTTCCTCCTGAACAACCACTGCGCGTTTTGACGCCCTGCTTCCCAGGACGTGGCTGAACATCGCTCGTTGATGGGAAATAGAGAATAATTTTCTCCCTCTCTCTGTGCTTCCGCGCGGACTTATTGTTTCTTTTGTTTCTTTTTTCTCCCCTTTCCCTTTCCCTTTAATTAAACCTTTCTCATCTCAAACCTTGAGTTCTCTGTGTTGTATTTTCTCCCCCTTCCTCTTTGAGGAGAGGGGGAGTGAGAGAGTGGTTGTGGTGGAGCTCGGCTGCCCACCTGAGTAAAACCACCACACTGTAGCAGTAAAATAGAAACTTTACAAATATCAATATGCTTTCTTAATTACGTTATGATTCTCATTTGTGTGTAAAGTATTGATACAGACACCCAAGCTCATGTAGAAAGCTTGTATTATTGATTTAAAGATAAATCACAGATAATTGACAGTACAGAAAAATATACTGTATGAATAATTGTACTGGCATAGCAACAAGGACAAAAATATGCCCACAAGGTTTCTGGAAAAAAAAGAAAAAAAAAAATGACTTCTAAAATAGAATAGTTATGGTAAAACAGAGAGCTCACATGAATAATTATGACTGGTTACATTAGTGTAGTTCTATATCCTTCAGGCCACTTTCTCTATGCAATGAATGAACTAATATTTTGAACTCCTAGTTAAAATTCCATTTCAAAGACAAATGTGGATATATGGACTATATGGTAGAATACTGTACTTACAGCTTTCCTGAGGTCTGGTACATTGAACAAAGTATACACTGCAGTATTGTGCTGTGTTTGGAGAACATATAGGTCAAATAAACTATGCTTTAAATATCATGCAGGTTCCTTCAAAAGCCAAATTTGCAGGTGTACATTTTTCAGTCATTCCTTTTTCCACATAATTACATTTAATTACTAGATAGAAACAGGATGATCCCAAATGAGATGCCAATTTGCAGTAGCAAACAATAGAATGTAATGGTGGGACATATCAAATTCTGACTCTGAAATGCACAGATTTTCTATAACAGGTTGAAACAGTCTTATCCTATGAAATTCAAATTTGGAGTTTATCATTTTCACTGATATAGCTTCACCATTTAGATTTGTAAGTTCCAATCAAAACATCCCTATTTCCATAGGAAATAACTGTATAGGTGAGAGTGACCTCATACATCTCTCTGCTGCCCCTTTGTACTTCCCCTTCCTCTATTTCCACATAAATGGAAACATTGTGCCTTTGAGAGTTTAAGGAATTCCAGACAGTCCAATGATAACAACAGGTACTGGATGAGACCAAGTTCTTATAGTCACCTTGATTGCTTTCCTTGGGCACCTGTGCAGATAAATAAATGTGGCAGAATCTTCTTCTCTCAAGCATGTAAAAGAGTAGCTGCACCTGTTTGTTCTGTGCAGGTAGTATTTTGCTAATTTTGGTCACCTGTATCGTAAGGATGATGGTAAAAGCTGTCTAATAGGAGCAGAATAAACCATGTAACCATGGGGGAGCTGGGTAAATTTGTAATACAAGGATGATTTCCCACTAGTCTAATGCACTGATTTAAGCATGTGAGTACACTTACTATATATCTTCTTCTGCTGACTTTTCACTTCCTAGCTTGTTTCTGTTCTCCAGTGGCAGTAAGTCATGAAAAGGTGAATCTCCCTAAAACCTTTTACATTATAATATACTGAACTTGAATAACATAAGCTTACTATTCCTGAAGGTACATCCTGCTATATAGAGGCTTCTTACTACTTTGTATAGTTCCATGATGGACTCTCTCATATCTCTGCTTTCCTACTATGACTTTGGCAGAATTCAGAGAGGCCTTTGTACTATGCAAAGCCTGAAAATGAGAGATAAGAAGACAAAGAAAGAAAAAAAAAAAAGAAAAAAGAAAAAAAAAAAAAAAAGAAAAAGAGAGAGAGAGAGAGAGAGCACCTAGAAGAAAAGAATAATTTTTACTCCAGTTATGCAATTTATTTGGTCATCTATTTCCTGTCTCTTAGGCTTGATCTGTGGATTCCTGCCATTAAGCCTGTGTAAAGGACAAAAATATGAGAACTAAATGGAAAAATGAACAAAATCTTTTCATGGAGAATAATTTTTGGAGTACAAGCTGTTGAAGAAGATGTGAGTTAACCTAAATCTCACTTATCTCCTTTCTTTACATCTCCTTTAGTTTAAATTTTCTCCCTTTGGATAGGTGCTTTATTCTTTGGGTAGGTGCTTTACTCTTTATTCTTGAACAAAGCTAACCATTTCAAATTGACAATTACTTCCAATTTGGTCAACAGCAAGACAGGCTAATGAAAGTGCCACTGAAGCAAAGACATTCTGTCCTCTTGTAGCAGAAACCTTGCTAAAGTCAAAGTAAATGAGATTCAACTCTCTTCTCCACCAAATTGGTCATTTCATTATAGAAGGCTTTCAGGTTGATCAGGCACCTTTGTAAATCCATGTTCACTACTCTTTGTCACTTTCTTGTCCTTCATATGTTCAGAAATGTTTTCTAGGATTATTTTCATCATGTTCCCAGGGCTCAAAGTGAGGCTTATTGGCCTGTGGTTTACCAGATCTCCCCTCTTGACCATCATGAATACAAAAGCCACATTTACTTTCTTCCAGTCTTCAGGAGCCTTACCTGAATGCCATGACCTTACAAAGATAGACAAGAGTGACCTTGCAATGATATCAGCCAGATCCCTCAGGATGTTTGACACATCCCATCAGGTCCCATGGGTTTGTGCATGTCCAATTTCCAAGTCTTACAGGTTCTAAACTTCCTCACTGGACTCAGGGGCTTGTGATTGTTGAAGGCCACTTTTACTAGTGAAGATCAAGGCCATGAAGGCATAGAGCATCTTGGCCTTTTCCATGTCCTTTGTCATCACAGAGTTTTCTTCATTCAACAGCAGACCCACATTTTCCCTAGTCTTACTTTTGCTGCTCAAAAGTTTTTGCTTTTTTTTCTACACCTGTTTAAAGTCTTCTTTTTGCCCTCCATATCCCTCACCAGATTCTACTTCTAATATGATTTAGTCTTCTAACTCCATCCACTATTATGTCCTTCTTCAATGGAAAATTACCATCACAGTAACCAGACAGATCTTTTAGTGGAATCTGCATTGAGACAGTTTGCTTTTCCAAGACAGGTTAAAATTCACTGGAATAATAACCTAAAAAAATATTCCAGATATCAAGATGTTACATCAATTTAGTTAACATAGTATACAATATCTTATACTGACAATATTAATTATGGCACTGAAAACTTGAGAAGAACAGATTCTCATGGCTCAGCAAAATTTAACTCAGATTTTCTCCTGAGTTTTCTCATTAAAACTTGCTATCACATAGTAATTGCTTATATTACTTAGCCCGTAGCTGAAAAACTTAAGAGCTGTCTTTCTCCAAGTGGAAAAATTTGCAAAGTTTCAAAAATAATGACAAGAAGCCTTAAAGTTTTTCATGTCAAAGCTGCACAGCCTTTTTCCTGAGAGTCTATTATTTGTTTTTAAATGATTCTTCCACAATTTTGAAAATCTATTTTCTCCTGTCTGATACATAACTCTCCCCCTTCATACAGTTTCTCCTTTTATCCATTCCCTCAACTAAAGAAAATATTTAGAAAATAGTTTTTGGATACTTTTTTTTTTTTTTCCTCATAGTTGTTTGTTTGAGCAGTTTATTAAGATCATGCAGTCTTAAATGATCCTACTGTCTCAGCTGGAAAGTAGCTAGTGCATTAGAAATGAAGCCATGCCTACCTTCCATTAGATGGATCACTGAAAGTCTAACAAGAATCAACATTGGAATTTATTTCTCAGAACCCTGAAGTTAAACAAAAAATGAAAGTTAAATGAATAGAGAAGGATTGGATTTTCAAACTGATCTTTGTGGAACAATTATTCTTTTAAAATAGTATGTATATTAAACATACCTTTAAAGAAGTATTTTTTTTTTTATTTTTTTTCTTCCCCCAGGGATTTTACTATATCATTTGGAATCAATCCTTCCTGGAGGAGGTAATTAAAATTAATAAAGTTGCTCTGAAGTGGACTTGCATAAACAATGTAACAAACCAATAATATACATGCTGACAATATAATCTTGTAGATAAGACATGAAGATATTACCTTTCCAGAAAAACAAAACACAAAAAATAATACCACCCCACAAATGAAATAAATTTATCAACAAAGAGTACAAATATAATGGGGCACAAGAGGAAAATGTTATCTACAGAATTGTTAGATTTTCTGGCCAGAGAAACAGCAAAAATGGAATGCATTGGTTACCATGGTATTTCAACACTAGTTCAGCGCATGTAAATTTTTGGTATCACAGTTGGTATATTGTTCATAGTCTGAAATGACATGAGTAAATGAAGGGCAGCTATGGCACACTGTGTAAGTTGTTTTGTGAAGTTTGCTTCATCTGCTTCATCTGTCAGAAATGGATGTTTTTATTACTAAATGTGCATACCAAGTTCTTTCTTCTGGTAGATTTACCAGGATTATTTTAGTAACTAAGAGAGATGAGTGTGGGTTAGGCAAACTGATTTTAACTAATTCAAAAATATTGCACCCACATTAATCTGTCGGTCATGGTACAAGGCAGATGTCATGTCCCTTGACCTTCATGGTTTCAAGGCATCTGTTACTCAACTCAAACATTTCTCAATGTCTCTGCTTTGATATACAGAATTCACTCTCTTCCTCACTTCAAATATGTGGTTGATGTGCACTGACTGCTCAGAATTGATCGATATGGTACAGTTCGAAGGATAACTGATGAGACAGTAATAATGTTCAGCTGGACCTACATAATGCCAAGACTAACAAGGAGTGCAGCACCATTTGCTCCATTCTACTAACATGTAATATTTTTCTATGCCACTAAACCTCATTCAAACAATATTGATTATACATACCTTTCTGACAAAATTAAAGTTCAGAATGATGAGATTTAATGACCATAGAGAATGTCATTATTCACTTCTTGAAATGATGTTTTATGGCACTGTTACTGGCTTTGTACAAGTCAGCACAAGTAATAGAGACACAGAAACAGTAAAACATGTAAGCCAATAAAGGAACCTAATATGGAAACAGAAAATCCCTGAAGAGGCAGTATCATCTTTCTTGTTTGTGGGTTTTATGTTTTGTTGCTGTTGTTTCTTTGTTTGGGGCATTTATTATTATTATTATTATTATTATTATTATTATTATTATTATTATTATTATTATTATTGTTGTTGTTGTTGTTAATTAATAATAATAATAATAATAATTGTTGCTATCTTTTCTAAATTATCAAACCCCTATGTTACAAAACCATTTAATGGAAAAACTATTCACAGATAACTCTGCTGCAGAGATAATTGATGTGGACTAATGACCACATTTGTGGATATTAAAACACATGAATCAGATGATGGTTTTAGTAGGAAGACCAGTATGAAAACTGGTCAATGAAGATTCGTTTTGATGTCATCGCCATTGGCCTTCTTGGCCACAAGGGGCACAGTGCTGGCTCATGGTCATAAGGAGGTTCACCAGGACACCCAGGTCCCTATCCCCTTCACTGCTTTCTAGCAGGGTAGTCCCCAATTTATACTGGTGTTCTGCATCCTGCCCAGATGCAGGACTCTACATTTGCCCTCATTATGTTTCATTAAGTTTCTCCCTGCCAAATTCTCCAACCTGTCGAGGTCCTGCTGGATGGCAGCACAGCCTTCCAGTGTGTCAGCCGCTCCTCCTAGTTTAGTGTCATCAGCTAACTTGCTGCCAGCACACTCTATTCCCTCATCCAAGTCATCGATTAATATATTAAACACTAGTCCCATTACTGACCCTTGAGGAACTCCACTAGATAGAGGACTCCAACTCAACTCCATCCCATTAACCACAACCCTCTGTTTTCTTCCATTCAACCAGTAAACAGTCCACCTCACTATCCAATCATCCAGACCACAGTTCTTCAGTTTAGCTGCAAGGATGCTGTGGGAGATGGTGTCAAAGGCTTTACTGAAATCAAAATACTCCACGTCCACTGCCTCTCCATCATCTATCCATCTGGTTATATCCTCATAAAAGGCTATCAGGTTGGTCAAGCATGACTTCCCCTTGGTGAAGGCATGTTGACTGTCCCTAATGACCTTTTTATCCTTGATATGTCTAGGAACAACGCCAAGGATAAGTTGTTCCATCACGTTACCAGGGATGGGGGTGAGGCTGATCTGTCTATAGTTACCTGGGTCCTCTTCCTTGCCCTTTTTGAAGACCACAGTGACATTTGCTCTCTCAGGAGGAAATCTGCTACTACAATTACCCTTCTTTCTTTCTTTTCAGAGGCGGTCTTAAAGCATGGTGTCAGCTGCCTCTTCTGATGTGACCTCATAGGTGGGGCTTCCACCACATCCTTGCCTACCTCTCCTTCAAGATCCAGGGCCTCAAACCTAATACAGAGGGGCACCTGGGGAAGTGAGATAGGTACGGAAGGGGGTTACCTGTGGTGCTGAACTGGGACTTGGCTTCTAACGCTCCTCATCTTGGTGCCGTCACAGCACCAAGCCTGTCAGAGTTTGGACTGTGCTCTTAGTCATCTGGTCTGAATTTTTGGGTAAACCTGTGTGGAGCCAGAAGTTAGACTCGATGATCCTTGTGGGTCCCTTCCAACTCGGGATATTCTATGGTTCTATGATTCTATATTGTCAGAACCACATTTTAAACACAAAAAGGAATCAGCATTTGCTACATTGCCTTTTCTTCTGAGATGTTTGTTTAAACCCACCTTAGAAACTACAAAACAATTGAAATCTTGAATTTCAGTAACAGTAAACTATATAATACTTAAATACTTTGAAATGTAAACAGTTCTCTAAGGTTCTAAGCCCATACTTTCAATAGTATATCTTACTGCTGGTGTATAATGCATAACAAATACGTTATTTTCCTACAACATTTTGTGGATTACTTTTTAATAACTAATAACTAATAAATAATAAATAGATAATTGCATGAACAGCTGCCATTGTAACTTCCACTTTCCAAGACTAATTATACTTTTGACACAGGCTGTTCACAATAGTCTGGCAGGTAACAAAGGAGAGAAATTTTTTCTGGAGATCACAGTTGTCTTTCACAGACAATACAGTATGATACCTGACTAGAAATGCATGAAATCTGCAAACTTTTTTAGCTCCAGTCTTGGTAATCTTCCTTGCCCAATTTTTATACTAATTCACATGGATACAAAAATATAATTAAACATTTGGGCTTGGTGGCATGTCTATTTAGTAAATACGTTTTTGAAACATGAGAGAACTGTTTGATCTCAAGGGATGTAACTATACTTCTCTAAGGGTTGTCTTCCCCAGACTGACCTAACCTCATGTGCTTTCTAACCACTTATCTTTATTCTTCTACTTCTTCAGTTAAGAGGCAGTTGATAGTCCAAAATGCTAGTATACCATTTTCTGCCTAATTGACTGCTTCTACATAGGTAAGGAAACAACGTCATAGCCAGTTAAATGGGATCCTTGCCATTTCTACCTTCCTTTGGTGTGTTTTCTGGAGGAAGGAAAGCAGACCGTTGCCAGTCCTCCAGTGCTCCAACCAGAAAATGTCCTCCAATCCTTTTGCAGAGATTTAATTCTGGGACTGTGAACCCAAATTTCTAGACAATGATATTGTATTGCTAGTGTATTTATCATTTACTGCAGCTTACTCTATCTAATGATTCCATGTATGGTATGATTAAATGAGGATAAACAGTCAATGCGTAAATAATGGACCACTTAATCCCCAATCACAGGACACATTCAAACCACCAAAAGGCTGTAACTTATTTGCCTCTGTGTTGAGTCATTTTGACCAAAGAACACCCCCACACCCCGAGTACATTACAAAGTCTAAATCCTATGCACTTATTTTGAAATGATTACAGAAAGAATGTAGGTTCTGCTGATGTCCTCTATATGTGAGGACAGTATGACTGACTTCTGTCCATTCAAAGATTTATGATCACAAAAATGATGTGATTGTATTTATTCTGTGGGATCTACAAGTAAGAAAATGTTCAGAGGTAGTTCCAAATTTTATTTTAAGAAAAAAAGATTTATTAAGCTGAACTTGACAGTGAATAATTGCTTTACCCCTAAAAGTAGAGTAATTCAACTCCAAGTAAATGAAAGATAAGAAGGAGAGCAGAGAAGAAATATGAATATCACAGAAGTTAATTGTTCATAAGGCAGTAGCAGTTCTGCTGACAGTCAGAGACTAACAATATGGTACATACAGTAAAATTTATTTGGGCTGATAATGGCTCTTCACTTTCCCATTTCTAGGGCTTATCTGTGTAGTGCAGATTCTAGCATGGTCACAGAAAATGTCAATACATCTACTAGATGTATTTTTATTAGCTTTAACTTACAGGTGAAAAAGTAAGCTTTTCAAATACATAGCCAAAAGCAAACAATCTCAACATTTGCAATGCTTCAGGATGTTTGAAGGGATTTAAAGACTCCATGGTGATTCTGTGGTTGATGGTATTATGTCATCAGAAAACATTTATGAATGTCTATAAAAATTGTTATCATTAAAAGATGAATATGCATATATCCAGCATCCCTTTTAAAACAAATAGCAACAGAGAAAGGAAATATAATAATTTATAAGATATGCATATAAAATTAAATCAGGAAGTTAGTAATACTTTTAAATACTTTTAAATCACAAAGGAAGTCCAGTCAAAGAGTACACTCATCCATGACCAAAATGATTAAAATAAGTTATTCTGAGCTATGATAATAAGTTGACTGGACTGTATTTGTGTTATATGATCCTTCTTCAGAGTCATTAATCCAGAACTCATTGATAACTCCAAAAGTTAAAGACCAATAGATAAAGAAAATTCATGCGTAAGTGATATAAAATAATTAACACCTTCCAAGAGAAGTGATGTTTCTTCAAATACTAAGAGATTATTAGAAGTCTTCAATGAATTAACTTTGCACTAGCAAGGTATGCAAAAGTTAATTCAATATGTGTTTTTTTTTTTCAAATATCATATATATATCAAATATCGTAATTATCCATTAAATGATTTGGTAGGCAGGAAGGGTATTCCTTTCAATCATTTTCTTTCAGAAAATATATATGAATTTGATCCTGAATATCATCGTGGTACAATTATTATTACTCTTGTTGTTATTACTATTATTATTATTACTATACCAATTCATACTATTATACATTTTTTTCTTCATTATACCTTATTTTAAGTTTTCTTGATTGATTTTGTTAAAAATCAAATCCAAGGCTAGAACAAACTAATTACACACCTACTGTAATATCAAAATAATTTCCAAAGTATAAGCTTAAATATAGGACTTAAACACGGAGTAATATTTGTTATTGATATAAAGTACAATCCTGAATTTTGCTGTACTATTTAATTTTAAGGTCCTTCAAATAATTTCACTAGAATAATTAATTCTGAGATTCATGCCTCTGTTAAATAGATGAAAATATTGATGCCATTAGTCTGTGTTATGTAGTGGATACTGAAAAGTTTCTAATTGGCCTTGATATGAATTATGTCTTTCATAATTTATGTCTTACCCAAAAGGCAAATATTGCTTTGAAAGTATTACAATGCCATTAACTGAATGTTCGTGGTGGGTGAAAGCCTTCCAGAATTGGTGACCTGAACAGAAAAGTTGTTACAACAGCATAGCAGCTTTAATAAAGAGACATTCAACGACGGCATGCAGTTAACTTTGTAGCTCCTTTTATTACCCTTGGCTTGTTTTATAATATTCTGCAAAAACCATGTGTATAGAGAGAACATACAGACAACACCATGTGCTTCATGTAATAGTCTGCTTAAAACAAATTCCCCTCATCATAATTTCCATTGAAATCGCTGTAAGGCGATAAAATCATTATTCCTAATTGTGAAGGAACAATTCCTAACTGTTTGGGGAATACAATAGTAATTTTTATCAAGGCAAGAAATTATTTGCAAGTTTATAGAATATGAATTCTGCAATATTTACAGAATGTGAATGTGTATGTACACCATGGTTTGGAAGAAGACAAAGTAAGCAGTTTTAGTCAATAATAGGAAAATATATTTGATATATTAATATGAGATTCAAAATAAACCTATGAATGATTATGTTATATATTCAAGAAGAAGACAGCATATAAGGCAAAGACTAGGAGGATGCTGTTGTTCTTTAACAATTAAATAAACTCACTCAATTGTATGGTTCCCTCTGTAGGTCATTACAACTTAGACATTCAACATTCTATTTTTCTTTCTTAACAGACCCTAGTACAAGGAATGAGTATCTCATTAAATACCACAGTCTGAACAAGGTCACATCTCACTGATGCTCATAGACAAGTCCTTAGTGCAAAACTCAGAATTATATCATACACTTTGGTATCAATTCAGTGAAAGAAGCAATTTCCCCTGGTTCAGTTTTCAGAATTTAAATCATTATATCCTACACACTTGCATTCTACCTATTCTTTCATCTCCAGCTTTGATTTTTTCTTCTTCCAAACTCATGCACAACATTTCCAGATGATGAGCAGTTGTCCATTTTCAGCCATGGATGCTTCCCCTTAACCACATGGTATACATTTAGGGATCCTGGACTGTCCATTCCAGTCCTGTAGAATATAACCTAGCAGCTGCCACTGTCTCTAGCTTGCTCTGTGAGAACTGTGGGTGCAGTTCAGCGGCTGAATTTTGACCATAATGGCTGCTCTATATGCAAGTTTATACGGAAGTTTTTATAGGGGAATGTTCTAAGCTGTGGCTCTGGACATGTGTCAACTTGCATTTGGAAAGTACTGCATAAGAGAAGAGCTTGTATAATTGTCTGTAAAGATCAATGCTTGCCTACTTTGTACCAGTTTGAACAAGTTGTTTCAAAATAGTTCTGCTTTGTGTTTTTGCTGTTGTTTGTTTGCTTATTTTTCTGATTTTTTTTTTTTTCCTTTGATACTCCTTAGGAAAAATATGAGCATTCTTTTCTGTTAAATCTCTTCTCCTACATACCTCAGATGAAAAATCCTCTTCAGGCTGGCCAAAAGAACAGAAAAAGAAATATCATGTAACACCATGAGAATCTCAGTGATTGTTATACTGTGTGCAGTACTCCCATATTTACAAAAATTATGCCAACGCATGAACATACTTGCACAGAATTGTGAAGTTTGTTTCTTTCTTTTTTTTTTTTTTTTTTTTTTTTTTTTCTTTTCAGTTTTTTAATGACACACAGAATCACACAGAATTTCTAGGTTGGAAGAGACCTCAAGATCATTGAGTCCAACCTCTGACCTAACACTAACAAGTCCCCACTAAACCATATCCCTAAGCTCTACATCTAAACATCTTTTAAAGATTTCCAGGGATGGTGACTCCACCACTTCCCTGGGCAGCCTGTTCCAATGTCTAACAACCCTTTCGGTAAAGAAGTTCTTCCTAAGATCCAACCTAAAACTCCCCTGGCGCAACTTAAGCCCATTCCCTCTTGTCCTGTCACCAGGCACGTGGGAGAACAGACCAACCCCCACCTCACTACAGCCTCCTTTAAGGTATCTGTAGAGAGCGATAAGGTCACCCCTGAGTCTCCTTTTCTCCAGGCTGAACAAGCCCAGCTCCCTCAGCCGCTTCTCATAGGACTTGTTCTCCAGGCCCCTCACCAGCTTCGTCGCCCTTCTCTGGACTTGCTCAAGCACCTCCATGTCTTTCTTGTAGCGAGGGGCCCACAACTGAACACAGTACTCAAGATGCGGCCTCACCAGAGCTGAGTACAGGTGGACGATCACCTCCCTATCCCTGCTGTCCACACTGTTTCTTATGCTGTTGGCCTTCTTGGCCACCTGAGCACACTGCTAGCTCATATTCAGCTGACTATCAACCATCACTCCCAGGTCCTTCTCTGCCTGGCAGCTCTCCAACCACTCATATCCCAGCCTGTAGCTCTGCTTGGGGTTATTGCACCCTAGGTGGAGGACCCAGCACTTGGCCTTGTTAAACTTCATGCAGTTGACCTCAGCCCATCGGTGCAGCCTATCCAGATCCTCCTGCAGAGCCTTCCTACCCCCAAGCAGATCGACACACGCACTTAAGTTGGTGTCATCTGAGAACTTACTGAGGGTACACTCAATGCCGTAAATATCATCTGTGACCATAAATGACAAGTAGAACCATGCTTTGCCATCACCTCTTTTTTCCTAAATATACTACACCTCTTTTTTCCTACATATACTAAAGTGTAATTCCCCCTTTCACAAAATGTGGTCTTTCACCTAGCTGGTCATTTTCCACTAAACAAAAGCTGAAGTGGAATGAGTTCATTCCTTTTACTTTTCAAACTTCTTTTCTATGTACTTACCTTTGTTTTAATATTACTATTTATTTTAATATAGTGTCATACACAGTAACTGATATCACATGGGTTATATATATACTTCATAATTTGTCCATGATCAACCCCTGTCTAATATACTGTATTATCCTAACTAATAACTATGTTTTAACTCTGGGTGATATTCAATATTTATAATTAAAAGACAGACACTGGAGAGCTGAAGAACCAGCTGCAGCATTAGCTTACCTAATTAGCTTACCTAAGGCCTTGGGAAGTCTCTTCAACATTTCAGTTTCTCCGTCTGAAAAACAGAGATAACATTTTTGTATCTAGATAACAGGAGTACTTTGAATACATTGATGAATTCATCAATTTTATGCAATAGCAGAGCACCTAATGAAAGATAGCCATTTCTGCAAAAATGATTTTGCAAAATGGGTTTTAATCTGTGAGAGTCTCTGAAAGACTGGTCATCTGGAATTAGTATTTTCAAGACATGATTCACAGACTGCTGAGGAGTTTTCATCAACAATGAACAATTAAAACAACAGTTTATTTACTGAGATCAACAGCACATCAGCTAGCAAAAAGTCTGGTAGGCTGAATATAATACAAGGAAATGAAATAATACTCAGAAATGCAGATAAGCACATGTAAAAGTAAACTAATTTTGAGTGCTCTTTCAAAGTACACAGATACAATTTCAGAGTAATTTCAGACTCCACTGTAGGAGCAAAACTTGTAAGGAAAATTAGAGACAGAAAAGCACCCAGACAGGTCTATTCAGTCAATAAAAGCTTCGAAGGGAATGAGGTGTGCTAAAAAATAAAATGAATTTTTTTCAGGAAGCTTTTCTGTCTGAAAACTTAAAAATAAATAAATTAATTAAAAAAAAAAAAAAAAAGCAAATGAGGAAACTGGTCTGTGTTGATGAGTTGTTGAGTTCCTTTTCCTTCACTCTCTACAGAGGTACTTTCTAGGAAAAAAAAAAAAAAAAAGAAAGAAAAAAAAAAGAATAAAAGTATAAAAGTATGTAGTGGTAGAAGCTACTCATCATGTTTTCTTGGAAAATGATTCCATACCAACTGACAGATAATTTGCACCGAAGTACACGATAAAGAGCCTGAGGGAGGATCTTCTACCACTTCTCCAAAGTGAAGACTTAGCATATTCTTTATTTTTCCTGCCTTAGACATTATTAACGTATATGTAAGGTTTAGGTTTTGTTGTCCACAAAGGGCCTGTGTTGCTTCTGTCAAGATCCCTGGAAAACCAATTGCTGCAATTGCTGATTGTACAGCTGGTGCAAGATGCCAGTTGTTGTTTGCCTATAATTGCTGCTCCACTTTTGGGCGATTGCTCAAAATGAATATCTTCCACTGCATGATTAACTTCTTTTGGAGAATTCCTGTAGTGGCCATAAAGAATGGTTATCAGTTATCCTTATTTCTACATTCCCCATATTTCACAGAAGCAAAGTATCATCTCTGGGAAAAGGAAGAAAGAGGAAATAAAGTAAATAGAGTGAAGAAAAATCAATGATGAAAAACTGATATATTCAGTTTTTGCTTTCAGTGTTACAAGAAAATTTCTTTGACATCCATAATAACAAAAAATCAGAGATTATAATGCACTGGGACCAGCAAAAGTGAAATAAGAAGGGATATACTGACAGCCTGCACACACACACAAAAAAAAATAAAAATAAAAATGAAGGAATAAACAAGATTTTTTAGTGTGCCGTATTACAGTATAGGTAAGAGTAATAAGATAGAGTGAAAAGTGAAACTGTAGCCTAAGGATGAAGGAATTTATTTCTTAAGACTAGGATGTATTAGACTATCTAAAAGTACAGTAAATGGCAGAAATACTAAATTGCATGAGCAACTAGGGACAAGGGGGAGGAAACACCAATGCTGGTGGGTAGACCAGAAACTTAATAAGCCCTTTCAGCCACTACCTTTGAATTACAAATGCAACATTAGTCAACACCTGCATTTCACTTGTCAGGGTGATATTTTATCAGTTCCAGAACTAACCAGTGAAACCACCCAGGTGAACAACCCAGCCACTCTAATCAGTATTGTAACAATTTGCTAAGGGGATTGTAATTATCTTGATGTCACTAATCTTAAATTAACATCATTACTTTTATATCTGGTATCTAATTGAAATACACAATGCCCAGTTGAATTTTTTTCTCTTTCAATTAATAATCAGAGCAGCTATTACTGTTTTTCAATTTTTTCAATTTTTTCAATTTTGTATTAGAAATCACAATTTCTAATGGGATATATTGTGAATTACGACCCTCAAAAAACATATTTTTGTGCTAATGACATCTGTAACCTCACAAATATGGTCACATAATTTACATTTCCTCAGTTAGCATTTGTTGTCACAAAAAGCTTTTTTTTTTCTTAATTCAACATGTTACTACTATACACACCTCTATTAATTCAGTTCACCTCACTCATGACACATATTAAATCCACCTTGTAATGCCAGTATGAATCCAAAATGTAAGTTTGCAAATAAGATTCTCTTTATGCTGTCTTCTTCCTACTTTAGTGGTGGTGGCCTAAATCAAGTCTAGATATTTCATGGAACATACATGATCATGAATCATGGCCTTTTTCCTTCCCATTTAAAAAATAAATTAAAAATAAATAAATAAATAAAAGATGTAAAAATGAAATAAAATTCTCCTGATTACATTGTTTCATGGTATACTTTTCTAATGCAATACAGAATTTCCATTGTTTTTCACAAAGTTCCTATAAGACAGCATGCCTTAAATTTAATCTTGGAGAAAAATGGCCTAAAATTTACAGGCATAATTAGTCTATCTTTCTATACCTAAAAAAGCCTATTAACTACTTGCAAAAATACTTTGTTTCTCAAGGCAAACAGTTCCTTGATTCTGGTTCACAGCTGCTCTGTCCATTCATGGACTGAAAACTGGTTAAAGTCTGAGAAACAAAGGTAATGTCAATTCTTAGGATGCAGAATAATCAGTGATAGGGTCCATCAGGGATAAATGCTGGGGAGGTTTTGTTTAACATTTTCCTGAGTTAACCTATAGAAGGGAGAATGCAATGAAATGTCCTCCTTTTTCAAATCATGCTAAATTATACTTGGCATCTAGTTGTTCTAGTGTTGGAGAAGAAAATCATAAGGAACTCAAAAAAATGAGCAGGCAAAAAGTGAAAAAGCGGTTTCTGGATAGATAAATGTATATAATGAAAAATACTATAAATCATTCTTTTATAAGGAGACAGGTCTTTCAGCCTTCAACAGTTTTCAGAAATCAACAGCTCAATGTGCAGAAGAACCAAAAAGCCAGCCAGCAACATGCTGTCAATCATCAAGAAGGGTACTGAAAAATAGAAATAAATAGCCTTCTTCTTGATATATATATATATATATATTATGCATCAACCTAATGGTGTCATATGCAGTTTTGAAGCATTTCAAGAAAGGTATTTTGGACTTAGAGAAATTTCAGAGAAGCACAATCATAATGGTGAAGGGAGTGCAACACATACATTGTGTGGATGAAGCCTGAAGTCGTTTGGTTGGGGAGGAAAACCCAAAGGGATATTTAAGAGATTTACTAACCCATGAATGCATTGTATGGGGTAATGAAAAAATCATTCACCAATTCTTGTCATTCTGGAACTTTGGGACAATTGGCAAAAATGATGGGTGATCATGCCAAAACAGAAAAAGAAAGAAATTAGAATTTAGAAGAAGAATAGATTTTACGCAGCAACTAATCAAGATCTGAAGCTTGATACTACAAGATTTTATGGAAGGGGACAGTATTTTCTGGTTCAAAGGGGAGCTAGATAACAAAGAATCTAGTAATTAGAGCATTTGCACTTCTGGGACTATTCTTTTTTGTTATTTTGTCTTAATGGAGACGTATTCTGGTATTTATGGAGACCTGATGAGACTTCATTATAGAAAAACAAAACAAAAATATTTCAGCATTCCTCCAGTTCAAAACCTTCAAACTGTTGCCATGGAGAATCCTGCTTTCTAATTCATTATAGACTTGTAAAAGTTCTTTTATGTTTCATGTTTTCTTGGAAAATCCATTGGCAAAAAGGTTTAAAAAGCTATATTGTAGGCATTTCATGCAGTTTTGGTTTTAACACTTTTATATATTCTGACTTAATACATTTATTTCAATAAAACAGTTCTACCAACCTTAATCAAGTAACTTTTAACTTATTCTGTGTGTTAACAGAATGTAATTTTAATGTTTTAATATTCACGTAAAATGGTAAAATGTTATTTTATTCAACTTATATTTACACAAAATTTATGAAAAAAAAATGAAAATATCATTAGATGGTTTAAAATGTAAATGCATATTCTGCAATTTGTGTGGTACTAATGGATTGCATAGTGATGGAAGTTTTGTGAATGTTTGATTTATTACTTGAATAATGTCACTTTTTTTTTGCAACAAAATGAAGTCTGGCTTGACATTCATGGCAACTATTTACATTACTTTAAAAGTACTTGAGGATTCATGATAGGTTGTTTTTGTATTTCTCAAAAGAAACTGAAATGTAATTTATGCTCTCTTATCTGTATCAGTTCCTGCTTTCCAAGCAGATTCTTATTTGGTAACACACCTAATTGTAAAATATTTTTCTCAAAGGCTCTTTATCAGAATTGTGTTCCCCTTATTTTTCAGACCATGAAAGTTCTCATGACCTTTAAATGATATTTAATTTCTTTCTCCAGATAATCATGAAGGGGTTTCAGAACTGTCATAAAAACCTTTTGCTTTCAATTTTTTTATTTTTTTTAATTTTATTTTTTAGAGAAGATAAATGTCAAGCTTTTTGTTCTTTGAATACAAATCCTGATTTATTAAGGTTTAGAGTTCTATGAGTTATATGGATACAGAGCTGTCTTTCTCCACATTACAAAATGCATTGATAATCACAGAGAATTCTGCCAAACAAAGATTTTCTTATCTGATGAAGTAGTAACCTTCTCTTAATGCATCTGGAACTAGTCTGCATTTTCATCGACAAGTGACATAACAATCTCTCCTTAGGAAAACACTTAGAAATGTTTACCATTCGACATAGACTTTTTGGACTCTCCTTCAAGAGCGCATTGAAAATATTGATCCTCTTCAACAACCCTGACCTATTTCAGTCCACTCCATTTGCTGTGCCTCTTCTGTTCTCTGTTCTTTTGTCCTTCACTTTGAACCACACAGTGCTGAATCTGCCTCCCACGGATTCATCCTTATCCTTCATCCCCAATTTTCACCATGGAGTTTTTTGTTATAAAGTCATCTTGTCATACCTGACAAGGGTATTCACTTGTTGTTTCTGGCACAGACCATCTCCATGTTTCTGACCACAGATCATACAGACTGCTTGCATATTAAATAAGAACAATAAACCTAGGCAGTAAAAATGTCCACATTAGAAAATGGACTTATGTACATATTGTTCAAGAAACATAATTTCAGAATGGACATCTGTTTTTTGTTGTTAGCTCTCATACGTGAAGAGGGAGAGAGACATTATTCAAGGTTATTTTGTACAACAAAGACATATATGTGTGTCTATATATACGCATATATATATTTTTTTCTTTCCACTCTGGCCCTTATATGTCAATGTTTATTCAATACCTAAGGCAGATCTTTATGGCTGATAGTGAACTTATTCTTAATTGCTTAGAGAATTCTTCATTGCACTTTGAAGTGTTTTTCAGGTTCAAAAAAAAAAAAAAGACTTAAGCATCCTCCATCCTTAGAATACTTAAGAGCATTCAAATCATAGAATCACAGGATATATATACTAGTTGGAAAGGATGATCACTTCCCTTGACCAGCTAGCAATGTTGTTCTTGATGCACCCCTGGATACAGTTGGCCCTCCTGACTGCCAAGGCACACTGCTGGCTCATGTTCAGCTTGCTGTCGATCAAAACACCCAGGTAACTTTCTGTGGGGCTGTTCTCCAGCATCTCTTCCCCCACTTTGCACGTATAACCAGAACCAGGGTTTCCCTTTCCCAGGTACAGAATATGACACTTGCTGTTGTAAAACTTCATATTGTTGGTGATTGTCCAGCTCTCTAAATTTGCCCAGATCTTTCTGCAAGGCCTCACCACCCTCGGAGTCAACAGCTTCACACAACTTGCTCAAAATTGTAGGCTGGACTATATGACATGGATCCTTTCTAAAAATTATGATTTCTGAAATTTTATAAAGCTGCATAAAGGCAAAGGAGTCTCTTTAAAGAGAAAGAGAAGCTTTCTTTAATTATGATTATAATTTTATTGTTGTTAGTAATCGTAGCATACCTGTAAATTTCTCATTTCATCTCTGACCTTAAACTTTGTATGACACAATGGCTGAGGTGGCAAGGCCCCACTGGAGACCAACTAGTCCTGCACAAACCAGGGTCATCACCTACAGCAGCTTACACATGGCCATGTACAGGCAGTTTGAATATCTCCGGCGATATAGACTCCAATACTTCTCTGTGCAACCTGTTCAAGTGATCCATCACCCTTGCAGTAAAAAAGTATTTACTGGTGTATCAATTACTCCTTGCAACTCCTTGCAGTTTTGTATCATCAGTTTTATGATTCAGATTCAATGCAACATTACTAGTTATAGACATGCATTCAGTACTTCCCAAAAGACAAAATAAGAGTTAAAATAATGTTAAAAAAAAAAAAAAAAAAGAGAGAGAGAGAGAGAGAGAGAGAGAACAATTATTCTACTCTTGCATTTGCTTGCAATGCAAACAAGCATTCAGTTATATAGGCCAATTACTTTGAGTAGATGGCAAGGCTAATCTATATAGCAAATATCAAATCTAGAAAACAAAAAGTCCAGTAGGACTTTTATAGAACTTACAGGAATTGTTGAATTGCCATCTAAAAGTCAAAAGGAATTTGGGGGGTGGAGATGTATATTAAAAACAGAGCAGCTGAAACTACTGTTGATTAAACGTTACCAGTAACAGCTGATATGCACTTATGCTACCAAAATGTATAACATTGGGAATTATCAGAATTGTAGTACCAGTTTGTACAATATTCATGTACTAAATATATGCATATATTATCTGTTTCAGATTTCAGGTAATTTCATCCCTGGACCTAGCAGAGAAAGGCAATGAGGAAAGCTTTAACTGTTTTCACACCTACCCTGTTTGCCGTTGATATAAACACAATTTACCTCTGAACATTTATATTAATCCCAAAGAATTTAAAAGAAATATGTGTATTTACAAGTGTTGTCACAGCTGCTCTTCATCAAGATAAATAAAAAGAAAGTGGAGGAATTATACATAGGTTTCTTGGTGTTGCTTCTGAAAGTTATAACTGAGATGATACTATTCCTGCTTTTTCTGCCCTGCCTAGAATGTCTAGGTTTTCTAGAATTGAACTCTGAGTGATCACAATATTTATAACAATTAATGAAGAAAGAAGGTATTGGTGAAAGAAGATGGAGATGTAAGTTTACAGTAGTTAACCCTTTAGGAAATGTTTAGTGATTAAGAAAAGTATTACTCTTGTGTGGGAAAGAGAAATCCCAATGCTTCCAAATTGAGAAAAACATTTCAGGAAGGTAAGTTTCTTCAGTCATACTCTGTTTGCTGTTACACTTCGGCTTAACAGAGTAGTAGCTCTTGCAGTTGTCAGAATTCTTGCTTTTCTTGTGTGATGAAACCATGCCAGGAGACTAAGGATGAGGTAAGGAGTGACTGCACACAGTTTTTCTACTTTGTACAGTGAACTCATATACCTTTGAAAAGGAAATAACAAACGTTGGGAACAGAGATTCTAATAAGGACTATATGACCACAAACAATGGAGTTTAAGTGAATTAAGAGATGAGACTTGAGGTTTGGTAAACTCTTTAAAAATATTAAAAATATTGGTAAAGTACTTGATAAATTTTGCTTACCCTAGTCTGCTCCTATTCTACTAAACTCCCAATGTTCTCTTCTCTAGATCATCAAGATTTTACGCTCTTGGTGTAAATAACTCACAAATTTACCAATCACCATGCTTGGTTAGGCTAAGGTGAGTAGGAAGAGGATGAGCATCCTCTTATGTCAGTAAGATCTTATGTCAGTAAGACATAAAATCTACTGTATGTTTGCTATGTTTGCTCTAAAATGCCTATGTAAGCTTGTCTTGGTTAGGGCTGTGCTAGAATTAGGGGTTGTATAGAAAATCAATAACAGCAACAACAAAAACCAATGGGAAGAATGCAAGTTCTGTATTTATGAAAGATATCCAGGAAAGTGAAAAGCTGTTTGGTCAAATGTAGAGTAGGAGTAGACTTATGTCTGTCTGGACTTTGAGAGGTAAAGGGACCAAATGTAAGTTTTCATTCGTTACATGTATCTTAATTTTAGGAAATAGTTTAAAAATACCTTCCCTGTTCCGAATTGGAAAATTGAACAATTTTCTTCATGCTCTCAGTAGAGAAAAAAATATAAATCTGGTCAAGAATTTGAAGCTGAAATGGCTAACATGTCTATCACTTTAATATTGTCTACATTATTATCTTGATATCCTCTGCCTACAGAAGAACTATGAAACAGTTGACGAACAGGGATGATGGTGATGTAGTAAAGTGATCATCTGGTTCTCTTCTCTGCTCATCCAGAATCCTCATGATTTCTTCACTGAGCACAGAATGAATTTTTTCCCAGATTATCATCGCAGGGGAATGCTTTACTCAGAAGGTTCCTAAGGTATTTGGACATCTGTAAAATCAGGTCTATGGTTTGAAATTATGGCCTGAAAACAGTTTGAAAGAGCCTATCCATAATGCATGTTTATTGGTTCACATCAAGCCATATCACATCTAAAAAAGAAAAAGAAAATAGATGTTGATATATTTCCAGTTTAGTCATGACATTTCCATATTTAGTTATGACTTTGTGGAAGAAGAAAAGAAGTCATAGGGTGATCCCAAACCTCTTGAAGTCAGATGGAATATTTCCATTGAGCTTAATGGTCCTAGAAAAGGCTTTGATCTGCTACATAGGTTTCATTATCTACAAGTATATGTTCTCTTTAAGAGTTTTAGAAGAATAATAAACAGATATAAATTATCATATGTTGTTGTTTACTGTTTATAAATATTTTCCACATGTTTGTGACATTTAACTATATGCAATGCTTAATTACTAGAACAAAAAATAATGAAAGTCAGACTTTTCCACTTGCCACTATTTGCCAAATAAATCAGATGGCTGTATTAAAAATTGGAAAATCTTTTTTAAAAGTGATTTGTGCTAAGCCTATTACTTTATAAAGAGGAATACTAAAATACGATTAAAAGTTTTGAAACACAATTTGTCTGGGTCTGTTTTCAAATATAGATTGTCACAATAATTGCTCATGGCACAAGTGACTTTCAATAGAGATGATTGTAATGGTGGGAAAACTGATACATTCAGAGGACATGAATTAAATTTGAAAAATGCACATGAAACTCCTTTCTAAATAACATGTATTATTTTATGTGTCTCAATTCTCAAATACTTATTCTTCATTTCAGCAGCTGTACATAGCTGTTTCTTTCCACATCAAAGCACTGCCTCACAACAAATAAAAAAGTGAAAAAGATCTATATTAGATATAAGTAAGAAATTATTCTCTCAGAGTGTGTTGAAGCACTGAACCAGGTTGCCCAAAGAAGCTGTGGATGTCCTATTCCTGGAAGTGTCCAAGGCCAACCTGGATGGGGCTTTGAGCAACCTAGTCTAATGGAAGTTGTCCCTACCCATGGCAGGGTTTGGAAACTTGACGATTTTAAAGGTCTTTTTGAACCCAAGCCATTCTATGATTCTATGATTCTATGATTAATAATAAAGAATATAGTGAGAAAATGCTATACTGGATCTTCAACATTTGAGTATGCTTTCACTAACCTTGTATATCTGGAAAGAAAATTTACACGTATTAAACTGTGAACTGTGTTATACTGCAAAGCAAAGTAACTGCACATTTAAATTTTTGCATTATAAAAATTTTGGGAGTAGATTCGACACCAAAGCTGCATACTTGTTTTAAAAATCTGCATGTTGTTGCATACCATGTTAAAAATTCCCCTTTCCCCCCCTCATGTAAATATTAAACTTCATCTTTGACTTTAACTTCTTATAACTCTTCTATCTTGCATTTATGTTGTATCTTACCTAGTAGTGGTTTATTTAAATAGTCTCTTCTTCAAGTGGTAAACAGCATATGAAGATCCATAGTCTAATGAAGATGTAGGCTTCAGAACCTCATCAGGGCTCTGATGAGCTAAAATCAATTGTTTTTGTGCTAATGTTTGAAATTACATGCATAAGCATTTTCCTGCAGAGGTGATGCATATAAGTGCTTCTAAGTATCTTGTGTATTATGAACCTACACTCCTAATCTACATGCTTTTCTGCTCTGTTCTGAAGTAGTAAGAAACATATTTAAAGATAGAATATCAATGACAATGTAATTTTAAGGTGATGTATACATGTGTATGTAATAACAGAAAGTGTGATTATGCACTTGATAACTGAGCACAACTCATCTAGAAGAAACTCAAAAGATACTTTATTTTATTAGATATAGCAGTTTCTTTGAAATGACAACTAGGAGAAACTGAAAATACTTTATTAGATGTAGCAGTTACTCTGAAGTGACATAGATATTTCCATTCTCACCCACTGGGTGAGAAGGTATAATGGTATTTTATGACTGTCACCGTATTTTTTATTTTTTTTTATGGAAGGCCAGTAGTATTTTATGACATTCATGGAGTCTCTGTAGTTCAAGCATTAGAGGTTATAGAATAATGTGAAATTACTATGAAGGAGAATTCGTGTGGAGCTCATCATTTAAATCACCTGAATGTTATCACAGAAATGTTGAAAGAGGGTCATTTTGCTTCACCAGCATCTCACAAGGTTATGTTGTTGAAGTTGCTATAAATTAGTTATATGATTTGATCAGGTAATACATAGAGCATTTTCTTCATAGCAGTTGACATGTTTCCATGAGGTGTTTATTGTGGATCTCCAGAAATATTTTCAGTACCTAATAAAATAAAAAGCAATCCATGTAGAAGGAAAGGAAACATCTTCAAACTCTGAGACAGTTCTCACAAATAAGCTTAAAAGCTCTTTTAGATTTGAAATGTTACATATCTCTTGCTCACATTATTAGACCCTCATCTTTCAGGTGAAATTTAATCTTCTACAAAAAAAAAAAAAAAAAAAAAGGCACTTATATCCAAATGTCTGATATCACAATAAAACTTTCATTCTTTCTTTCATTATGCAAGGAATACGCTCAGATATTTGTCGGATGAAAGAAATTAGTTCTTTTTTTCTAATGTTTCTCAATATGTCTTCCCTAATATTATTTTTTTAGCACTGTAAAAGGTTTAAGAAGGTATTTAAAGAGTATTGGTAAGTATGCAGATCACTAAAGATATGCTATTATAAAGAATCAAATCTGATAGGTGCAGAATGTTGCACTTCTAAGAAACAGGATTATTAAAAAAAAAAAAAAAAGGTACCGAGAAACTTGATTTTTCATGAATGAGATTAATGAAGAACTAAATGGTGGCTGTGGAGATGGCTGTAAGGAATAGCTGAAACATGACCAAGGAACTTGTAGGCATACAGGTTCTTCTGCTACATATTTCCTCATGCAAATTAATATGTATGTGTATATAAATATATGGTAGAATTTACTCCTTTCTTGCACTTACAAGTAAAGCAACCTGGGAGAAAATATTCCATAGATTTACTTCCACTTGTCTCAGATGACTGCTCCTACCAATTTTATGAATACACTCTCACTTTACTGCAATTTAAGGACTGTCTGTTGTCTCTCATCCATAGATAGCCTCTCATCTAATTATATGTCTCTCCTATGGACTCTGTTTATGGCTTTTGTTAGAAATGTAAATGACAGAAGAACTAACATGATGGTCACACCTGGAGGGAAGTGTTCAGATAGATTTGGAAGCTTCATGGTTGCCAGCTGGCTCATCTGGAAGTAACAAGTTCAATGGAAAAAGAGGATTATATCCTGTTCTCTGTCTTTTATTTAAAGGAGATTTTAAAAAGAGATTTGTCATCACCTTCTCTCAAGTTAAGAATCCAAAAACAGTGTTGCAACACACTAATGTACTTTATTGATGTATTGGATTTGCTGCAGACTATACAATTTACAAGCAAAAGTAATAGGAAATAGAGGAAGTAGACATTCAAATTAAACTTTTTTTTTTTTTTTTTTTTTTTTTTTTTCTGGAAGGAAAGTGCATCTGTATCTGTATAGCTTTAAAGTTATTAGGAAAGTCTGAAATGGTTATCAGCCTTTTTCTAACATTAGTTTATTATATGTATATATCTTCTCATAATATTGACTCTTGCAGCAGTAAGAGAAATTATGACATTTAATAAATAAGTAATTATCAAAATTATTAATTAGGATTCTCTTTATTCATATTACACATTCAGAGTTTCAGGCCATGAGTGGCTAAGTATCTTTTCCTTGTTCTGCTCTCTTATCACTCATCAGCTTATGTTCCTGTGCCTTATTTACTAGAGCAATTTCAAACCCTTCTTTGTTCATATTCACTCTCTGTTAAATGGGACTGACCATGAAAACAGAAGAACTCTTCATACTTCACCTCAAGGAGAAGGAGTTTTGATATTTATTTTTCAGAAAGGTAATCAGTTACAGAATCAATGAAAACGTTGCAAGATAATGATTAATTATAACATTTCAGCTGAGACATTTAAAACTTGATGAACTTGATGATTTCTACAAAGTTCTCATTTCACTGTAAGTAGAACAGTGATTTATTCAGAATTTAACAAAATTACATTTTTTTTTTTCAAAATATAAAAACATTTAACTGTAAATATCTAAGTATAAAATAGCATATCCTTAGAGTCCCCATGGACTCATGAGGAATTGCCAATAACTGCTCTGGTCCCAAAGTCTGCACTTGTGAGACAGCTATACAGCTAATGGACATAGAATCTAGGACAGCATTTAGTTATTTCATCCTAAGATCCTGTAAAATTTGTTCAATTTCCTAAACAATTCTTCACTAACAGCAGCAGGTGAGGACATCACAAGCAACAGCATTCCAATAGGTGCATAGTTCATCTGAAGGTGTGCTTTGCTACATTACAGAACTGAGCACATCTTCATACTGAACTAGTTATCTAAGATGTGTTAAAAGGGTTGAACTAAACATGTTAGGAATTGTTTGTCATTTGCCATCTTAACAGTTTGATTTTACAATCTTAATTCTTTTTCTAAATTATTTGAAATTTACTGTAATATTTTACTATAAACTCATATATCAGATACAGCTACACTGCTGTTCTGTAAAAGTTCAGATTAACATTATACTCCTTTCTGCAAAGACAGTGAACGAAAGCATTCTTTTTATTGAAACCTATGCAATAATTTATGTTTGAAATTTGATAAGAAAAACACAGCTTTTTAAAAGAAAATCAAACAAAACAAACAAACAAAAAAGCTTTAGGTGTAGGGACATTTTTAGAACCTGTTTTACTACTGGATATCAGATATATATTTTTGTTCTTCCCATTAAGTGGAAAAGACCTGCATTAAATCAGTGTTATCTGACAATAAATCAGAAGGAAGGAATAAATCATAGTCACTGTACTGCACAGTTCTGAAAGGAAGTCACTCTCCAGAAGTGTATTACACCATTTGTGGCTGTGTGCTTCATACATTATTTGGACAGAGTGGCTGTTTATGCTCCTTCATCACCTCTGTGTCCCTTTCCTGGACTGTCTCCAGTAGTATTATATTTGTCTTGTACTGAGGAGCCCAGTGCTGGATGCAGTGCTCCAGATGTGGCCTCAACAGGGTTGAGTAGAGTCATTCCTATACAAGTTAGTCTTTTCTCCATACAAAAACTATAACTATATTCAAGATGCTTTAACCATTGTGCTTGCCTAAAGAGAAAAAAAAAAAAAAAAAAAAAAAAAAAAAGGCTTTAATATTACCTGTTCCTTCTTGGAATAAGTACGATAATTTTATAGTGAGGTCTAGGTCAGGTATGCCTATATAATAATAACAGGGTATGCATTCACATTCAAAATAGTGACACCCATTTTCCACCATGTTTTGAATTAAAAAAAAAAAAAAAGAAAAAAGAAAAAAAAGAAAGAAAGTAAAAGAAAGTGCCTATTGATCATTTGGGTGTTCCAATTCCATTCAGAGCAGTCATATTTCCTATCCGTATTTTCTAACCATGTCATCTAATGTTTGCCATGGCAATTGGGTTACATGTGTGTTAATAGTTAATCATGCATTCCCTTTAGATGATGAGGCCATTGATTTGAACTTAAAAAGATAGCTATGTAGAATATCCAGATATTGTGCACCAAAGCTTAATGACATATACTGCAGGGGTAGTTCCTTGAAGTAATGGTCAGTACCCTCAATCCAGTGACCTAAATTCAAATCTCAGGGGAATTTAAAACTTTTTTTATGCTGCCCTCTAGAGTGACCTTAAGAGGCTGAAGAAATGGGATGATGGGAATCTCATAAAATTCAGCAAAGGTAAGTGCAAAGTCCTGCACCTGGGGAGGAATGACAAGTAGAACAACGCAAAGGTTGTTAGGTGGGCTCTCCATTCCTAGTGGTTTTAATGCAAATTTAGCACTGTAAGTGGCTGATTAACTGCTGGTATGTCTTTCCATGCATCACAGTGCATTTTCTGACTAAATCTTTAAAAGATAGCTGTCATCTGGCATTAAAATCCACCTGACACAGTTTGAAAAACAAACTCATAAAATGCTGACCAAAGATTATTTTATATATATATATATTTTATATTATTTACTATTAATGACAAAGGTCATTAAGGAGACAAAGAACATAGATATCTTTGGTTCTGGTTTTCAAAAATGGGGAAAACATTTGCTTCTGTTTCTATCTGATGAACACTCATTAATTCCTGTAGCCTTGATGACACATATGAAATATCTCTTCTGCTGTGTTGCCTAAAAAAAACCTCTTGACAACCGATAAACAGTGCTTGCTGCACACTGAACTGCATGAGCAATAATTTAACAGCCTCACTTAGTCATCTGCTGCTGCCTGTTTCTTGTCTCATGACTGGACTGCAAACTTTGTCCAGACCTGATGTCTCTATTTTACTACACTAATATAAACAATAATTGCCTAATTAATAATTGTCTAGAGGAAAATCTTCTTCTTCCCTGTGCCAGTAGGAGAGATGAGTCTAAGTAGAACTAACAAGCAGAGTAGGTCAGGAGCAGTTACAGAGAAGTGGTGATGGAAACATGCAGCGTTAAGGCAACAGTAAAAGCTAGAACTGAATAGGCATATCAAGGATTAGACATATCAAGGATTTCTAACTTCAAACTCTTGCAACAAAATGCATCTTCTGAATATACCTCTTCCCTTCCCTCCATCAGCCAGTCCTTCCCCATACCCAGCTGAAGGGAAAAATACAAAAGAAACACTAATTTAACTAACATTCAATACTTATGTCTTTTTCCATCTCCAGAAAAAATGTGTATTTTAAAACCAGTACTTTAAAGCAAGGCCAAGTTATTCTCTAAGCTTACTTGGGGTAAGCAGTCTTCTGCATGCATCCAAAGGAACATGGTGACTGAGTCATTGTTTCCTTTTTCATCCACTAAACTCTAATAGAGCAGGATAGATTTCATTGCCCTCAGCATGCCCTCATAACACTTCCAGCTTTGCATTAGGACTGTGATTATAATCAGATCTCATTCTTCAGGGTTTCAGCTGATCAGCTGTAAGAGTCAGGGCCATAATTTGACTTGTAAATTCTCCTCTTCCTCTACATATGCATCCTTTTTTTTTGAAGTACTGGCAATTGATTGCAGCTGGCTATTGAGTGAGGGGTACCCTTACTTCAAGGTGGCACAGTGCTTGAAGGTGCTTGACTGGTATGTCTGATTAAACACTTGAAGTCATTCTGATAACACAGTTTAGGATCAGGAAGGAATTATCAAAGAAACAAGACCTCCAGTGGGGATTATTTATTCAAGACTGATCAAACGTTTTTTTTTCATTATTATTTTTTTTCTTTTTTTCTTTTTTTTTCCAGATTAAAAGTGGACAAGATGGACACTTACATAACTGATTTCATGTCAAGGCAGTTGTGGAAAATATTGGTTTAGGGATTTTTGGGTTTGAACTCATCTTGAAATATTCTCTTTCTGTGTTAAGTAACCTTGAAATAGGCAGCATCTGAATGCTTTGGTGTTTGCTTTTGTGAACGATGCGTTCATTGAACTGACTGAATCTCCATAGCACTGTGTGACCAGACAACCTATTGTAGGTGATGTCATTGTACTTTGCAAGATCTACCCATTCTTCAGCCAGATGAAGTATTCTGCTATATTCCTCGTGTTCTGAAATGCTGAAACTGTTCTGGGGCTGCAGTTATGGTCTCTCTTTTCAACCAATACATACAGATAGATTTTTGAGTCATGGACAGACCCATCACATAATGAAGGACTTTTAATAATCCAGTATACCATTATGAGTGAGTGATAATGGATATTTCTCATAATTTGTCCCACATTTACAACAATGTAATCTTAGACACAGTTATGTATAAACTGTTCAAATTTTCTGAGACTGAAGAAGGTGATAACAGCTCCTCTGCCTTATTTGCTCTGTTTAGCTACAACAGTATCTTTGTGAAAAAAATCTTTTAATCCCTTTGTTCAACCTGGAATCCCTAATGGGGGTTTTGTGCTTCAGAAGCCCCTTCCCTATTCACTTGCATGAGTACACTCTATCAAAGAGTACCAGAATACCTACAGAACTAGTTACATTCTTTCAGTGCTAAATAAAGAGCTAATAAAGCTCTTTTTTAGCTAATAAAATGCTAAAATTGAAAAATAAGAAGTGTGTGTGTGTATAAAGTTTCTATAATTACTAGATTTCCACAAGCATGGATTCTTAGAAAGGAGATGCTACAGAAATCCTAAAATAACAAACTTCTCCAGTGAATTTGTGCCTTGTCATTTATTTAGATCACAACACCAAATCTTTATCTATGCATCTGAAGACTAAGAGGAAGTGAAAATAGTTGCACTTAATGTAGGAACTAGATATGAAAAGGAAAAAAGCTTCTGGACTTCCTAAAGGGAAGTTGAGAACATTCAGAAAGGTCATTAAGAATTTTTGATCCTGTTAGAAATTGGAGAGTCACAAATGGATGTTCATAGAGGAACAGCACTTGAAGTTAAAAAAAACTTCATGAGGAAAAGGTGGAGGTGCTTAATGTCTTCCTTGCTTCAGTCTTTAGTGGCAAAACCAGTTGCTCTCTGGATACCCAGTACCCTGAGCTGGTGAAAGGGGATGGGGAGCAGAATGTGGCCCTCACTATCCTTGAGGAAATGGTTGGCGAACTGCTACGGCACTCAGATGTATGCAAGTCGATGGGGCCAAATGGGATCCACCCAAGGGTACTGAGAGAAGTGGCAGAGGAGCTGGCCAAGCTGCTTTCCATCATTTAACAGCAGTCGTGGCTATCGGGGGAGGTCCCATTTGACTGGCAGCTAGCAAAAGTAACGCCCATCTACAAGAAGGGCCAGAGGGTAGACCCGGGGAACTATAGGCCTGTCAGTTTGACCTCAGTGCCAGGGAAACTCATGGAGCAGATTATCTTGAGTATCATCACGTGGCACTTAAAGGGCAACCAGGTGATCAGGCCCAGTCAGCATGGGTTTATGAAAGTCAGGTCCTGTTTGATGAACCTGATGTCCTTCTATGACAAAGTGACGTGCTTGGTGGATGAGGGAAAGGCTGTGGATGCGGTCTACCTTGACTTCAGCAAGGACTTTGACACCGTTTCCCACAGCATTCTCCTCAAGAAACTGGCTGCTCGTGGCTTGGACTGGCGTACACTGGGTTAAAAACTGGCTGGATAGCCAGCCCCAAAGAGTTGTGGTGAATGGAGTCAAATCCAGTTGGAGGCCGGTCACTAGTGGCATCCCCCAGGGCTCGGTACTGGGGCCAGTCCTCTTTAATATCTTTATTGATGATCTGGATGAGGGGATAGAGTGCACCCTCGGTAAGTTTGCAGATGACATATAGTTAGGTGCGTGTGTCGATCTGCTCGAGGGTAGGAAGGCTCTGCAGGACGATCTGGATAGGCTGGACAGATAGGCTGAGGTCAACTGTATGAGGTTCAACAAGGCCAAGTGCCAGGTCCTGCACCTGGGGTGCAATAACCCCAAGCAGAGCTACAGGCTGGGAGAGAAGTGGTTGGAAAGCTGCCTGGCAGAGAAGGACCTGGGAGTATTGGTTGATAGTCAGCTGAATATGAGCCAGCAGTGTGCTCAGGTGGCCAAGAAGGCCAACAGCATCCTGGCTTGTATAAGAAGCAGTGTGGCCAGCAGGTCTAGGGAAGTGATTGTCCCTCTGTACTCAGCTCTGGTGAGGCCGCACTTCAAGTACTGTGTTCGGTTTTGGGCCCCTCGCTACAAGAAGGACATTGAGGTGCTAGAGCGAGTCCAGAGAAGGGTGATTAAGCTGGTGAGGGGTCTGGAGAACAAGTCCTGTGAGGAGTGGCTGAGGGAGCTGGGTTTGTTCAGCCTGGAGAAAAGGAGGCTCAGGGGCGACCCTATTGCTCTTTATAAGTACATTAAAGGAGGCTGTAGCAAGGTGGGGATTGGTCTATTCTCCCATATGCCTGGTGACAGGATGAGGGGGAATGGGCTAAAGTTGTGCCAGGGGTGTTTTAGGTTGGATATTAGGAAGAACTTCTTTTCTGAGAGGGTTTTTAGGCATTGGAATGCCCAGGGAAGTGGTGGAGTCACCATCCCTGGAAGTCTTTAAAAGACGTTTAGATGTAGAGCTTAGTGATATGGTTTAGTGGAGGACTTGTTAGTGTTAGGTCGGAGGTTGGACTCGATGATCTTTCGGTCTCTTCCAACCTAGACAATTCTGTGATTCTGTGATTCTGTAAAATGAAATCATGTCATAGGAAATATTGAATTTCTGGAAGACAGAACAGTTGGAGAGGTACTATGGCTTCATGTAGGAGTCCCATAACTAGTTGAAAACAATTGAAGTGGAGGCAAAACTGATGCATGAACTGTTGTTGTGTCCAGGACGGTAGCTTGATCTTGTATGTTTTAATCCCAGTAAGAAGTGTAGATCTCTTTGAAGACCTGGTTATCTTCTACCTTTACTTAACTGAGATCATTTGCAAAGGTAGAAAGAATTCTTGACTCAGTCAGAGTACAACAAAATAAAAATTCTTCAGCAACAGAAATGTTAGAATCCTCATTAAATGTGACATCAGACAGATTGGTCTTTTTCTTATCATCAAATAAAAAACTCCAGTGGAATCTATGGAAAGCAAGCACAGGCAGCTGTTCTCAGATAAGAAAACACAGAAAATTACTCCAAATAATTAGGTTGAAAGAGCATTGTTGGTGATTCATGAGAACATCAATAGAGATCAAACTAAATAGGACTTTTCCACCAGAAGAATATACTTCTACGAACTACAGTATTCAGACAAGTTTATAGTAACCCCAGCAGTTGATGGCATAAAGAAAAAAAAAATATATATATATAAATATATATATAAATAAACACAAGGAAGTTTAAATGGGATAAAGAATATACAATGTGATTTCTAATAAGAGTGGGCATATTAAGAATCTTTTTTTTTTATATTATTGTTTTATTGTGCTGACAAGAATGACAACTGTATCTGATGTACATTTCATAATCTTAAAGTGGCTGTTCTGTTCTGAAGAGTAATTATATTATGAAATGTGTCTTCTAATTCAGAGTTATGCTCTTTTTGTACAAATAGTTGCACTTTTTCAGTTTTCCAAAAGAGATTTTGGAAAGAGAAAAGAGAAAAAAAGATTATATTCATCTTTTTTCATTATTTCTTATTCTTAATATGTCTCCAAAATTTTAAGATTAAGTAAGCCCCAGACCTGAGACTTCTCTAACTCTCTGCACACCTTGCAGGAGCAATGGACACTGTCAGGGCTTCTCTGCTCTGTGTCCACTTCTGGTGCCTGATTTTAAGTTCTTGGCTTTTTTTGTTTGTTTGTTTTCTGTGAGCTGTTACACTGCATGTTCTAACTTTGAAACCTCCAATACCCAAAATAAATAAAAATATACTCTTCACATTTCTTCTTTTAGAAACATACTCACAAAAGGCACTACATGATGCATTAGTCTTCCTATGTATTTTGTTGCTATACTTGGATGATGCTTTTACACCTGATTTCTTTCTTTCTTTCTTTCTTTTAGACTGTGTCTCAAATCTTTTCTGTGAACTTTTAGTTTGACGCTGTACATCTTAGAAGAGTTGGCCAGTTTGTTTTCAGTGTTTTAACTCTGTTTCCACTATTCACTGAGATGGATTTCTAATTTTTCATAATTCAGAAATTCTGTCAAAACAGGTTATCAGAATGATGAGCAGCAACCATACCACAAGCTACTAATAGATTTCACAAATTACCTCAAAGAAAAATTTATTCCAAAAGTCAGAAGTGTTATATTTATTTATCTGAAGAAGTGTAAATAATGGATGCCGCGTTTAGCAAGGATCAATAAAATGTCATTTATTTTGGGCTAATCCCTCAATAACTAATCACAGTCACAAACAGGCTCAATCTTATAATCTCCTCAGAAACACATGGCCCTGAAAGCACTGGAAATCTCTACGTTTTTACATGAAGAGAAAGTGGAATCAGTGTCTTTATTGGTGCTTACAAAATACTGTTATCAGGAATTAGCAAATATATCTTATTGCATGCACCAAATTATGATGATTTGATAATGCAAAGTTACTGCTCTCATTACCATTTAAATCCAGATACTTTTAGGGACCTTTATGTCTTTTTCTGTGTAAAATACTTAACAGTAATGATCATTCAAGTATAAGCAACATCCTCCATTGCTTAAATATAATCCATATGGCATTGCT